>NC_140340.1:9104111-9622613 GCF_963514085.1 Chelon labrosus
CGGGCAGCTTTGTGGCAGCCTGTTAGTGCTTTTATGCAATGTGGTTCAAATGCTGAGAGTACGCAGCCGCTGACATGTTTCTTATGCCCAGGGAAATGTTGGCCTTCACGTGAAACTAAAACCAGACCAGTACTATGTTTTCCCCTTGAATGGTATTTGGCAAATGCAAAAATATCTGCATAAAAGTAAAAGCTGGGATTGAACATTGTCAGCGCTCCACATTGGGGCGAATCCATGTTTTAACAATGCACTGGCTTTGTCTAAAAAAAAAAAAACATGACACAAGGTACGTGGTGTCAAAAAAAAAAAAAAAAACCTGCACCATGCTTCTGCCTTATCAGTTTTATACTGTTATCTATTCTCCACGTGTATATCTGTGTCTAATGAGGCCCAGAGCAATGAGTCATCTAGCCCTGTGTTACCCAGTGCACAGGGCCGGACCTGTCTGGGATCTTAACAATGGCTGGAGCTGTGGGAAATTAGAGCAAACACATGAAGTCAGAGTTGTGTGCGGTGTCAAACAATGGCCTTAAACAAGCCCTTTGTCCTTGAAGATGTTGATGACAGAGATCTGGTTTATTGACTTATTCGCTGATTAACCTTTCACTTTTTATATGGCTTCTGCATTGTTGGAAAATATGAAAGCATCCTGCAACCTCTTAGGTACTGATGCAAGTATCATTTCCTTGTTTATGCCTTTTAGTTTTAATGCATTTCATTTTAACAGTGCTTTTCAGATTGTTTGGTGCATTGAATTCTGACGAAGCCGTTTTCATCCACAAGCCCGCAGCGTAATTATTAGTAGTCGAACTGCGCATTACATGAGATGTCAAATGAGAATGAACTTGAAATACTTACCAGTGACAAAGTGATTATAACTGACAGAAGCTATTATTCTTATCAGAAATGCTGTGTTTACATAACGTATTACGCTGGTTATGTGAATAACCCACAGAGGAGACACCTCCTTATCTGCAGGCTTCTTGTAGGTGCTTGCACATGTAAATTTGATTCTATGTGTTGTTTACCTTTGAAATAAGTACAGTTTTTGGGACATAAATGTTTAGCAATATTTCTGCTAGAACGGTGCACAGCTGTGTGAGGTGGAACGGATGAGACAGGATGGCTTCGCTGAGAGGAAGGATTGCCATTTGTCAGTTGCTAGTACCTCTTCGTAGTCTGCTGCAAGGACGCCGCATCTGAACTTCGCACTATAATGATGTTTATGAATTTTACATAAGCTATGCAGCCTATGGCATGCACACACTTTAACGCTAAAAATGAGAAACTACCAGCTTACACTCACTTGTGTTTGGTTATTAAATCCGCGAAGAACGTGGCTGAGATTTAAATTGCCTGCTTTCCAGCAACACTCACAGTTAGCACAAAAATGTAATTGCAGCTGTATTGACTGCAAACATCTGAGGCTGACGAGGGTTATCTGGATTGTCTTCTTACAAACACATGAAAGAGTGATTGGTAATGCATGGTCAGCTCTGCCTCAGCGTTCAAAAACTCGGGAGGCGTCACTTGGGAGGCGGGTTTGGCAAGGAACAGCGGAAACATCATAAATACAAACAAGCCACTATCAGATTTCAGAGCTTTAATGTGCAATCTACGTGTGCCCTTTGCTGCCAGGGCGTCTTATCAGGAGTTAAATATGTTGCTCTTGTGTCATGTGTGGCGTGAAATGGTGAACAGGAACAAAAACAGAAACCACATCATCCCGCTCTGTGTCTTCGGCCTTAATCTATCACGCGTGCCGTACACGCTACGCTGCAACACTCCTGCGCCTCAGAGATACAGGCACGGCTGGGAAATGTCACCGAGCTCAGAGGCGTCGCCATCCGCCATAACCTTGAAAGTCTGACAGCCGTGTGAGATCCTTTCCATCTGCGCTCGACGAAGCGAGTGACGGCGTCATTTTCTTCATACAGAAACAGATACGGTTTCTGAGTGAGGTCACACGCGGTTATGAAAACGCACCACCCTAAGTTTGCCGTTTTCCAGTTCAATATAAAGTATTAAACACCTGAGGGATCGCTTCTGCACCCTGATCTCTGTTTGGCACACTGGTACAGGCAAAATATGAAAAATGAAGAAACCTTATGCTCCCATCTTTTTATAGAAACCCTGTCTCTTTCTTTGCCAATGATATCTTCAACTGGTCTAACCTCTGTCTTAACTGGAAAGCAGTCCGTCCACTATTCCAATATTCATATATCATGTCAAAATATTGTTGAGCAAAGGGCTAAACTCTTACCTACTTACTGTAAGCAGTTAGAGGAAAGAGTGGGTTTAACTGAGAGAAGTTTGTTGCACACGTTAGCCTTGCTCTTAATGTCACTTGAGTGTTAAAGCAACTTAAATGTGATTTATGAAAATTACATGAACTACCACACATGGAATCGCAATGTGACTTTGTCTTATTATTACAATGAATGATCTACAGCTTAACTGAAGAACCTGAAGGGGTCTTTATTTTTATATGAAGTCTGGAAGGTCAAGGTTGAAACAAGGAGGCGTGCAATTTTGCTCCGACATTATGCGTTTGCTCTCATTTGTGCATTAATTATAATGGAAGATCAGCCAAATTAGGCCACCGGAGAGGGCTTATGCAACTTATTTTGCGATCCAGCTGCTGCATCTGTCGTTGATGAGGCGTACCTCATTCTAGAGAGGCGTAAAACCGCTTCTGTGCCAGGCCAGCGGAAAACAGATTTATTTATTTATTTATTTTTTCTGGTTTCCTGTTCAAGTAATGCAAATAATTAATGACACTGTGTGCCAGTTTGTCTGTGTTTCATTTTCGTTTCCAAAAGCCGACACACATGCATTTCTTTACCGCCTTCGTCCTTGAGGGCCTGCAAGGTCAGAGGTGACGGTTGTGTGAATTGGTACGTCACTGTCTGTAAACACACACATTAATGTCTGCGTTTTTTTCTGTTATCGCGTTTATCACGTCTCTTCTGATGCTCGTGGCTGTTGCTTCTCTCCTTCTCAGCTGCTTGGCGATATTTAAGACATGCCGACGTGAAAATACATTTTAAGATTGCTTCAGTGATCTGTGAAACATTTTAGACATAATCTCTTTAAAAAAGGACAGTGTCATGCTGATTTCCTAACTTAGTCCACTGAACTTTTTTAAAAGTATACATGAAGGCGAAGCTTGTTGCTTGTTAGTAAGTGTTACACCACCTACACTAATGAAAAACGCGAACACAGCTGCTTGTTTGACATGTTCTTGTTGAACGGGAGCTTCTCAGGTGGAACAAATTAAATTTTGTTTTTTTTTCCTCCGCCGGTGTGAGCTGCTGGTGCAACACTGCCTGACCAGCGGACTCGAAAGCCAATTTCAAAGGGAGATGTAATCACCTAATTTATGCAAAACTCTGTTCTCCATGCTGCCGTCACAACGGCGCTTGTTGGTAATTGTGAAAGAGTGATCAGTGTGCCGACTACACAGTTGGCATGCAAAGCTCATGCTCATCATCAGGGGCTTTGTTCTGCTGCAGGTTCTCCACCATGTGGCCATAAAGTGAACTACAGCATCCAGTTCATGGGTGGCATCGACTAATGTTGTATAGGACTAGAACAATTAATTTTGTTGCAGCTTTAAACAACAGTGTGACTGACTTGTAAGTGATTTACATGTAGAGTTTACATAAGACATAAAAAGTTATCAATAATAGATACAAAGGAAACATTTGCTGATGAAAAGCACACATGTGCTGCAATAAAAAGTTTATACAGTGCAATTTAAAGCAAAAGAATACATAAACTTTACTATAAAACACATTTATTCACCTATTATTTTGCATTATATGGCACTTTATACACGTGTTTTTGGAGCACATATGCATTTTCATTCATTCATTCATCTTCTGTAACCGCATGTTCCTGTGAAGGGTCTGCTGGAGCCTATCCCAGCTGTCATCGGGCGAGAGGCGGGGTACACCCTGGACAGGTCTCCAGTCTATCGCAGGGCTAACACAGAGAGACAGACAACCATTCACACTCACATTCACACCTACGGACAATTTAGAATCACCAATGAACCTAACCAGCATGTCTTTGGACAGTGGGAGGAAACCGGAGTACCCGGAGAGAACCCACGCAGACTCAGGGAGAACATGCAAACTCCACACAGAAAGTTTTTCACCAACAAATGTTTCCTTTGTACCTATTATTGGTACCTTTTTATGTCTTATGTAGACTATTTTTATGTAAATCACTTAAATCAGTTACACTGTGGTTTAAGGCTGCTACAAAATCAATTGTTCCTATCATATGCGATATAATAATGCAAAGATGGACAGTAAATTTTCAAATGCGTCATTGTCCCATAATCCAGGAAGTTAATATTCAAAAGTGCCTTTAAAACTGTATAAAAACACTCAAGTAATTCCCCTGATAAAGCTTTAATTAAGGTACAATAAAAACATGAATAATACAAATACCCTGTAATTATTATGCTTATTATGGATATTCTATTATTGTTACTGATGGATTAATTAGGAATTAGCACAATTAACATGGATTGTATAAATTACTTTATAAGCTGAATTCGCTCTATGTAGAAAAGAAGGAAATACTACTATATACTTTTGTACCTTGCATGTACCTAATAATTGAACGTGCAGTGTGTGCAGTAGTTCCAGTGTACCAGTGATGCAATGCAAATACAGCTTACAGCCGCCTGATATTTTCCTAGAGTGAAAAGCAAGCTTATTTAAGGAGATGGAAAAAGTCTCAGCGCTAAACCTTTGGGTTTGTCTGTGGTTCCCTCGTTAATCACGCGTGGTTTTCACATCAGCACCGCAGTCAGAAAATCACAGATCACAGAGCAATAATGTTTTTATTTGGACGCAGGAGTTTTCAACATCCAGTCAGTGGTATGATGTACATTGCATCACAGGTTTCGACCAATCAGACACTCAATCAACAAACAGCATCACCAGACGAACGACTAAAGAGAAGGTAAACAGTGTGACAGCAGCTCACACTCCGTTGCCCCCCCGGCGGGGGCCTCGTTCGGCTCTCATCTCACATGTGGTGTTCTTTTTGAGTCTCAATGTACTGTCTTCTCACGTCAGCAGACAAAACAGTGTAGCCCATTTCATCACACATTCCAGGAAAATAAAATAATAAAATGTTAGCATAGTATCACATGTAGGGAAAAGAAGAATAACCTCTACACGTAGAGGGTCTGCATCAGTCTAGGCTGTTGCCAACAACACTGCAATTGTTCCTTTGAAAGGGAAGGAGATGAATGACAGGACGGCTCAACCACAGCACAGGCAGTTCACAGGGAAAACAAACAAACAAAAAAAAAAAAACAGAAAAAAAAAAAGATGAAAGGAATATTCTGAGATGATCCTACCGAGCTTCACCAGCAGATTATTAATACAGTAGTTTTTAGGGTTCGCCCGGATGAAGGCGAGCAGTTCTCGGCGACTCTCTCCGCAACTCGAGAGAGGAATATCTTTACAGAACGCATTCCTCGCGGCGGTGGTCTGACAGCTGAGTAGCGATAGAAATCAGGGATTAAAAAAAAGGCAACACCAATTTATAACAGACTAACAGACAACGTATGTTACAGTTAAAAAGGTAAAAAAGTAAAAGTCCAATAAAAATTGATGTTGTGCACAAAAGGCACAGAAAGTTTCTGCTCCGCTTCAGAAGTGTCTATAAATTAAAAAAACAAACAAAAAAATCTAGTTAAATATGATTATTATCAACTTCTTAAAATTGTGTGCTTTCTTTGTATTTAATAAACTATTATTTTTTTTATTATTATTTTATTATCTTCATAGATTTCAAGAGGTGCAAAACTGTAACCAGGACGATGAGACAATTAAGAGAAGGATATGGATGGATTTAGGAATTGTAATATCGGCTCCAGGACGCACGCCTAATGCCCGAGAAAAAAATGACTGGTTCATCACGAGGAGAAGAAGAAGAAGTAATACCAGCAGGAACCAGCAGAGGGTGTGAGTGCACTGTATTACTTTAAATGCTATATTGCCTTTTACTACTGACTGTAAGAGCCCTCTGGTCCTGATAATCCTCCCATCCAGGACATCTGTCTGTGAAAGAGTAAATCTATACATTGACAAGCAAATAATGTTTAGTTTACAGCATGTAACTGTAGTTAACAGTGGAATCAGTGCCTGGTTTACATGCTAATAGTTCTTTCTTTGTTTTGCTCAGTCAAGCGTTGTTACTTCTCGTTCGCTTCAATTGAAGCTACAAGTGGTTTCATTCATTACTCTCAACCCAGTAAATATTAAGGCCGATACAGATTAGTAATTTGTGCGTTTCCACCGAGGCAAGGCACCACGCAGCCAATCGGATCCATCACAATGCGAGCCCCACATTAGGAGGGCAAGACATGCAGCACGTAGCGGGCCTTTTTTTTTGGGGGGGGGGGAGTGCGGATTACGACGTCCCCAGACTCTGGAGCTGTCAGAATGACCAGAAGTACAGTAGATATAGACACTGAAATGTTCTGATTTAAAGGACACGAGGAAGAGTCTGCAGTCTGAGTATAACAGCATGAATCAACAGCAAAAGGAGGCCACTCTGATAGTATTATGTTACAACATCTATTCCCACGTCCTTCAGGGTGAGAACAGTGGTTTAAGTTTAAACGATGAGCTGTCCAGAGGGAACGTTTCACTGTTTCCTTTTGCGATAATAAAATCACCAGGATCCGACTTGAACAGGAAACACCGTATCAAAATGTCAAAGTGAGCTGAAAGCGTAATAAAGAACATTAATTCGGCCTTTTGTGGTCTGTTCAACAGCAATCAGTTTTCTACAGTACGATAACCAAAATGCATCCAAAGCACACGGCACATGGTAAATGATTTGAACCCTATTTTTACAGACTCTACTGGAGATGATAAAAAGGTGGTTTATGACCTTTACCATTCACACCAAACCTTTGCCTTTTCTTTTTTTTCTCTCTCCATATTAACCTGTACACAATTAACACTTAAAATTTACTAGCTATATATTATGTACAAGTTTACCACAGGATTTTCTAAATCAGTTAGTTTGTGCATTAATTTTTCTGCATTTCATACACAGCGCAGAGAAAGAAACCTGGAAACAGCCACGTTAAGTCTGCCCACTGGTCAACCGTGCATATGAGGACTTGTAGTACTGATTAGTAATGTCTTCAGAAATCAGCTTCATGCCAAGATGCGATCCTGTGGGCAATTTTAAAACATTGCACTGTACGCTAATAAGCCATTGTTCAACTATTTGGACACCTGAAACTTGATTTTTCTTTTTCATCGATATTTTATTCTTACAATGATTAAAAGTCTGTTCGCTGACCGTATCACTACGAAGCCTCGGTGATGCAAGTCCTTACTGTTCCTTTATTTTCTCCTATCCCCTGCATGCAGAGTTAAATGTCATTATGTTGTTACTTTGCTGAACATCCAACGTATTATAATACAAACAGAAAGCATGGTGACTTCAAGTAAGTTTATATATATATACAGCCATAAGGCCTGTGCCTTAAGCAGAAGTTTTAGCCTGAATACCCACATCAGTCCAGGTGAAGCGTTTTCACACATCAACATCAGCTGGACTGCATGTGAACGGTGGAAATGAAATTTCCCACGAGTATTGCTTGACTTTCATTCAATTTATCTCTGCAACGAGCGCACGGCCACGGATGTTTGTTGAAACTGAGGTAAAACTGAAATACACGTATTCTTATACACATTTACTGGAGTTAAATCAAGTTTCACGGAGAACTGAGCTTTACGCTATCAAACCTCTACAGGCTCTACCGCCGCTTCATTGCCATGGTAACACACTTAAGGAGCTTCAGGAGCTTCCTGTATTTATAATAAAGTCAAGCAAGAAAACAGAGAGGTAAACGTCCTTATCTGTTTTTCACACGTCAGCACCTGTTTCCATGAGCGCTCCCCTCACTTGGAAAGCTTCGCAGCCTTCTCCCCCCGCAGATTCCCCCTTTGCTACATGGTGCCAGACTTGTCCCCGCCATCGCTGGAAATATTCATGTTAGAGCCTGCAGAAGCGTTGTTACTTGGAAACATCTTCTCGGTGGGAGTTACAGCGGGGCTGCCCACGCCGGAGGAGCTGGAGCTGCTGGAGCGGTGCTGCGTCGGAGGAGGGCGTACGGGCCTCATGGGCGGGGGGCGTAGCTGAGCCCCGACCAGCCGGGCGGAGAGGGCGGGTTTGAAGGTGGTCATCATCTCAGAGGTGGAGCTGCTGCTGCGCCGCATGGCCGCATCCGGGTCGCGGATCATGATGGTGTGCAGCGGGCTGCCGGGCTCTGAGCTGACCGGGTTCTTCATCGGTTCCAGGGTGTCCAAGACCACGTCCGGAGCCTGTTTGACGGTGTTCTGACGCTCCAGCTCCCGCAGCTCGTGGAGCGCTGTCGTCATAGTCTTCTCTATGTCCTGGAGAGATGAGGGTGAGGAGAACAGAATAACAGGCAAGTCAGCGTTAGACTTGCAGAGTGAGGCCAAAAATGACTCTTAAAGGATGACGAATTTACTTCAGTTCAGTTTTTAAAATAAAGACTACACTAAATTACTAACACATAATGTTGGATGTTCATGTAATTTAATCACAAGTTCACAGTAGAGCTCTTTACTGCATTACCTCAGAACAACAGCGTTAGTCTGAAAAGGTTAAACTGTCTATGATGGATCACACAAGAGGAAAGAACTGATAGTTTTAGAAAAATACATTTTTATATCTGACAGAAAACCAACACATGATAAATTTCTAAATCTGGTAAACATAGGATGCAAAATCTATGTGATTTGAAATAAATGGAGCAAAACATGCTGCACTGGTATTGTCCTAATTCAGACCCCTTCTCACATGAGCCTGTGGTTCAGTTACATATGAAAATCAGGAGACGTTTACTACTTTTCTTTTATATCCTTGAGTTCAAGTCCAGTAGAAATACGTGTTACATTTTGTTTGCTGTTACAGCCATTGGCAGACGAGGAGAACCTGGAGCAGGACGCTCTTTAGCCTGTTATTCAGCTCTATATCCTTGAGGTATGTCTATCACAGAGCTATGGTCTGGCCCTGACATTTATTCCGGGTCCCAGCTGCTGCTCTCAATTGTCTCACACTCTGTCATGTCTGTTAGTCATTGATTCTTATCTCCCTTTGCACATTTTACAAAACATTACAGAATTAAAAAAAAAAAAAAACTAATAATTCATTCCATTAATAACTATTACATATTGTTATAATAGCAGTTAAGATGACAGATAGATTGGTACAATTTATGGTAGAAAGCAAAGCAGTCAGTGAGCTTAATGACATACCCAATTTCTGCCAGGAGCAAATAAGGCCCACACTGTTCGAGTCTTACCTCATCCAAAGCCTCCGTCTCCAGTGATTTGTGGTCCCCGAGGCTGCTGTGACGAGTGGCCCCTGGCACTGGTCTCAGAGGGTGGCCCTCGGGATAGGCCTTCCTATCGGGGTAGTTGATGCTGCCTGCGCTACCAAAGGTGCCCAGGCGCCTTTTTTCCGGGCTCTCTATGCGCCCCTTGCTTATGGACACCTTGTGGGGGCTGCTGGGACAGGCTGCAGCTCGTGGCGGAGTGTCAGGCACTCTGGTTGGACTCTGGGTCTCCGCTCCGCTCCGGCGTCGTGGGACTGCAGCTCCATCAGATCGTAACCTCACCCTGTGGAGAGGGGTCCACTCGTAAGTCAATCAGTGAAACTACTCAACGTCATTCAGTCATTCATCTTCAGTAACCGCTTGTGCTGCCACTCCTTAGCTAAAGGCGGCTGATTAATTGCACCTACCTCCCCATGACTCCTCCAAAGTTGTAATCAGGTGATTGTTCACATGGTGACGGGGCATCATTCTTGGATGAACCCTTATCCTCCAGCAACGGTCCACTGCTGGCTTCACTATCTGCCTTCTGGCTGAGGTTATCTGAGAAAGCATCATCCCTGAAAGACCAGAGCCAGGTGTGGTGAGAATACAGCATGGACACCTACAGTAATGATGCATGATATCTGCTGAGAGAAGGACACACAAGGAAACACAACACACAGATTAAGCACATTCTGCTGTCACGTACAGGTCTTGCACAACAATGTACTGATGGGGGATGAGGCCGTCCACGCCGTTATGACGGCCCTCCCACCAGTCTTCAGACGCTCTGTGATACAGAAGCAGAGAGGCTCCCTTCTTGAAGGACAGCTCCCTGGGACTACGGCCGACGTAGTCAAACTTGGCGATGGCCTCAATCTGTTCCACCTCTGAAATGCACAAACAAATAAAACAATACGTCAAAGAAGCTTCCCCAGAATGGAGCAAAACATGAAGCCAGTCATATTTCAGGTACAGGTCAGTGGTTCCCACAAGATTTATTTTTAATACCACAACTATTAAAAACTATCTATAAAGTATGAAGTATAAAGTATATGAAATGTCTGCACATAAAATAAGAGCATGCGTTTAGTATCACTAAGTCTTTTAATTGCCGTAAATACCGTAATAGTGCGGATATTGAATTTAGCTGCAAATAGCAGCAGCCTGTTGTTCAGTATTCATGTGCATGAACATGAATACTGCACAACAGGCTGTTGAGAAGTTGTATTATATTGACAAATATGTGTAAGATTAAATACAGTATCAGTGAATAAATCTAATTAATAGTAAACAGTTGACTTTCAATCTAACTTTGCTAGCTAGCGCTTATAAAGTTAGTAGTTAATGTTATGTTTGGAGTCGTTTCCTTTAGGTTTGACCTACTCCCTTTGAATAATTGTAAATCTAGCGAACAACACAAATAGCTTCACATGCTACGTGAGTTGTCCAAGCTGTTTTCCCCGTCAGGTTAAATTCAGCACAGAGCTGTAATGTAATGGAGCACGATATAATTGTCCGAGAAAAAGTTTTACAAGGTTGAACTATAGTAATCTGTTACGTGTGTGTGCTCTTGTACAGGTATCTTTCTGAGGACCCCTTTATAGTTTTATTCCATCAGAGTGAGGACATTTGTGCAAAGTGAGGACCTTTTGGCCAAGGACTGTTTGATGCCTAAGACTCAGTTCTAGGGTAAAGGTTACAATTAGGTTATGGTTAGGGTTAGGCGCTTAGTTGAGGGTTAGGGTAAAACGCTGTGTCAACGAAAAACATACAAACAAGTGAGTGATTAGTTAGTGAAGTGTCAGTCAGACAATCAGTCATTACTATTGTTTGTGTGTGTGTGTAAAATAGGCTTCAAGGCAACACAAGACTAATACATAAAGGAGGTGGTTTCAGATTTTGCCTGTTGTCATTCAACAGGCCAGCAGGGGTCAGTCAGAGTTAAACGTATGCTTAACAGCAATCAGCTCTGATCAAAAAAACCCCAATAAAAAGTAAAATAGGCCCCATGCCATTTTATTTTGAAAACCCACCAGAGGTTTGCCTGGATGTGACAGCATATTTCATTTTCTAATTTTAATTTAATTATAAACTAATGAAAAGAAAGTGGCATCATCACAGCAGGTAAAAATGATTGCCAAAGAGCACCACCTGCAACACCAGAGAGTCTTAAATAATACTCTCACTGTTAAGGCAAGCGAGACGAGCAGCTACATCAGGCAATCAGAGCAAGAAAAGAACAAAAAATGTCACAACTCATTAACAGCAAACCCACCAGTGCAACATGACGCTGAAACATGGGTTTGCACGAGCACCCGACAACACAGGAGATATGATTCTGTGTTTTACTTGCATTTTGGATTTTGTGCCTGCCCCAGTTATGTATTCAAAGCTCAGCGGAGGAACGGGGAAATACTGCACAAAGGAGAAAGTCCCAGGAGAGTTGCTGACTAACACTGAACAAAGAGCGAGCGGGAGGAGGGGGGGGCTCACATACACAGAGAAACATGGATCAAAGAGGCAGCGCTGCATGCCAATACTGTTTACTCAACTTGCCTTTAGCTTCAAACATCACATAAGCCTTCACGAAGCCTCAGAAGCTGCAGCACCTCGCTCACCTCTCAGTCAAAAACACTTAATAATAAAAAAAAGGCTGGCCTCTCAACCACAAAGACTTCAAAAATCACATCATATATTTTGTTATGTGGAATCCATTCTTGAGATGTGAACTGCAAGACCTAATTTTAAAAGGCAACTAACATTAAACAGATGAAAGAACAAGATTAAGAGTCTACCGCTATGAGAGGCTCCACAGGCACAGGGGTAGTTTGGGCTAAATGCTAACGTCACCATGCTAACAGAAACAACGCTAACGTTTAGCAGGTACAGTGTTTCATGATCTCCAGGTTGAGAGGGGGGTTGGGGTCATCACTCAGTGGAAGGCATCCTCTAGGGTGGTGTACTAACCTTCATCACTTGTGTGCGGTTCAGTTCCATTATCAGCTTCATCAATGGTGCCAGGTTCACTGTGGGGGCTGTCGCTGTGGGACCAAATGGAAAAGACACTGATATGCAACGTTTCAGACATTCATGAATCTGGTCAAAATGTCACACAGAGCTCACATAACTACTTTCTTTGTGTTCATCCCCTCGATCAGGTAAATACTCACCAGTACTCCTCCCCGCCAGTCATGCACTTCTCATACACTGGGCCATCCAGCTCACGCTGGTTCGGAAAGATGACTTCATTGTGGATAATGATGGTCTTGATGACCTCGTTAACGTGGGCCTGGCACGCTACGGGATCCTGCCCGTCTGGGATGGGCATCAGGGTCGGACCGAAGCAGATAGCTAAGTTGTACGGATCCATCATGTTCTCATCGCTGTACTGGGAGAGACTGAGAGGGGAGCACAGCAGGAATGTTAAGATTTCTTTTTTTTTTTTTTTTTTTCATGTATACAAATTTACATAATATTTGATCCTTATTTAAGTGATTTTATGTTGTGTTTTTATCCTATTTCTTGTTGAAACTGTGTCGCTGCCACTCTCCCTGTCCAGGTCTCCCTTGTAAACCCTGACC
The DNA here is from genome assembly GCF_963514085.1 of Chelon labrosus. Taxonomy (NCBI): domain Eukaryota; kingdom Metazoa; phylum Chordata; class Actinopteri; order Mugiliformes; family Mugilidae; genus Chelon; species Chelon labrosus. Next base: position 9,117,090 of record NC_140340.1, read on the forward strand.
CTAATGGGACAAACCTGGTTAAATAAAGGCTAAATAAAAAAAATAAAAACTTGCTTCGTCATGTTTCCATCTGAATATCCAACAGCCAGATGAAACCGAAAATGGGAATGAACCTAAAAAGTTATTCTGCTGGAAAATCTAAATGTTTAATTGAAAGATGCAGAAAAGACTTGTCAATAGTCAGAAATTCCATCTTTTAAATAGTGTCTTAAAGGCATCATTGGTCAAATCTACCAACCCTTTCAATAAATCAACTTTTTTTTCTTTTTTTTTTTTACAGAACATGCAGCAATCTACTCTTGGTAACCAAAACATTCAGAGCCGCAAGAGTAACCCATTACAAGTCCTTTCATAATAGAAAACAGCTGAGGCTGAACAGTAACGCCAGAGCTGGAACAGCTCCAACAAAAAAGTGGAGAGCAAAGTGTAGCCTGGGCTAGGAAATCAAACTCCTTGTTCTGCAGGTGAACCCAGTAAGAGAAGGATTAATAACCTCCATTATCAGGAGACAGATATAGTACACCGGAGAGGTATGGGTTCCCGAACTTTAAACAACATCTAAAACATTACGGACAGATCTAGCTAGAAAAAACTGGTTGTTCCATTTTTAAAAATTTTTTTTATGTACTTTAGGTTGTTTAGTTCTGTACACCTGCACCATGTTCTGTGTTTGTCCGGTGATTATGCAGAGACCAGGCTCATCTTTGGATTTTGGATGCCATGTAGAGTAACTTACTGATTAAGAAAAGCAAAAAGGTATCTCATGACAATGATGACGGTCCGAGGAAGAGTCACAATGATCTGCTGGATGTGATGCGCTCTCTCGGCTCCGGACTCGAGCTCTGGAACACAGACGACAGAGAAAAACACAGCTTTCAAAGTTGTACCGAGTATACAAACTAAATTACCATATAAACCAGACCGTAGCAAGAAAACAAATAAATAAATAAACAAAAACGAGAAAATAAAGCAAAAGGCTGCAAAAATTCTGAAAACGACTATTTGATACTTTAATGTACCCCCTCCTGCCTTTCACCAGACCCATATGGCAAAGTGAGTGATAAAACCATTAGAAACAGCAGGGAAATTATTCTGTGCATGCTGCAGACCGATGTGGCCTGCACTCTCCTTTTCCTACTGGCTTTCTGTTAACCATCAGGCAGAAAGTGCTGGCGTTCAGATTGCTTCCATGTGCCACACGACTTTCCTCATCTTCGGTAGAGATTCTGAGAAACGGTTTGGTGTGTTTGCTCCTCTCTAAACTATTCCCGTGTCACTCACTGATGGTGGAGATGAAGTCCAGGAAGCGCTCCTTTGGGAAGATGGGGTTCTCGAGTCCTCTGAAGTACAGCTTGAGCACCCCTGCCACTGAGTTAATGTCATGCTCATTTTGGTCATCAACCAAGGGATCTTCACCTAATCAAAGAAAGTATGAGCGTTAGTCGAAATCTGCACCCAGTTGGGTTTATTCTATTTAAGTATTTGTGACGTGAATGGAGTGAATTTACTGACTCACCTCTTTCAAATGAGTTTTTAATGTCATTGACTTCCACCTGTGACCCTGGCACGCGGAATATGCCCTGCTGCTGCAGTCCTGAAAGAAATGTAGGCCAGAATTTATTGATTCAGAGTTAAGCTAGCCAACATTATCTCCAAACTCCACTGCCAGCTTCACGAAAGCCCAGTGGAAACACAGAACACAGAGCAGGAAATGTAATCTAGTCATAAAGGGAGATGCGTATTTTTCCAGCAGAGGGCCCCTCATTGAGCCTGCAGCAGATGGTTTCAGTTAGAGGGCTCTAATCAGTTTTCTGTAGTTTCATTAGGTCCAGATTCAGGGGAAAGGCCTGCAGGCTAAGGCAATGAGCTGAAGACAGATGTGAAGGTAGACATGGAGGAGTTATAGGGAGGATGGGGAGGGGTGGCCTAACTGGCCAAACAAAGGCCAATGGGACCTTCAAAACTCTCCGTGTGTGAGCTATTGTTACGAGCTCTCGTCAAGTCACTGGTACGCAGCCGGGCCCCTCGGAGACTGAGGAGGAGAGCAGGGCGGGTCAGGTCGGCCCCTCGTACCTGGAGCTATTTGTGGAAACAGATTGCCTCGCGCAATAGCTCCTGTCATTTCTTATGAGGTTAAAGGACTAAAGTTCAGTTTATTTCTTACAGGGACCGTGTGCAAAATACATTAATCACTTAAAAAGGGAGAAGATACACTGTACCAGATTTAGCAAATAGCTAATTTCCATCAGTAGCAGCCAAAAGAGCATGATGTGAGACTTACCGTACAGATTGATGTATCTGACACAGCTTTCAACAACAAGTGGAATCGGTTGACCTGAATCCTGAAATAAAAATAATGCAAAAAAAGAAAAATTACAGCACAAAGTAATACATAATTTAAGATTATTAATATATATTGTTGTACAATGATTTTATTATTACGGTTATCGATTATAGTGCCTTGATAATGAAATAAACACACAATAAGACCTTGCAATAGCTTATATAATAACAATAAATGACTGAAACACCCCCCTGTTTTAGTTTATAGCCATTTAAGAGACGGAAAACAAGAGCAGCCAAAAATATTTCAAACCGTACAAAGAGGTGTGAAAAATAACAGCATGCAAGTGTAGCACAAGCAGTAGCAAATAAATTACTACTATTAGTCCAAAAGCTTTAGTTCGCCTTGTTCCCCGTCCTATATTCTGTAACAGCGGTGGTACCTGAATGCGGGTACGGGCATTCCTTCTTCCTCTGGGACAGAAAGCAGCAAAGCACAGAGAAGCAGAGGAAGAGGGGGCAGAGAAGCACAACGTTAGAAAAGCTCAAATGACGAATGACCCCTCTGGAGGTTAAAGAAGGTTAAGCACGGGGACTGGATTTAGGAAAGCTACGGAAAGGCAGCTGGGATTGGGTGCAGTGAGGGACAAAGCAGACGCACCGCTGTCTCCTGCCTCTCAGTCATCCAAACCGTGACTGGACTCAGAGAGAAAGCCAGAAATGGTAAATTGTTCTGGAGGGAAATAAAGGGACAGCAGACTGCCGCCGTGTCTGTCCGCACCGGCAGAGGCATGGAAGGAAGTCGGAGGATTAGAGGTTAAAACAGAGGCGTTATATCGTGAGATATCAAGGGCAGCTGGAAGAGGGAGGAACAGGAGGCCAAAGTGAGGAAGAGAATGAGAGCGAAGGCTCGAGCTGCCTTCCCCTCCCGCTCCACAGGGGCCGCTCAGTCATACACCACCAACCACCAGAGGGTACCTTGATGAAGGTCTCCATATTGCCGTTAAACAGCTTATGGTTATACGTGGAGCGTGGCCTAGGCTTCCGCATTTTCTGTGGTTTAGGGGGAAGGGTGGGGGGCCTGGGGATGATGGACAAAAGGGAACAAAAACACCATATTCTGTGAAAGTATAGAAGCAAATGTGCTTCAAATGCAGGTATTAAAAACAGATGCTGCAACGGAGCTTTAGAAATCCTCTATGAAAGGATTTTATTTCAAATCTGGAGGGGCAAAATAAGACTGCGATAGTTCTATAGAGAGGCCTGCATTGGCAGCAAGCAATTAAAAATGATTGACTCACTAAAAATACAGTGATAGATTAATAACTGGTATTTGATTGTTGCTATGCTGTTCAGGAAATCAAACTGAAGGTACCACAATCCAAGTGAACCATGTAGTAACACATGTAGAAAACTACATGATTACATGAGTCCACCGTGTAATGAAGTTCTTTCCATTAATATGAACTGATAAAAACCATGCCTGCACACAAATGTGAAGCTAAAACCCATCATGTTACAACTTATACAACCTTATGACACATATAGACATATATATTACGTTACGTCCCGTGATTATTTTGCACATACCTGCACAAACGTTAAGGATATGTGTACTTTATACATATGAAGCAGTTCTTACAATGCAATGAAGTCACTTCTTATTAAGATTTTTATTTTGATAAATGGCATTTTTTTGGGACATTATATAATTGCTGTATGTTTTAAACATGTATATAGATTTCCCTGCTTGGGTAATGGTTGTAACAGCCTCTGTCATACTTTTTTACAGTGATATAAAATAGTCAAAAGGCCTGAAATGAATGGACTAAGCAGATGCTTCATAAAAGAGAGGCGGGATCAGAAACAGCTGAATTCTCAAACGGGATCTTACCTTGTAGTTCCACACTCAGCCCTTTCCCCTGTGGAGACAAAAAAACACACACACACACCAGAGGGACGTGTTATATACCAGCGTCTTTATGGTACACATTATACAGGGTCCTGTCAGTGTCCAGCCTCACTGGAGGGTTTCATGAGAGACAACATGACTATTGAGGGAGAGATGAATAGGGCAGTGCTAACACCATTCATCGGACAAAGCCACTGAGCAGTCGTCGCTGAAACCTCAGGGGACACGGAGGACCCCCCGAGGGTCACAGGCCTCCTCTCTCGGAGCAAAGAAATGGGGGTGGCAGGCAGCTGTAGTGTGTGTGTGTGTGTGTATGTATGTTGGGGAGGGAGGAATCCATCAGTAGAGACTCTGAACAATGTCTTTGCCGGTTCACTGAGCCTTTTGTTACGGGGGTTCCAGCAACGCATGCACATATTCCTATATCTATTCTTATATTCAGACTCAAAAACAAAGTGGATGCATGTCTTTATATTATATCTCTTAGCTTTCCTCTTGGATAATAAAGACGTTAAAAGGCATCGGTGGAAGCAAAATTTCCAAGATTATTTCTTCACTCCACCCAACAACAGACAGAAAGGCCAATTCTCAACACGTCATTCTAGCAGATGGGAAAGGGTGGAAAAGGGAAACAAGCCACGTTTCCTCTGCCATCACCCCTCTGAGTGATGGACTTTTCTACCTCTGACTAATTAAGTTTTTTTGAGCACAAGGGTCGACTTGGATTTCCTCTAATTTCATATAAAAAAAAGTCCCTGAACGATAAGAGGGAGATACATATTCCAAAGCCACACAAAGTGACAAGAACAAATTAAATTCCACTGAACAAGAGAACTGGTGAGTCGTTATCTGGGAAACAAAGGCTGGCAGATATCCTCGCACCATCTTCCCTGCTGCCGATGCTTGACATTATGTTTTTATTAACACACCAACCAAGATGTAAACGCCATGTGGCACTCGCCGGTCTCATCTTGTTCCCTCTGTCGCGCTCACGCACACACAACCACGCACGTACACAAACGGGCTATTCTGAGTGGGAGGTGGCAACGAGGCTAATGAGCACGGCTCAGGCCTGATTGATCGCCTAAATAATTAAACATGGGTGGTACCTGGAGACGCCATATGCTCCGTTTTTACGTCCTCCCAGTGGCTCCGCCATGGACACTGACCTACGGTGTGAGTGTTTGTGAGCACGCAGCTGACTGTTTGCCACAGAACTTGGAAGGAATCGCAAGGACGCGAGGTCTCGAAAAATACAACCAACGTTTAAGTAATGAATATATTCTAGGTGTGGGATCTATAAATATACAAGAAGTGCATGTCTGATGCATGGCCTCAGCTGGCTGCACCTTGCGCCCTCTCCTATTGGGTACACCCCTGATGCAGGAGCAGCTGCACAAATGGGCTGGATTTGGTCCTTTCTGATTGATTGGGCGTAAACTGTTCATGGCTGAGGTGACAAGAGGACCCCTGGGGGAGAGGAGGAGCCAAGGAAAGCCTTTCTTTCCTGCAGGGTGGAAACGGAAACCCTCCCAGCAGCTACACTGTATAGAGACTGACTGGATAACACTTCAACCAGTGGAGATTAGAAGAAAGGCGAATGAATACCTCAGAGTAAAAGTGGTCCGCCTTTGAGGTGACTCTCCATTTGAATATCAGCTCTCATGCTCTTTTTTATTCCTGCTGCCTTTAATAATTTCTCACCTGGTCCACTAAAACCCTGAAGGTTTTTGCAGAGCTACGTATGTGAAGATCTTGTTGGCGACTATTACTGAACGTAACATGAGGTCATGTGCACATCATTGAAAGACAACTAAAGGCTGTCACATACTCTGCGAGAAGCGAGCAATTTGTTCTCACATTCCTCGTTTGGGAGTTCTTGCGGCATGTTCTCGCACATCAACCCGGCAGAACTTTTTTCTGTGGTGTCCGGCAACTATTCTCTGTGACCGGTCAGAAATTGGAAATGGGGGTGGGTTAATGCGAAAAAGCGGGAATGCTAGCCGCCACTCTGTGAGCTTCCAGATGCTAATTAGCTAATGCTAATGAACGGCGTGATCCGACGGACACGGCCGTCAAAACGACTGACTGACATCCGCATCTCCCACAATGCTTAGCGCATGTGACGTATGCTGCAGTGGGAGGCCCCTATGAGGACTCCCCCGGAGTTCGGCACTTGAGTTTCTCCCAAAGTATAAATTGCCTGGCCAGAACGAACTTTGTTCTTGCTCATGTCGAGAACAAGAACAAATCTCTCGCTTCACGCCGAGTATGTAACAAGCTTTAGGCAAATCAAGAGGGAAGCTTCCTTACCTTCACCGAGCGTCTGCTTCAGTAAGTCATGCTTGGCCTGCAGTTTAATAATGAGGTTACTGCCATTCAGGTACTCCTTGAATTTCTAGACAGAGAGATGAGGGAAGTAATGAGCGAAGAGCAGGATTAATCCAGCGTAACATGAGCCCAGTCAAACTGTTCGGTGTCGCTCAAATCAGCGTGAACGCAATTCGTTGTAGTTTTAATTTAATTTCTATTTTCAGAGCTTGCGGAAACGATGACTGATGGCTTGATTCTGAACAGCAGCTCAACAGTCTGGACCGACAAAGGCAGGCGGACGCGAACTCACAGAAAAGTAGAACATTTCCGTCTCCTGTTGGTTGGACCTCCTTTTGGCTATGTTGAGCTTGCTCATGTAGGACTCGGACGCCACGGACTTAATGGATTCGGTGGAGCGGCTATGCTGGAAGGCGTCTGACACGTCGAAGTCCTCCACCGTCAGCATGTCCTGCAGTGTTTGCATGGTGGCATCCAGGGTCTTTCTCACCTGGATAGATCAGAAGCGACAGAGTTAGAGAAAGGAAAGAATATGATAGATAAAGCATCATGTTTTACTTTGTCCCGGTCATATTTTCTCCTTTCTGAAGATCAAGGGCATTTGTTCTGTATCCAGTTTAACAAGCTTTTTTATTTTTGTATTTATTTTTAGTGGTGTTATGTTGGGTATCTCTGTGTACGTGGCTATCTGGAGACTATTGTGTAAATTATTGCTTCAGTGTCTAATAAGCCCATGTGGGCTGCGCACCATGGTGTTTGACACTTAAATAAACTTAATCAATCAATCAAAAATGTTCCATCAAATCTTGGGAGTAACTGATGACATTTATGAAGGCAGGAGACATTTAAACCAAAAATGAACTGACCCCCGAACAATAAATGACCTTTGACTGCATTGAAATGACCCAGCTTTGGACAATAAGTCTAAAGCATCAAAATGAAGAGGGTATGGCAAAGAAACAGACCGTTCACAAAATTTAATGGAGTTTTTTTTTGTTGTTTGTTTGTTTAGGACTGAGATTGATAAAGGTAATTTTCTGTAATGGCATGGCTCATCCATTATCCTCCAGAACACAGGACACGGGGAGACAGGGACGAGACAGAGCCATCGCCACTTGCAAGTCAAACAGGCGGTGGTCATTATCGCCTCCATTTGCACCGTTGTGTCGGCGGTCCTTAATGAGAAATCCCTCTTCATCACAAAACAGCCAATTTCATATATGTCCTCATAGAAATCACAACATTGGCATCGTGACAACCTAAAGCTCAGCTCCTGCAGTACAAGGGTCATTGGAGAGTAATTGCAATGAGAACAGATGGTGATGTGGCCCTCCTGCTTGGTGTTTTGCCCTCAGATGGTGTGATGGCTCGGGGGAAAAATGAGACAGGGCTTTCTGTTTTTGAGAGAAAGGGGGGCAGGGAGGGCGGGGGTTGCTGGTGGTGGAAAGAAACACATCATAAATCCTCACCTCCTCGTTCTCGATCTTTAGCGTCGCTAAGCGAGACTGCAGTTGGTGGTAGCGCATCAGGAGTTCAGTCTGGACCGGCTGTTGTGCGCTGACCTGGCACACCTGAGGAGGACAGAGAGAAATGAGTTGAAACGGGCAAAATAAATCAATTTGGTGACTTCATTTGAGGAGGGAAGGTTCAGTGGAAAGAGGAGCAAAGCTGCGGCATACCTCGTCTCCCATGTGTGGCAGGTAATCAAAGCGCATCGGAGGACAGAACACCTGGTTATGCATATCCATGATCTTGTGCTTGTCGCTGCGGGAATCCAGGTTGTCCACTGCATTCTCGATGATGTCTAGTCCCTCGTGGCGTGATGTCTCCAAGTTGTACTCTGCAGACAAGTAGGTCCTGAAGGTGCGTGCCAAGCTAGCATGGTAGCCCAGGTCGCAGCACTGCGGAGATGAAATATCAGAAAAACAAACATAAAACTCACGTGGTATTACTGTCAAATGGCACCATGAAACATACAGTATGGGTTTTCAGAAACAGTGTTTAACCTTGGTGAAAGTATCACCTCTGATCTTGGGTGTGGTCAGACAATGGAGGCCTCTAAACCTCCCCTATATCTATACCTACGTCATGACCGAAGGACTGCTATTGCTACAATTGAGGTGGTGGAAAGGGGCTAGTTGAGGTAGTCTGGTGAGGATGGGCATGGCCCCCTGTGAGGAGACCAACGAGTGGACCCAGAATAGTGAATTAGTACCACAACTAGACAAGGAACACCTTAGGATTCCTCATGGGGAACTAGGATGTGTTGAAGGAATACCATGCTTAGCCTGTTGCTACATCCCGACCTCAGATAAGTGGATGGAAATTAATGGACGAACATATCTTAATGATAAGAATGTAAAAGTGTAAAATTCATTTGTATGGTTTATAGTCTGAGCACCTTCCGGCATGTTCAGACCCATTTAATGGACTAAATCCCAAATTATATCCTGCAACAGGTTAGCTTGCAAAAATAGAAGTAGAGTTCACAGAATTACAGGAGCTAGCACAGTAGGACACCAGAGATAATTACAGAGGCTTATCACACGGAGCTGTATGAAGTAACCTAATTAAACAGAGGATAGCAGTGAGGAGCTTTAGAGGAAGCTCGAGGCAACTGGCAGCCCGGTAAATCACTAAGTAAACGCTGTTTAGCACTCTTTACCACTGAGGAAGTTGTCTCTCTAGTTCGTGCACAAGCCTCATTGCACCGCTCAGTCAAAGTGACTCAGTAGACCCAAGACCAAAGGGAGAAAATTAGCCTCTTTTTAAACAAGCAAACAGTGAGAACAAACTCATACATCTACAGCAGCGGGCTGCAGCAGCAGAAGATTAAAAGATTAAATTTTCATATTCGCATACGGCATATGCATTTGCAATTGCACCGATCAGGCATAACATTATGACCACGTTCCTAATATCGTGTAGATCTCCCTTGTGCCTCCAAAACAGTTGTGACTCATCAGAGAATGGACATGGGCCTTCTGAGGGTGTCCTGTGGTGTCTGGCAACAGAATGTTATTAGTGGGGGCCTTTGGGTCCTTTGGGTTGAGGGGAGGGGCCTCTGTGGATCATCCCACAGATACTTGATCAGTTTGGGATCTTGTGAATTTGGAGGACAGGTCAACACCTTGTGCTGTTCTTCATGTTTTTTTTTTAGTTGTTCCTAAACCGTTTTTGTGTGTGTGCCTGTGTCAGGCTGCATCCTGCTGGGGATGGCTGCTGCCATCAAGGAGTGTCATTGCTATGGGGTTGGGGTGCCTGGTCTGGTCTAGGTGGGTGCTACATGTCTAAGTAACATCCACATGAATGAATGCCAGGTCCAAAAGTTTCCCAGCAGAACACTGGATTGTCACAAGATGGTCAATGTTATTTATTTCTCCTGTCAGTGGTTTTAATGTTGTGGTTGATTGGTGTGCGGTAATATTAACACATTATGGACACACCAAAGAAATTCCAACAAAGGTCAACTGCAATGTCGCCTCATATCTATTGTGTCTGGACTAAAAAGTTGCACTTGAAAACACAGCAAAGATTCACTGCTCATCATTTGATCTACAGTAAGTTCTTTTTAGATAATGTTATGGCTGATCGTGTATACAATGTTTCTATTATATCTCTAATGCTACCAGCAGAGACCACATATATTCTTCTCACATGTTTTTACTGTGTCACACTCATCACAGAAGTCATTGTTTCTCAGCAGAGCCGTAAACTCTTCATGTCGTTCTGAATCACAATAAGATCACCAGCAACGCTCAGTTCTTGCTGCATGAATGTCTGGTTTGATGTGTGGTGGGCTGCGGAGCTGAAATGACAATCAAAGCCTTTTTCCTCCTCTTTCCTGCTTGTCCCTGGCAAACCAGTCGAGCAGCTCACAATCCCCGTTTCCCCGCCGCTCAGCAGGATTCGGGGTGACAGGGACCTATCGGTTTCCAGGCGCCTGATCCATAAAAGCTGTCCAGCAGAGATGCAAGGAGAGCAATGAATCAGGCTCTCTGTGTGTCCATCTACCGGCATCACATCAGCGCCATACCGCACACAGTCTGGCACAGGTTTAGCCACAAGTCCTGTTCATTGTATCATAGAAATGTCACTGAAATCACGTCTTATCATGACTGACCTGGGAATTGTGCATCTATCAGGGTAGTGCCATATGGTGGTGTGGCCTCGAGCACAAAAAAACTGACAGCCGGGCCAAGAGCACAGAGAGACAAAAACAGACACACTGACTGTTCATGATAGAAGTTTCACCTTAGCGTTTAAAACCACATTCGGCTGCATTTGTCACACACATTGTGCAACAAAACGAACCATGAACAGCAATTCAGCCTTGTTGTTTTACACTCGCCAACAGCTTAAGAGACATCAATAAATAGAGTGTTGAACACGGTGAGACAGAAGACACAAAACATTATTTTGGCATGGCCTGACTTACTAGCACAATTACCTATTGTACTAGAAGTGAAGAAGAAACTCAAAAGAAAACGTTTCTGACATAAACTGGAAAAAAATAAAATAGTTCAGTTGCTGCCGGTGCGTACTGCATAACAGTAGAAGCAGGCAATAAAAATGTCAAACGTCAATGAAATTAGATGACAGTGCAAATAATGGAACACAAAGGCCAAACTCTCCAGATACAGAAAAAAGGCAAAAAACACACTTTTAAAAGCGGTCACTGAAGGCTTCTTCATCTTAATCCTCTTAATCTTCACGTGTTTTCCGTAGGGCGACTGGTGGCAGGTCACCCGAGGCTGAGAGACACCGACCACATTAACCATATTCACGGCCGCATAAACAGAGCCTCTGCTCCCCTGGCTGACTTCCAGCCGTTATTGGTTTGCCAAACAAAGTCAACCCTTCAGACGCTGCTAATGAGATTTTGCAGCTACTGGTTCACAATTTGAATCGCTTTCTGGTTTATTTATATTTCATAGGAGCAGAAAATTGTTGATATTAAAAAGAAAAAAAATAACTATTGAATCACAATTCTTGGATTAGATTTGAGTCAGGGTCAGACGGGCTGCATGTTCTAGTCTCCTGGGTCAAGTTTTTAAAATGTGACAGTCAAAGGGGGACAATTATGAAGACATGCTGTGGTCACCCCAGCAAAGCTCCCAAAAGCAGCTTTCGCATAGACAAATAAATGAAGACAACGCTGGAGTAGAGGAGAGCAAAGATACAGAGCAGAAACCCTTCTGTCAACGCCGATGGTGTCCCCTGAAATCACTCAAAAATGTCACTGTGTGCAAGTACAGAACGCCGCTACGCTAATTTTCATGTCAACAACAGTCAGTCACCAGCATATCAGCGCTGGGTCTGTTATGCAGAAATTAATACTGACAAAACGATGGCAAATGCATTTACCGAGGCCAACGGAGCAGCTCGAAAACAAACAGCTAACAGGCTGCGAGCGAATGAGACGCAGGAACAGATGGTGAGAAAAGTGACAGTGCCGCAGAGTTAAATCAACACCAGAAACCCCAGCTGAGAGATGCAAACAAACTCACGTGCCCCCGTGTGCGCATACTCACGTCGAGCATATCGGAGACGTCGTGGATGTAATATTTCGCCACCACTGCATTTGTTGCCGCCAGGTTCAACAAATAGTCGTTCCGGGCTTTTGTGCACTTCAGCTTATTCTCCGAGTACTTGGCTTGCCTCTGGGGAGGAGAGAGGAGACAGAGAGGATGAAGGGAAAATCGTCAGTGCAGGCAAACTAAGCAGTGCGGGAGGGATTGAGAGTGCGCTCAGGGATCATCAGACAGGTGGAGATTGAAGTTGTAGTTTGGAGAGGCTGCGGGGACGCTGCTTCTACACAATAATGCGTTAAGTGGCACAGACAGGCCCGCATTTAGTCATTAACTCTGCCTCTCAACGCTGAAGTACCGAATACAAGCTGGTATAAAACAGCTTAGTGAATAACATCACTAATGGGGGACAGTACAGATGATAGGGGAAAACTAATAATTATCACTTTAAAACATCCCCAGTTTATCACTTACTTTCTTTATATTACAAGTGTTCTGAAATTCTACGTTTAAACATAAAATGAGGTACTGTCTGGTCAAATTTGTGCTAATTTGGACACATTTCAGGAGGACAATTTTTATTTAATATTTTTTAAATTAAATTTAAAAAAGGTGACTCTGGGGAAACTATGATATTTTTTGATATTTTATGGTATTTTTATGGGTAAAAAAACATATTTTTGAAAACAAAATGTCAAATAAATCAGACCGTGAATGATATATGGAAACTACTTTAACAGGACACATATGTACACACACGATTTTCGAAATTTTATGTTCACATGCATACTATTTTTTTTAAGCATTAAAGGGGAACTACTGTTTTTTACAACCTGGACCTTATTTTTGGCATAAAATACGATCGTTTACTCACCCATATAATTTTTGTGTAATTTGTATTGGTTTGGGAGATATTTAGATCAGTGTATATCCATATAGTGGGAGTGACTGGGGCACCGAAATGCAGCCTCTAAATAACGCATTATCTGCCGCGAAACTCATTAATTTCACCTATACTTTGTTATGATACGCTAGTGCTATTCCCCATTGAGTCCGGAGTTACCTTAGTTGGCAGATAATGCGTTATTTAGAGGCTGCGTTTCGGTGCCCCAGTCACTCCCACTATATGGATATACGCTGATCTAATTATCTCCCAAACCAATACAAATTACACAAAAGTTATATGGGTGAGTAAGCGATCGAATCTTATGCCATAAATAAAATCCAGGTTGTAAAAGACAGTAGCTCCCCTTTAATTTGTACAAATCCTAAGAGACAAATAGTAGTAAAATGCGTGTTTTTAACTCTTCAAAGGAATACTAGCATTTGTTTTTTTGCTTAAACTTAGATAATATGTCTGTAGGTAAAAATGCAGCTAAAGCTATTGGCTAGTTAGCTAAAGACAGCATCAAGAGTGACTTTTTGGACCTCTAAATCTACATATTTAATGTGTAGATGATAAACCAGAAATAATCCTCAAGCCTGACTCTGGGAAACAAACTAAAGTCTCTTTGTACTTCAGGTTTTAACTATCATATCTATCTTCCTGTGGGTCTATTCTTCCCATGCAAATAGATAAATGCAGGCAGTTGTACTCAGTACTAAAGCAGTAAAGGCAATAACAAAGTGGGTGACAGAGTAGCCTCACCCACTTTAGCAACACAATGATCCTGAGGCAACTCAGAAAAGCCTCACTGGTGTTTGAAATTCAGCAAAAACGTCATAATTCTAAATAGACTTGAGCCCATTATTTGAACTATTTATTTGCAGATTACGCTATGTCGGGGCATTTTATTTCCAATTTCACAAAGCCATTGTGATGCAAGTTTCTCTAGTGTGTTAGAGGAAAATAGATTAACTTTTCTCCCTTCCTCTTCCTCTTCCAACCTGTTCGCAGGCAAAGTGATGAGACAGAAGCTCGGGAACAAGGCACGGGGAAAAAAACCCCAGCAAACATTCATCGGCACGCTGGGTTATAAATAGTGAGCGGCTCCCGAGCCAAGCGGTGCCTCTAAGGATGGCAGCCTGAGGAGGGAGAAACACCAACAGCCTTTTTGATTTCCTGCACCTGAGAGATAATGAGGGTTTCATTTGCATGGAGGAATTCCAGAGTAAGATCCTGAATAAAAGATGCATGGCAGCATCTAAACTACTGTGTGCTCCGGAGACCCCCAGTCCAACACTGCTGGCAGAGAGGGGTTTTCACAAACTGGAAATCTGCATAAGATGGAGAGGGACTTGGAATATTGGCTGAAGACTTACAGTATACTCCTGAGATACTTCTGACATTCACTGTTGGTCTCTCCTTCTTTCACACTTTCCAAATGAATAACCTGAGCTTGTTTTCCACTGACAATAATCTGAGACACTGGTTCAAGGTATTCCCTCGCCGAAAAGCTAAATCCTCAAGGATTTATTTTACGTTGTTGCTCAAACCAAGCTGAGCTACATGCATGTCAACAAACGATGAATTTTTCTTTTTGGCACCCTTACCTTCTCTTTCATCTTCTCAATCTTCCTGACGGAGCTGCGTCTCGGTTGGCGGTCCTCGTGGCGGAGGAGGTTGACGTTGAGATCTCCGGACTTGCTGAACTGCTTCTCCTCCTGCTTCTCGGCGTCTTTCAGCTTGCTCTCTGCGCTGATGCTCTCAGTGTGGTACATGTGGTACGTTTTCATCACCTGCAAGGGGAGTGTGTGACAGAAGAGGAACATTTTATATGGTTTATCATCATTACATTTCTACAATCTAGGGTGCACAGTGCTCTGACAACACTGAATGATGCCTCGCACATGGTGTCAAATCATGTTAGTGTCGGCAAATTGGAAGTTATATCAGCAGAAGAAGAAGTAGTCCACCGATATTGACAAGGAAATACAGTTTCTTTTGGTGGTTTGACAGTTCAGATGAGCTGTCAAGACGAACGAGTCATTTTCAATTGAAGATGGTAATGTGAAGACATAAACTGACACTTGTTTACACCGATCATGCATAACATTATGACCTCCTAATATTGTGTAGGTCTCCCTTGTGCCTCTTTTGGCCCCCTTTTGGTCGTATGGGTCGAGGGGAGGGGACTCTGTGGATCATCCCCAGGTACTTGATCAGTCTGGAGGCCAGGTCAACACCTTGTGTGTTTCATGTTTTTTTGTTGAGTTGTGCCTATGCCTATGTCAGGCTGCATCCTGCTGGGGATGGTTGCTGCCATCAAGGAGTGTCATTGCTATGGGGTGGGGGTGCCTGGTCCGGTCTAGGTGGGTGGTATATGTGCAAAATATTTTAATGTTGTGGCTGATCCTTTTATGTGCAGTGCAACAAACCAAAGTTGAGCTGACCTTCATTTTTTTTTTTTCAGTTCTACAACGAGGCAGTAACACGTCAAGAAGTTTGCATAAGGTTTGTGAAATCTGTCATCTTTTAAAAGCGCGATGACGTCCAACAACGTCAACGAGCAATGCTTCAATATGGGACTTGGTGGCAGTGTAGCTGGCCACGCTTGGCCATTCCGTAAGTTTGCGGCTGATAGTGCGAACAAAGCATTAGTGTCTTAAACTGCGACTGATGAGGATCTTCAACTTCACTGCTTTATGTAAAACTGGAACTGAGAGGAAGGGCCGCAGTCCTTGAATTAAATGCTTCTACAGGGAGTCAAACATAGGTTTTTTAATAATGGGTAGGTAATAATGCCATATAGTCAGTATATGTAAAGTCATTATTATCATGACAGATGATATGACTATCGCCATACTGACAACCACAGTGCACATCTCTTGTGGCCAAACTCACACCACAGGCCTTCATGTACTTTTGTCTACATATGCCCATTTACAAAACCACAAATATCTACGCGCTGACTTTGCCGAGGCTTTACTGCCGTATTGACACGTGTTTATTATTGTCTTCTAATATAACAACTGCCGTAAGATGGAAACAGAATGGATCGTATCATTCACAGTTTTTACTGTCTTTCCAAAGTCTTCACGGAGGCCTGGGGGGATCAGTATTTGGGCGTCGATACAGCGGTAACACAGATGTCACTACATGTGGAATATTTTAAGTGGATCCAGGAGCCCAGGGTTGTGTGCGGTTAAGTCTTGGCTGTCAAATCTCCAACTCACTCCTTTCTCTCCTCCTCACTGCAGCTTCTCTGGCCTCCACATCGTTTCTACTGTACCTCCTCATTATCTGAGGTTCTTTTTTGGCTCTTAGGTGAAGCAGGGTGACAACGCTGTTTTCTGCGCTCTCTCTGAGGTTAACTCTGCTCTTTGATCTTGATCAGAGACGCTCAATTTTTGACGCCTCCCCCCCCCTTAGTCCAACATGGTGATGACAAGACTGCAGTCACAGAAATCCCTCGTTAGACAAGACAGGAGCAGCCTTAGTCTTTCTTAACTCGTCCCACATGCTGGTTGGGAGTCTCTGCTCTCGGGGGCCCGTTCTTAAGCCTCGTAAAGGATCGCCCAGATGTGCGCTACGTCTTCAAACGTCTTGGGCTTCCATGATTTTCTATGAACACCTCAGTCAACATAAACAGTTGTTTATTTGTTTCCTGTGACCGAGACAGTAATGTCCACTTAAACAGCGGGGTTCCTTTCATCTGTATGAGAGCTGCTCATCAAAATGGCATGTTTGCTGCGGGGTCACTCGCAACTATAATCTTCCACTGACCTCCAACTCTGTGTATTCCCATTTCTGCCCTGAAATTAATACCG
Organism: Chelon labrosus; assembly: GCF_963514085.1. NCBI lineage: Eukaryota > Metazoa > Chordata > Actinopteri > Mugiliformes > Mugilidae > Chelon > Chelon labrosus. The sequence goes on from NC_140340.1 coordinate 9,133,857, forward strand.
CTCCTTACCAGAAAGCAGAGGAACGCTACAAGAATAACAGAGTGTTGAACAGAAAGCTGTAAGGCAAACACCTGAGAATACAATAAATGAGCAGGAAATACAGACAGCAGTCTATTCTCAGAGTGACACTGCTAGACACTGATGTAGCTGCTCCAGGACAACAGAAACTAGGCTAAGACTCTCAATTCCTCCCCAGGCTGTCAGACTGTTCAAAATCCACAGAAAATGCGCTAAGTTTCAAGCTATCTTTGAACCATCTGACTGCAGGACCTGCAGCTAAAGACACAAAGTAATTTGCAGGGAAGACTGAGCTTCAGCTGTGTCTACAGGAGGTATGTGTGTGTGTGTGTGTGTGTAGGTGAGTCATCTGACAGCAGCTTAGGGCTATTTAACTCCTGAGCAGAGTCTCTGAGCTGGTGAAAAAAATTTTCTAGGTAATGGCTGCCGTTTTTCTTAATAAAGGCAAGACAAAAGGTGTACGCTTCTATTCAGCATAAATCTAAATATTCCAGTAGTTTAAAATACTTACTGGAACCGCTCCTACACTTCATCCCCATACTGCCTACTCTAAATATTATTTCCTCTGACCTAACTCGAAAGATCTGCTGAGATATCATAGTGCAATACACAGATCAGGCATAACATTATGACCACCTTCCTAATATTGTGTAGGTCTACCGTGTGCCTCCAAAACAGCTGTGACTCATCAGAGAATGGACATGGCCCAACAGGATGTTGTTGGGGGGGGCCTTTGGGTCCTATGGGTTGAGGGGAGGGGCCTCTGTGGATCATCCCACAGATACTTGATCAGTTTGGGATCTAGTGAATTTGGAGGCCAGGTCAACAACTTGTGCTGTTCTTCATGTTTTTTGAGTTGTTCCTAAACCGTCTTTGGTTCTGTGTCTGTGTCAGGCTGCATCCTGCTGGGGATGGCTGCTGCCATCAAGGAGTGTCATTGCTATGAGGTTGGGGTGCCTCGTCTGGTCTAGGTGGGTGCTACATGTCTAAGTAACATCTGTATGAATGCCAGGTCCAAAAGTTTCTCAGCAGGACACTGAACTGTCACAAGTTGGTCAATGTTATTTACTTCTCCTGTCCTAAAACACCTCATTTATTGCAAGAAATATGCAATAGCTGAGGGTTTGTTGAAACATGGACTCCCCTTTGTCTTTAGAACTGCTGTGGCATAGACTCAGGAAGGTGCTGAAAACATTCCTTAGAGAGTTTGGTCCATATTGAAGTGATGGCATCACACAGTTGCTGCAAATTTGTTAGGCTGCACATCCATGATGCAAATCTGTTCCACCACCTCCTACCCCCCACGCTCTATTGGACTGAGATCTGGTGTGCTGTGAACTCAGTGTCATGTTGAAAAAACAGTTTGAGACTATTTTTGCTTTGTGAAATGGTGCGTCATGTTTCTGGAAGTAGCCATCAGAAGATGGGTCCCCTGTGGTCATGTCATGTCATGACAGTACTGAGATCCATGCTTTCATGTTGTTTACATCAAATTCTGACCATACCATCTGAATGTCACAGCAAAAATCAAGAAGTCAAGACTCAACAGATCAGGTGACGCTTTTCCAACCTTCTAGTATCCAGTTTCGGAGAGCCCTCGTGAATTATAGCCTCAACTGTCTGTTTTTAGCTGACAGGAGTCCCACTCTGTGTGGTCTTTTGCTGCTGTAGCCCATCTTCTTCAAGGTTCGACCTGCGTTCAGACATGATCTACAGCATATCTCTGTCACTGTTGCTTTTCAGTCAGCTCGAACCAGTCTGAACATTCTCCTCCGACCTCTGCCATCAACAAGGCCCTTTTGCCCAGAGAACTGCTGCTCGCTGGATGTTTCCTCTTTTTCAAACCATTCTAGACATGGCTGAGCGTGCAAATCCCGGCAGATCAGCAGTTTCTGAAATACTCAGACTGGCCTGTCTGGCGCCAACAAACCATGCCACATTTAAAGTCACCTTTCTTCCACGTCCCGATATCTCCAGTGCACGTCTAAATGCACTGAGCTGCTTCCATGTGATTGACTGATCAGATATTTGCAGTTAATGAGCATATGAACCTAAGAGGGTGTATATATCAATTTGTTGAGCACGTAACATATAAATTGCCACATTGTGGTTATATATTGTTGGAACAAACAATGACTGAATGAAAGTTACCTTCGCTTGAGACGGACCTTCAGACTCAGTGCTTATCTTATCAGAACGATAAGATAAGCCGAAGCATTATTGATCCCAGTGGGGATATTAAGTCTGTACAGCAGGAAATTAACACAAGTAAAGGCGAGGGAAACGAGATTTCTCAGAGCCCAGTTACTGAAGGAAGTGTCGGGTAGCGACTGACCCTTTGCACAGTTTCTTCCTTTCAGGGTCTGTGTTAATAACAAGCCGCAGAAGACAACAGGATCTTCACTCTCACTCATACTCCGACTGCAGCGTCACACTTGAAACAATATCAGAACAGTGGCTGCAGCCCACAGTCTCTCCCTCACCTCTCACCGAGCTGCCAGGGATCCAAATGGGAATTCACAGTTTTCTTTTAACAAAATTTGTTTTGCTGGCAGCCAGTGAAAAGTGTTAGAGAATAACACAAGGCAATCCCCATGTGGCCGCACTATTGATTTAGCTACTTGTGTACAATGAAATACTAACAAGGGTCCAGTCATAAAATACAACTCGTATTCCTGTTCAACATACTGCAAGCTGCAAGAGGTGACATCAGATTGCACGGTTTCATGCTGTAAAGCTTAAACTTTCATGCCTCTTTGTTTGCTATACTGCATGTTACTATGTTAAATAGAAAAAATAACTTTCAAACAAATAACTTAAACTATTTTAATTACAACTGCGCCCAAACTTGATTAGTTGCAAGAAAATATGTGTAAGTTTCAAAAATAGCTAAGTTAGAAAACCAATCAAGTATGAAAATGCCTGCGCTTCAGCATGACATTATTAAATTCATAGGGAGACACGTGTATGTGTTGTCGCGGCATTTCATTTTTCCACCTTAGCTGTGAAGTTTCGCACAACTCCCACAACCTTTCTCATATTTAGAAAGAAGGAGGCTGCACGTCAACAGTTTTTCGATCTTTAATATTCAGCCAGGCGGCAGTTGAGGCCAAGTAGAGCATGAGAAGAGCCAGCATCTGAGTTTTATTATGCAGCCATAGCAGGGTAAAACACATATATAGTAAAAATGTACGCCACGGTGAATAAGAAATGCACTCTGACACTAGAGGTCAGACTGAACCTGGCTGGCAGACATAACCTTCTGAGAATGATTGCATTTTCATTTATTCACGTAAAAAATGGCCACATGTGTAGAATATAGCAGCCTTGGTCAGTTTTTTTTTTTAAAGACATTTGACCAACAACAACTCTGGAGATGAGTATGAATGTAATTAACATACACTGTATGCACATGCTACCCATGATAACACCGTCTGTGTCCAGATCTACAGATGGTTGGATCAGGGAAAGTTGCCAGCTCTGCCGTTGGGTATTTTGACTCCCATCACACTGCACAGATGAATAAGTCATGTACGGCAGCCCTGCCATCTTTTCTGTTTCACCTCGGGGAGCAGAAGATTGCTGAAGTTGCTTGGAGCTTGTCCAATTTCGGGCACTAAGCTACCCTCAAAAAGGGCTTGTGTTAGATTAACAGCGTGGCACCAGTCCCGTGGGCTCTTACTGCATCTATCTACAGGATCTCCTGCAGGAAATCCTACCATTAACTATTTACTTCTTGAGCTATTCCTAATAACTGTAAAATAAATGCAGTTGATGGTCATAGAAAATAGTGGAAAAATTAATTAAAACATTTTAACGTTACGTTATTCGATGGAGTTCAAGCAACACAGCTTTCAACTGAGAAAAGACGGATTTGAAGGCATGCCGCCCTCATTAATACTGTCTAATGTACTGATTTTTAACTGTAAAAACTGTCATTTGCTGACAGCTGCAATAAAATACTAATTATAGGGGAACATTTTGGGATAAATTCATCAAACTATAGCTATAAAGCAAAACAGGAAGCATCCATCAGTAAGGCCAGTTACCTGTTTTATATTAAAACATATGGGAAGCAGCTGCAGGATACCAGAAAGCTGCTTACTATTAAAAAAAAAGAGAGAAAAATGTGGCTGCATGAAAGCTGAGGAGGGAAAAGATCTGTTTTTTCCTCAAGCGAGATCAGAATGAAGCGGAGGAACGTTTCTACAACAAAGACAAGAACAACATATCGTACTAGTAGGGAAACTGGTCGTTATAGTCGCTGCATATCCACAACAAATCAAAGAGGAGGCATCGAATACAACAGAGCAGCTGAGCTGGAACCGGTGACCTAAAAAGAATGAGAGAGTCTATTGTTATGGAAACAACATGCACGTTATGTACCTTGCAGAAACGCCTCCCTCCCAAAATTCTGCACACACGTTCTCACATGAAATAGTAGTCATTGTGTAGGCAGGCGGGTGCCTCACAGGCCTGAACCCGGACAAGAGCTGAATGAGCCACCAGATGTGAAAGCGATCTGAGCCCAGAAACTGTCCAGCTTATAAAGAAATGTAATGTTCCTTTTCACCATTTACAACTACCTGACTCTCTCACTTATCATCATCAACCCAATTGTACTAGCGGTCGTAAAATAAATGAGAGACATGATTGAGAAATTAATCAGAGAGCTCTGCTTAATACAGTAAAACGTGACACAAGGTTGGTGAATTTAAAAAACAGACCTTGGATGGCTTCCAATATGAGCTCATAACTAATCAAGAAAAAAAAGAGACAAAGTCTTTACAAATGCATCAGTTGCTAATGGTCTATGCTGCACATTCTCTGGAGCTTAGAGCAGAGCAATCACTGGCCTTTTATCAGGAGCAAACCAAGGCAACCTGACAGCAGTCCTGGTGCTGAGCTGTAAGGTCAGAATATAACTGAATCCAGACCTCTGCTGCTGGGGGTTGAAGTTTTCTACACAATTAGCCACGTTCCCCACACTGAGACGAGTATTGCTACTGATCTCCTGAATTGTTTCGATTCACAATTCACGATTTTCAAAAACTAATGTTATCATTGCTGGGACGTCTTGCATACACTTTTTGGCCAGCTCTTTTCTGTCGTCATACTTTCCAAATCTAAAATGCTTCCACGTATCTGCTTTTTAGGACCGACCGTGCACTTGTAGTTATTGCTTCTGTCATGTTTTGGATCTCCCTCACACGCGGACTAATCTCGTTGTGTGGTCTCGTGAGATAAGTATGCAGAAGCTTCCTGACATGTGCCCCCACCTTGAGTCTCAATGCCTGAGTTCCTCTAGCATCATCCGTCTACACATTCCGCCCCCTCTGTGTCTTCAATTCAACCCCTTTTCATCCCATCCCCTCGACCCGTTTTCATCCCATCCTTTTGACCCCTTTTCATCCCTTCCCCTCGACCCTTTCACCCTTTTCGTTCACATCCCCTCGGACCCTTTTCATCCCATCCTTTCGACCCTTTTCATCCCATCAACCTGACCCTTTTCATCCCTTCCCCTCGACCCTTTCACCCTTTTCCTTCACATCCCCTCGGACCCTTTTCATCCCATCCTCTCGACCCTTTTCATCCCATCCGCTTGACCCTATTCATCCCATCACCTCGACCCTTTTCATCCCTTCCCCTCGACCCTTTCACCCTTTTCCTTCACATCCCCTCGGACCCTTTTCATCCCATCCTTTCGACCTTTTTCATCCCATCACCCTGACCCTTTTCATCCCTTCCCCTCGACCCTTTCACCCTTTTCCTTCACATCCCCTCGGACCCTTTTCATCCCATCCTCTCAACCCTTTTCATCCCATCCACTTGACCCTATTCATCCCATCACCTCGACCCTTTTCATCCCTTCCCCTCGACCCTTTCACCCTTTTCCTTCACATCCCCTCGGACCCTTTTCATCCCATCCTCTCGACCCTTTTCATCCCTTCCCCTCGACCCTTTTCATCCCTTCCCCTCGACCCTTTTCATCCCTTCCCCTCGACCCTTTCACTTCACATCCCCTCTGACCCTTTTAATGCCTTCCCCTCGACCCCTGTTCTTCCCAGCTCCCCGACCCCTTTCATCCCATCCCCTCATCCCCTTTTCATCCTATTCCCTTTGACAATTCTCATCCCTACATTCATGTTCATCCAATAAAGTTATTTGCATCAATTAAGGCGTGGTATTGTTAGTGAAGATATCGTTAAAGAAGTACTGGTAACGCACAAAGAAGTAAGAGGAGTAAGATTGTGGTGCAATCTGGAAAGGGGAAAGGGAAGAGGAAGCAACAACAAAAACAAAACATTAAATGAAATGTCAGAAAGAAAAAGAACTTCGGATGAGATCAGGGATGAGGTGAGTTGTGAGAGATCGACCTGCAGGAGACACAGTCCATTACTTACCGTGTAGAGCTCATTTGTCACCTTCACCAGCTCCTCATGCATCTGGATCCCGATGTCCTTGCTCTGAAAAACAGCGCGAAGACAGAACAGGGGTGAGAAAATGAACAACGCTGGAGACATCAGCGGTGACCTGATGGAACAAACTCAAGTCGATTGTGCTGACACTGTGACTTTGGTGAGTCATGCTGGATGGATGGATGGCCACCAGAGGTTGTACCTGCCTGTGATCTAATTGCTTTTCATCCGGAGAGCTGTGGAATTTTAAACTACTCATTAACTAAACATTTACAGAATCATAATAGCATATCAGCATAATTTCTCTCTTTAAGAAGACCTACATCGCTACTTGTTATTGAGTGGTACAAAGATGTAACTGTCAGCAATGGCACATTCACAACTAACTTCCTGTGATTTTTGCACGATAGATGGAGCATGTTGCACTTTAATTTTTTTGTGTTGAATGTGTTAAGTGAGTCAAGCGGTGAAGAAAATGTGTGACATGCTTCGACAAAGAAAAACTGACTTTTCACTGCGCTCCACGTGCATATGTCAAAATCTGATCTAAGTGAATGTAAAACGAGAAATAATCCATTCACATTTCCACAGTTTACCTAACAGGTATATTTCTTAAACTGTGATTTCTTTCTCCACCACCACAGAGCAAAATAAAGCATAGATAACCATCTTTACAACTGTTAATACACATGCACCATGTCGTTTTCTCAGTCATCACACCGAACAGCATGTGTTTCTGTTCAAAAACATCGAACACACCTGGAGTAGAGGGAGAAATAACCGACTGTGCGAATGCGCAGGAGGATGCAAAAAGTCTGCACTTGAAGAAAGTGAGAAAATGCACCTACAGCAACAGGATATCTCAGTGTGAAGGTGTCACACATTCAAAAAAACAGAACGCTACACCTCTTCTAACTTCACAGATCCACTGGAATTTGTTATGTTCAGAATAGAACAAAATACAAAAGTGTCTACGAAATCACAAACAGAAAGCTATCGGTGCTTCCTCCTCATCTGGCTACAATTACTTTTTCCCACGTTAATATATGCAGATCAGGCATAATATTATGACCACCTTCCTAATATTGTCCAGGTCTCCCTTGTGCCTCCAAAACAGTTGACTCATCAGAGAATGGACATGGGCCTTCTGAGGGTGTCCTGTGGTGTCTGGCAACACAATGTTGTTAGTGCTGTTCTACATGTTTTTTGAGTTGTTCCTAAACCGTTTTTGTGTGCGTGCCTGTGTCAGGCCATCAAAGAGTGTCATTACTATGGGGTGGGGGTGCCTGGTCTGGTCTAGGTGGGTGCTACACGTCTAAGTAACATCCACATGAATGGATGCCAGGTCCAAAAGTTTCTGAGCAGAACACTGAATTTTCACAAGATGTTATTTACTTCTCCTGTCAGTGGTTTTAATGTTGTGGCTGATCGGTGTACATTAATATTTGCTAGCATCCGAAGGCAGTCTTCTACTATGTAGTCAAAGGTAAGGACACAGTAAAGAAGTTCCAACAAAGGTGAACTGCAATGTCTCCTCATATCAATTGTGTCTGGGCTGAAAAGTTGCACTTGAAAACACAGCAGAGACTCACTGCCCATCAGTTGATCTTCTTCATAGATGGTTATGCCATTGTGAAAAGATTATTTGAATGTGTTTGAATGTTCAAATTTAATGAAGACATAAAATGAGGAGTCTTCCGTGTGTGCCCTCGGCTATCGTTTTGCTTGCTTCCTTGACTTCTATTTCCCTTCTGATGCGTTGGTTCCCTAATCTGAACAGCCAATCTGAGTGATCTCCCGACTGACTCCACATACCAAAAAAAGCGACAAACAAGGCTCCAATTAGTGGCAACGGCACAGGACACATTGCCAAAACTAGGGCCACACAGGCACTCACTGACAGCCCGACACTGGTCAACAGCTGACTGTCGGCAGAACTCAGAAAACTCAGTTTCAAGTTGTTTGAGATGCATTTGATTGATATTAGATGAATAAAAATGATAAGATTAGAAGACAAAGTACTCATGAAGTTGATAATGTCGTCTGCCACAGTCATCTGTGGCAGCCTAGTTTACCTCCTCCATCTAATTACATAGTGTGTTTCCTGGCTTTTGTTTCCTTCTATCTGACTGAATATGTCACCGCAGCTATGACAGCTGAGAACATTTTGAACCAAAAACAAATAGTATTCGGTGTTGCTGTACGACACCATAAGAGCTGTGTCACTTTCAGTAAAACTACCGAAACAAAAAAAAAAAAAAAAAACAAGCCGTTGAGTGAAACTTGTCACTTGGGAGAATGAAGCGTACAACTTAGGCAGGTTGTATGAGTGTCAGCTTCGGGCTAACAACAGCCACAGAACCTTTGCATGCAAGTGGTTTGCTGTCACATGCAACAACTGTAGAAAAGATTGCATAAACCCCCTTTGCCTTTATTAGAAATGTCTTTGACTGGTGAAAACAGCTGACTCATTTCTTATCAAGGTGCATAATGGCCGTTTCATATATGAATAAAGTATTGTTTGCTGTCAGATCAATACCAGAAGGAGGAGTTTTGATATAAGAAAAGCTTGCTGCATCTACACAGACAAAGAGCTGCATAGAGACAAAGCAGGAACACACACACATACAAGTTGTGTTTCCATTGTCTTCCATTGTTTTCTGTGGACTCCCTTAACCGTAACTACTACTTGCCCAAAACATAACCTTTAATTTAACCTGACCAAGCGTGCCCCCCATTATCTGCAGATGTTTGTCTCTGCAAAGTAGGCCAAACCCCAAAATGTGACTGCGTAAACACACGTGATAAAAGAACGCACGCATACCAGCTCAAACCACATCCACCCACCGTTCAGAGTTCACAGACAGAAGGAGGGTAACCTCTCCGTCCGCGCCCTGCTCCACTCTAATAACTGTGCCTGAAAAAACTTGCTACTTGGTGAGTCAGAAGCTAAACTAATCGTCGAAGAAAGAAAAACTCATAAAACAACATCTTGCTCCAGCAGTTTTTTTTTTGCTTTTCCTTAAACGAGATTATGAAATGCCTAGAAAACACAATAACCTCAGTAATACAGGAGGGATTTGTTTTTTCTGTTGTTTTTATCCGGAGTGGAAACATTAAGGCCTACTCAAACACGGCTAGGACTGAATGTGATAAATGGGATCTATCCTCAGTGGGCACCAGCAGCTGGTGAACGGGGCATCTGTATGCATGAGCGGCTCTGAAGTGAAGCAGACTGCAGCATGTGCTGCAGAGGCTTAAGGGGAGCAGGGAGGGTTCAATCAGACGGCGAACAACCGTGATGCAACACACTGTAAGAGCGGTGGCAGGTCATATTGTAACAGACCTTATAGCGATGTCTCTGGATATTTAAAAAAAAAAAAACAAAGAACAAACTTTTGACAAAATAGATTTTTTTTAAAAATGTATTTCTCTTTGCAATCAGTTTGTATCAAGAGTGATGGAGCTGAAAGCGGGACAATATGGCCTTCTCTACACCGATACACGCGCCCCCAAAGGTAATTACATCATTTAGGACACTTTTTCTTTTTCGGGATCTAGTGAATTTGGAGGCCAGGTCAACACCTTGTGCTGTTCTTCACGTTTTTTTTAGTTGTTCCTAAACCGTGTTTGTGTGTGTGTCTGTGTCAGGCTGCATCCTGCTGGGGATGGCTGCTGCCATCAAGGAGTGTCATTGCTATGGGGTGGGGGTGCCTGGCCTGCTCTAGGTGGATGGTACATGTCTAATTGTGCCAGGTCCAAAAGTTTCCCAGCAGAACATTAAATTGTCAATGTTATTTACTTTTCCTGTCAGTGGTCATAATTTTGTGGCTGATCGGTGTATATTCCCACATAATCTTTTATCAGCCAGTTATATTTTGTCACCTACTTTATGTCCTTGGATCACGTCAAATTCATTCACACACTTAGTTTCAATATTTCTAATCTCCTCCAGAGCTTCACAAGACGTTTTTTTTTTTATAAATTATTTATTGCCTTCTAATCTGTCTGCCAGCAAGCTACGGCAGAACCATCCATTCACACTTTAAAAGGAAGGCAAAAGTTACCTGAGGGCACCTGAATCAAAAGGGGGAAGGAGTGGTTTTCCCTTTGTCTGCTCTGGCATAGTTTCAAACACACCGGCATCCACATTAAATGACACTGATACACGCACATTCAGACCGACTATGTGAATGGAGCCTAGTAAGCAGAGTGGAGCTCACCTACAGGAAGGCCTGCAAGGTGAAAACAGGGTTCTGATGTTTGGATAAGACCTCAGTCATCTCCGCTATGTGCTGACAGTGAGCCAGACGTTGATCACCCTAGTAGGGGCTGCAGAGCCTCGGGCCAGGCGGGCTTCTACTGCTAACACCATGTGTGCTGAGACACAACTACAACTGTAATACTTCATTGGGCTACCATCAGTGTGTGCACCAAGCACTCAAGAAGTTAGGAGGCTTTTTTTTTTTCATTTCAGCAGCAACACCTTGCACTATGAAGGTTTAGCGTTAAGGTAACATGAACAGAATGAAAATACTGAGCAAATGAAAGTTTAAAGAAAATGTATTATCATTTGTGTCGTCCCCGGACTGTGACATTTTGTGCACCGGTGATAGGAATGATGACAGTCTCACTGACCTTCTTGAACAGGCGGATGACATCATCACTGATCTGGGCCAGGCGCACGATAACATTGTTGGTGTAGATGTCACTGAGGGTGGCGTGGTCACGGCTCTCGCGTCTCGTCTGGTTCAGCACCAGATACCAGCAGTTAACCGAGGACAGCAAGTGCTGATCTTTCCTGGAATAATGAGAGGAATAACAGAACCGTTAGAGCATCTCTGAGATTAAAACCTGCACAAGACGAAAGTGTGGAAATGTTAAACGGAAAGAGTCAACAGTCATGGTAACATGCACCGATCAGCCACAACACTGATCAAAACTGACAATTTTGTGACAATACAATGTTCTGCTGGAAAGCTTTTGGACCTGGCATTCATTCATGTGGATGTTACTTAGACATGTAACACCCACCTAGACCAGACCAGGCACCCCCACCCCATAGTAATGACACTCCTTGATGGCAGCAGCCATCCCCAGCAGGATGCAGCCTGACACAGGCACACACACAAAAACGCTTTAGGAACAACTAAAAAAAAACATGAAGAACAGCACAAGGTGTTGACCTGGCCTCCAAATTCACTAGATCCCAAACAGATAAATTATCTGTGGGATGATCCACAGAGGGCCCTCCCCTCAACCCACAGGACCCAAATGGGTCCTACCCACTAACAACATCCTGTTGCTCAGAAGATCCATGTCCAATCTCTGATGAGTCACAACTGGAGGCACAAGGGAGACCTGCACAATATTAGGAAGGTGGTCATAATGTTATGCCTCATCTGTGTACCTTGGATATAAATGTTAGCATGAGCGTATAAGCTAACAATAAAAACACCATTTTATACTGTTTCGCTGTTTATATGTCAACTAGTGCTATTAGGACTGAACACATGGCCGATGGTGACAATGCCAGTGAACAACAGAAACAACCTGTAGCGGCGTAAAATACCACAACTGATCCAACTTCATCTCCTTTCTCCACCTCCATTTCGCCTCGGCAAATGTCGCCCTACTCACTCCATCACGTCCCCTCTCCCCTCCAAAATACTCCAAACTCTGTTATGGCTAGTAAGGCCTCGGCGGGTTACATTTATAATGCTGGTGACTTTAACGACCCAGAGAGTTCTGGGCCCTGATTGCTGTATAATCAGTTTAAACTGCCTCTGCCTCGGGTGCTTTTCGAACAGAAAGACCAAGGCACATAGACACTGAACCAGACAGGCACACACACACACACACACACACACACAATCCCTTCAAACCCATACCCTTGTCTGGATCCTATCTGAGCATTAATCAATCAGCCAACCCCGAGGAAGAGACAAAGAGAGCGAGGGGGAGAAATGAGAGCAAACGAGGGGGAGAGCCAGTGCAGGGTGGGAGGGGTTGGGTTTCACAGTGGAGGAGAAGACAGTGGTGAACGGAGCCAACATCAAAGACGTCCCCGAGCAGAGAGCTTCCATAATGCTAATCACATCTAATGAAGCGGATATCTAGCTACTCCAGAATGCTTTCACCATCGTTTCTTTACTCAGCCCCAAAACGCACTTTACATCAAGCCGACAGGATACAAACGGCAGCACATCAGCTTCGTAACATCAGTAAGAAACTAATAAAATAGGATGACATCTGTAGAAATTAATCTGTCCGTTTACTGTTTCCTCTCTTTCTCCAATCTTCTATTCATCATAGAGTCCTGAGATGAAGTTTACCTGATGAGTAATAAAACGAATAAAATAAATTAAACCAGACATGGATTTGTTTCACTATATCTATCATAATCATATGAACTCAGTGCAGGACTAACATTAGTACTGCTAATATAGACCATATTCTCTCCTTCACTCCTCTGGGATGGCCTATTTCTACTGTCTCACCATCCCTCATTTTGCACCAGTTCTGCTTGACTGACCTATCTGCCTGTAAGGGACGCAGCTCCCCGCCGTATAATTGCCGCTTGCGGTTGAGAGGTTTAGGGAACAAGCACCTCCACTCTCGGCTAATCCCTAAAAGTGGTCGGAGATGCTTCATCTCATCCCTAAGCACACCCACGCTTCCCGTTTTGTTTCGTCACCTTTTTTTGTCTTCCTCAGAGTTCCACCCGGGCCCTGTGCACGATCCACAAACATAAATCCCCGGCCCTCCTCTGAAGTGCATTTGTACCGGCGGCCCCCGGTACAACACAAACAAACAGCATTTTAGATTAAAAGGTGTTTAACTTGACTGGTGCGCCAGATTCAAACCACACTGGAATTATTAAAATGTGATTTGCAGTTTTTAGATTTCATGAATGGGATTTAGGAATATTTAATCTGCAGGGGCATACACACACACGCACACGCACACACACAAAAAACAACAACTCCAACATACAGTATAATTCGCCAAACCAGACAACGAGAAGATGCCTCTGGGAGTCTGAAGATAGACGCAGCAGCGCTTTGAGCAAACAGGCTCCCAGCACGCTACCAAGCTCACAGCACCCACTGTGATAATGAAATTGTGTTAACAGGCTCACAATTGTGATTCTAACACAGAGCTGCTTCTGATTTTTAGCAGGTATAAACTTGTATAATTAGCGTGCTAACATCTGCTAATTGCTTGAGGCTGCCAGGAATGCTAGTAGATGTGAATGTACATGGTCGTGAACCAATGTACTAGTCAAACTGAAATTTTGATGTGCTCTATGGAAAGCCACTAATTACAATTCTTTCTGAGAGGGTTATCATGAAAACACATCAAATGCTTATTAAGACATATGACTCAAATCACAAATTTTAGGGCTTATACGCACTGTTTAAGTTTGCACCCAGGTTTGCTAATAATTAAACTTTATTTGAAAAAGCCCGAACCCGATTGTGAAAGGTATGGGAAACGGTTAAACAGAGACCTAATAAAATGAAGCCATGCACGCTTTGTAGAACTGAAATGGCCTGCCAAGACAGTAAAACCGCTATGTATGCACAGCAATGCATAAACAAAGCAGCGCCAGTAGACATGAGAATATTTCACCGGTGTTACGGTTAAGGCCGGGTTTCAGACTAGAATTTGTAAAACGTCTTGAGTCAATCTGTATTGTTACTGACGCTATGTACTTTGTAAATGTAAATGTACTTTATTTATATAGCACCTTACATCAACCCATAGGTGAACCAAGGTGCTTTACAAAAGATTAAATAACGATTTAAAACAACACACTATATAAAAAATTTTTAACTGAATTGAGTATATTCAGCTTTTGGTGGCACTGCAGGAAAACTAAGAATGTCTTCAATGTCAGGAGGATCCATCCTCGAGGACCTTAAAGGTTTGTATAAAACTTCATAGAAATCCATTCTGTAGTTGTTAAGATGTGTCAGGACTAAAGTAGTGGATTGACACTATCATCCTTTCATCAGCTGACAGTTTAAGGATAGTGATTTTGCGGACTAGTCTAAATAAAGAAACGAGGAGGTCTGAAAATGGAAGAGTACAGATTCTTAACGTTGAGGTTAGAGCCTTGGAGACGGGAAAGAGAAAGAGACAAAGGACATACAATCTCCTTTTTCCCTCGCTGCTGCCCTCATTTCCCAGGAATTAGGAGCAGAAGGTCGGTAATTAGGCCTGAGGAACAGCCACATCTCTGGGAGCAAAGTCGGCTAACGCAGAACTAAATGTAGCTCCTCAGCTTGTTTTATAGTTATGAAACACTACTTTTTTTTTTAATACTCGCTCTTCAACAGAGGCCCTTCAATCATATAAATGTCATCCGCACAACTCTACGCTGTACCAGCTTCTCCTTGATGATTTCCTGTAAAAGGATGAATATCACTCGAGAACCTGCGGGTCAATTAATCTTGAGGTCTTCAAACGGCTCGGTGTTGGATGGCTCCGTGCCCTCAGCATTTAAACACAGGATATCATTAACATGCAGAAGAAGGCGAGCGATGCGCTCTGAGAGTCTCTAGAGGAGCGAGAAGGAAGAGGAGGAGGAGAGACGAGTGCAGCTTTCTGGCATCCTATTACATCCGTCTCACCCTGCAAAGCACTGTCTGGCTGTCTACATGGATTTTACAATTCCTGCTCTCCCTTACTGTCTTTGTAAGGAATACATAAAGCACAAACTGTGAATAATTGGAGGAGCACGAGGAAGATGAGACAGGGGACACTGAGGGTGCGTAGTCGGAGAATATTGTAATAATCCTTTGATTGAACGATAAACTGACGGAAAGCTGTCTCCGTGATGCACATACCCTAAACAAGCGAGCATTGTATAGAGCAGCCCTCATGCTTTAGTCATGGTAGCGGTGAATGCCACCATCTAATCACCCAGAGCCTCTGATGTGTCTGAGCCAAGGCTTCCAGAAGGAAGTGTGTATTTATCAAACCAGGACTCCGCTCTGTGAAGGCCTTTAATCCCCTCCACACTGCCTGCCTGCTGCTTATCAATGAAACAGCCACGGAAAAGGAGAAAGAGCCAAACTGTTTCAAAAGACAAGGGGCACGTGGGCACAAGCCGCTAGACCTGCCATTCAAATTCGCCTTGCCCCCGTTTTCAGCGGGGCTTCGATATGTTACATAGCCGATTTCCACATCATTTAGAAGGACATTTTTTTTCTTGCATCGCCGACATTTGATAACGCGCAGCTGCACAAACACACGGGCCACAGCGGGGCAGAGTGTGGAGCGGCGTCAGTTTGACAAGGGATTGACAAGATCTGAAAAACAAACTGCAAACGAGCTAATCTACTGATGCTGTATGTGCTGACTTCCACCAGCCGTACTAGCGGGCTTTTGGCCTCTGTGTTCAAACAAACCAAGCCTGAAGAGATGTAGTTCAACCTTTGACCCTCTGCCCCTCAGACCACCAGATAGCAGCCCTACTTCAGCAGCACAGTTACACAAGCTGTGGTTTCGGAGCCTGTGCACAGAGTCAACGAAGCCCCATTAAAGCCACTGGCACACAACCCCACCGCAGCATGCATCATTCCACATAATCATATCATAGCTGAAGTGCACAACCGCTTCTTCAGAGAGGAGCACGTAGTGGACATGGGCTGCATCACAATGTGTAAAGCTGTAGCAATATCCACTGGTACATTTTCAAGCTGTGTAAAGTCAAAAGAAATGTCACTTCAATGACCAAAGGTAACTTCAAACCTTAAATAACGCACGCATGCATAGGATCGGACACTATAAAGAAATCAAACATTTTTCTCCCCCTCCCTCGAACCAATCACACACACAAAGATATCAGCTCACACACCAATTCAGACACCATTACGGGCTCCGTCTTATCTCTTTCAGACAGGTTATTCTCCATATCAATATTGCATGACTTGCCTCTCTAACGGCGTTATGTCTTCATGTCAGACGATACCGATCGGCTCTAATTCGATGGGGTACATTATAAAACCCCATCACGTTTTTACCTCGCAATGTCTGCTCCATAATTAAAATCGAGTCAGCTGTTGTGAACCGGCGAGGGAAGGAAGCCACTCCGCTGCGCCGAAGCTGCAATGCAGAGCGGCTAAGTAACCCTTCGGTGTGTCTTTTCACTGTGGCAAATGAGGTAAAGTGGAAGGGCGAAATGATCCTCGGTTGGCTTGCTGCGGTGTGGCTGTAGCTGCAGCAGGCTGTAAATCACTGTGGCATTCAGCTTCACTAATGAATCCGCACTGGAAGGGTTCAGCCAGCAGAATGTAGGCTGGGATCCAGGCCGCGTGGAAGTCCGTGGTGGTCACTATGACTGCTCTACTGGAATGTTTTGGTGTTCCTCGAAAACAGTATGATTATTAAAGTTATTTGGCTGCTCATGAAGTACTCCCCAGTGCAATGTTTAGTGAGCAGTTTTCTTTGCAATGAAAGACGGTCATATAGAGGGAGGAGTGCAATGGAAAAAAAAGATAGGAAAATAAGGTCAAAGGCAAAATAGAGTTGGTGTGCACACTAAATGTAGAGCTGTGTCAAAGCTAAAGGTGTGTTCTGCTGTTTTCTTGGTTTCTGACGTTGCGTTCTGAATGGTTGGGCTTCATGCCAACAAATGTTTTATTGGCCTATCTGGTGTTTTGGTGGTTCACCATTAACTTAACTGCACGAAAGTGGCAGGAAAGGCTCAGTGAAGGGCATGTCACGGCTGATAGCCAGGATTTGTGGTCGCTCGCAAGCAGACCAGGAGTTCGCGGCACAAGGTGCAGAGACGTATTGGAACCTTCTTGTGGTTTCGCCAAACGGCTATGAACTCACTTTAAATAACGCGTTGGTCGGTTTGACATTAACGCGTCTCATATATATGCCGTAGGAGGCAACAAGTGAAGCCGTTTTCATTCTTATACTTGTGAAAGTGCGTGCGGTGTGAATGTCAGGTGACACATACTTGCTGTGTTCCATTCTGAATGATTATTACATCCGTTTAAGGCAAGCATGGGAAGTGACATCCCACCCACACTTCCTGTGTGGTCTGTCAGCGAGTCACTTCTTTAGCTCATATTGTTGAATTCTTTCTTTCTTTTGCACTTTAAACTTTTTGCTGAATTAAAGATCTGACATCTAAGACATCTCTGAGACAAATTTCGATCACCGTGATCTTGGCAGTGGAAAGTGTCACTAGTCTCAGGCTTAGGTGTCCCTCGCTGTGTGGATTAGATCAACTGCACAGTCCAGAGGTTAAGACACTGTGTCGCAGCAGCAGCAGCAGCAGCAGCAGCAGCAGCACAGTTCTGTCCACTATCAGCCAAGTGTTTCGTCAGAGTTAAACACACCTCCTCTAACACAGCTGGCCTCAATTATCCAGTCAAATCCTCATGCACTTCACACAAACTCTGCTCCACGCAGCACGCATGCTTTTACTCACAGTTCTACTCACTATACAATGTCAAGAATACCATAAAAGTGTAAAAACACTGTCACAATGACACAAACATGATATTTATTTCTTCAAACTTAAAACTACTATGTGTAAAAAACACAAAAAAGTATTGCAGGGAGAATATTATATACTTTAATGCGTTAGCAAAACTGTAAAAACCAAACACTAGGAGTGCTCACTCATACACTGTATACTGCACCTTCATACTGTTCTGATTATACTCTTAAGTAATATCCTGAATGCAGGAAGTGACGTCTACAATGCCTTAGCAATGCACGTACATTTTCACTATTCATATCTTACCATTCTGTAGTTTTACTATAGATTTTAAAGTATATGCAAGTTGTTGGTTTTCTAACATAGCAGGGAATCGGTAGGGATTCCCCCCCCCATTCAACCAGACTACTAATAATTAGTGTCATTAAATACTATTATTTTTAACCACAGCCGTGCCTTTGAATTTCTCACCATTGCCAAGGTTCATCCTATTTATTGGAGTAGGTGGTCAAAGTTTCCATTGCATTAGAACCTTACGTGATGGTAACGGTCGTTCCAGGTAATAAATCATCGAGATCAAATCAGGTGTTACCCGGGAGACTGAGTTATGGCATTTGAAAAACCTTTAGATTTCGATTGCAAACGTGTAATACCGCCAGAGACGGTGTCCGTTACAAGGAATGAATGGATGATGTGGAGGCCAGGCTCTTTTCCTTGTTACATAATTGCCACCCAGCACCTCAGCAGCACTGGGAGAATTACACACACCGTCGTATCACACATTCCAACTTAAAAACAAGACTTCAAAATAGGGAAATGTGAGGAATGCAACCCTGCTGTTTCCATCTGCGAGAATCAGAGCCGGGTTGTGCTACGTATTCGCTGGTGCAGATTTATGCGCGAGACCTGCCGCCAGATCACAGCTGGGTTAGTGCTCTCGTTACCAGACTGAACTAAGCTCCCCTGCTCGCCCGAGGTGCTCGATTTTGGGAGCAGCAGAGCTCAATTTCATGCCCTGCGTGAGTCGTGTACCAGTGTGTTGGTGATTTCTGGGGAGACGAAGGCTCATTTCTCCGCAAGCATACACATCAGAACTTTCACAGTAGCTGATTTAACTGGGTCAAGGCCTCCGCTGGTCGGATTTTGATCTGATGACATTGAGTGAGCTTCCTCGTCCACTGGTTTCTTCAATCCTAAGATCTATTTGGCCTTCTTCTAAGTGCATCTTCAATATTTAAAATACTCTATATAATTGCAGTTCAGGCATAACATTATGACCACCTTCCTAATGTGCTGATCAACTGTCTTCAGTGTTCACGGATATATTCAACATCTCACTGAAGTCATGTCACGTGCCATCTTGCTTCAAGGCCTCCACCATCATCCCAGTCCCCAAAAAGCCAAGGACTACCGGACTCCATGACTACCGCCCTGTTGCCCTGACATCGGTTGTGATGAAGTCTTTTGAGCGCCTTGTGCTTTCTCACCTCAAGGATTTAACAGACCCATTCCTGGACCCCCTGCAGTTTGCCTACAGATCAAACAGATCTGTGGATGACGCGGTCAACCTGTCCCTCCACCTCATCCTCCAGCACCTGGACTCCCCCAGATCATATGCCAGGGTCCTGTTTGTGGATTTCAGCTCGGCCTTCAACACGGTCGTTCCGTCTCTACTACAGGACAAACTCTCCCAGCTGACCGTGCCTGACTCCATCTGCAGGTGGATCACAGACTTCCTGTCTGACAGGAGGCAGCATGTGAGGCTGGGAAAACACATCTCAGACTCCCGTACCATCAGCACGGGTTCCCCTCAAGGTTGTGTCCTTTCTCCTCTGCTCTTCTCCCTGTACACCAACAGCTGCACCTCCAGTCACGAGTCTGTCAAGCTCCTGAAGTTTGCGGATGACACCACCTTCATCGGGCTCATCTCAGGTGGAGATGAGAGCGCCTACAGACTGGAGATTGACCGCTTGGTGACTTGGTGCAGCCGCCACAACCTGGAGCTGAACGCCTCCAAGACAGTGGAGATGATCATGGACTATAGGAAGAACACAGCCCCACTCCTCCCCATCATCCTGTGTGACTCTACAGTCAACACTGTGGACTCCTTCCGTTTCCTGGGCACCATCATCTCCCAGGACCTCAAATGGGAACTGAACATCAGCGCCCTAATTAAAAAAGCACAGCAGAGGATGTACTTCCTGCGGCAGCCGAAGAAATTCAACCTGCCAAAGACAATGATGGTTCACTTCCACACTGCCATCATTGAGTCCATCCTCACCAACTCCATCACCACCTGGTATGCTGCAGCCTCTGCTAAGGACAAGAGCAGACTGCAGCGTGTCATTCGCTCTGCAGAGAAGGTGACTGGCTGCAGTCTGAAGTCTCTCGACGAGCTGTACGCTTCCAGGACTCTGAAGCGTGCAGCTAAGATTGTGGCTGATCCCTCTCCCCCTGGACACAGATTATTTAACAGACTCCCCTCTGGCAGACGGCTGCGATCCATCGAGTGTAGGACCACTCGCATGGCGAACAGTTTTTTCCCAACCGCAGTCCGTCTGCTGAACAATGCCAAGCCCCCCCCCATGAACACATCAAACTCACTACCTCACTACCACAGTTCTGGTGGAATATACATATATATATATATATATATATATACACACACTGTGTATATATTTTTGTATTTTGTATTTTTGTATTTTTTGTATTTGTGTATTTTTTGTATTTTTGTATTTTATATATAGTTTCTATATTTATTTTATTTTATTTCATTTTATTTTATGCATACCAACACCAAGGCAAATTCCTTGTATGTACAAACATGCTTGGCAATAAAGTCTTTTCTGATTCTGATTCTGATGTTGTGTAGGTCTCCCTTGTGCCTCCAAAACAGTTGTGACTCATCAGAGAATGGACATGGACCTTCTGAGGGTGTCCTGTGGTGTGTGGCAACAGAATGTTGTTAGTGGGGGGCTTTGGGTCCTATGGGTTGAGGGGAGGGGCCTCTGTGGATCATCCCACAGATACTTGATCAGTTTGGGATCTAGTGAATTTGGAGGACAGGTCAACACCTTGTGATGTTTTTCATGTTTTTTTTTTGTTGTTCCTAAAGTGTTTTTGTCCGTGTACCTGTGTCAGGCTGCATCCTGCTGGGGATGGCTGCTGCCATCAAGGAGTGTCATTGCTATGGGGTGGGGGTGCCTGGTCTGGTGTAGGTGGGTGCTACATGTTTAAGTAACATCCACAGTGGTTTTAATGTTGTGGCTGATCACTGTATGTTGACATTGCACAACATGCTGCACAATATTAAGCGCTCTAAAATATCCCGGCAGTCATGTTTCTTCTGCTTTTGATCCTCCAACCAAAGTTCATCGGGTCATCAAGCGAATGCAGCCGTTAGCAGTAGCGCTGTGTGGTACTATCTTTGCTCAGCGGCTGCTATCTTTATTGACTTGCATTTAACACTAAATTTCACCTGCTTCTGGTGCAGTGGCGGTGGAAAGTCTGCCACAAATGTACGTAATGAGTGATATTTAAAACATAATTAAGAATGTAAGTTTCCATCAAAGGTTTCTTCTATGAAGCTAAGTGCTTAACTAAGGCACTAAGAGTGAACTGAATGCACAGTTGATGGCCCACTTGAATGTTATGTCCACCACTCAGCTGTCTTTAACTTCTTTAATGAACTGTATCTG
This sequence comes from Chelon labrosus, assembly GCF_963514085.1. NCBI lineage: Eukaryota > Metazoa > Chordata > Actinopteri > Mugiliformes > Mugilidae > Chelon > Chelon labrosus. Next base: position 9,155,459 of record NC_140340.1, read on the forward strand.
CATTGTTATGCTAGAATTATCTGACCTTTGATGATGTTATGAGGGTGATGACTGTAATAAGTGATGTTCCCTCAGTTTAGTTTTGTTGGAGTGTAATAAACATGATAATGCTGTCAGCAGTAACGCACAACCACGCAACATGTGCATGCAGCAGTTTAAGCATTTCTCAGTGTGGAACTCACTTAAACTGCTGGTGCTCTCTGGAGCTGCGGATCTTGGCAGAGAACCTCTCGGCCAGTTTGTCTAAGCTGCGGGAGTATTCCAGTTCAACCTCTGCTTTGCGGCGGAAGAACTCCTGCAGGTCCTGCAGCAGCTGGATGCGGGACTCGGACTGCTGCTCCAGGCATTTGAACTGCTCCACCAGCTGGTTACGGATCTCTGTCCAACAAAAGAACAAAAACAACAAAAACAAATGGCATGAGTCAAGTGATCACATGCGAAATTATATATCACGTGTTTAAACCGTTGGTGGTTTCTGATACTGATTCTTACTTTATAATGGGCCCTTTATATCCTCTTTAAATGTGCAGGGGCATGTTTCTACAGTAGCCTTGATTGGACAATCTAAGCACGTTTTTTTGCATTTTTAAAAGAGGTTCATTCTGTTCTGGGAGTATTCAGTTCTCAAAGTCCCTCATTATCTGCAAATATATCCTAAACACTGGACCTTCAGGTGATTAATAGGCCACTTCTGCAACACAGATTTGTAGGACTGCTGCAAAGTAATTCCAGACAACATCTGATAAATGGTATACGGTGTCTGGCTGCTAATCTTTTAGATTTGGTGTGTACTGCCTGACCAGTATTGTAATCATTTATGTGACATACTAGCCTAAAGTTAAAATAATCATCTATAATCTACCAGGATTTTTTTTTTTTTAAGATAATAATTAGCTTGTCACAGTAACGGACACAAAAAGGAACTATGGGAATGATTCAACATGTCGTGTAAAATATCCTCACACACACACACACACGTCCCAGCTGCACAATGAACCGTGTATAATCTTCCAGTCACAATTTTTGTTTCCGTGGTTATCGGCCATAAAATGATGCCATCAACAACACTGACAAATCCGTACAGCATGCTACAGACCAGCAGCTCCATAGAGAGACTCAGCCGAAACTATGAATGAACACTTAGGCTGCATGCCAAGGCGACCTGTGTGTATGACCTCTCATAAGTGTCTACACTGTGGACGTACAGCGATTTCAAACTGATTTAATAAGAACTTAATGCACTCCTCCACTTGGAGAGAGTAGTAGAGCAACATTTCTCCTTAAGAGAAACCTGATGCTACCAGCCGGGCTACAGATCCTTCATGTCAGCGGGAGCCACGAGCGAAACTTGACTCCTCTTTGTAGTGCTGTCATCAGCAGCAACGATGCCTCGACTCGGGAACAGAAAAAGGCCTATTCTGTGCAACAAAAGCACGACGCGATGGAGGGGGCTGCCGCAAACAGGATGAGCGCTGTCACTTCACAAGAGGAAGGAAACCTCCTGAACTAATGGGCATCCTTTATTAGGAACCAGCGTCCCTCCTCTTGATCAACACAGATTAAAGACGATCTCCTGTCACATAAAAACACGTCGTCGCTCGCTGCAGGGTTTAGGATCACGGCGCAGCCAGCGGGAGGTTTGTCAAGGTGCTCGTTTGCTTTCATCGTTTTCCTTCTCGTGATCTGTGGGAATTCTTCAAAACGGACCTGTACGACGAAGTGTTTCTTAAGATGCCGCTCCCGTCCTGTTGCTACAAAAATGTTTGTTTTCTCTTTTCTGTTTATTTCCATCTCTGAAAGTTCACCATGGAAATGTACTAAAGCAGCAGAAAAATTAACTTCCTAATATCAGTCACGCAATGTTGTAACATCCTGAAGTTACAACATGAGTCAGTAAAAGTTACACCCCCCCCACCAAAAAAATAAAATAAGGACAGGATGAATTTTGTGCATGTACAGTACAGTATGTAATGGCAGTAACACTCTACAGGCAGATGAACTGCTAACTGAACGGTAAAACCGCAGCAGTGACACAGGCTGTATTTTCATGCTCTTGAGGGTGTAATTTGGTCAGCCAAGCCCTCATTGGGGATGCATGCTGGCTCTGACTGTTGTGCGGGAGAGCCTCTGTGATGTCGTGCCGCCCGGCCTCAGCCTGAGAGCAGCCTGCTTCCCCTCTGTGGTTAACCACTGTCCCAGCCCTCCTCTTCATCCGAGGGGGGCCTCCCTCGCTCTCCCATCTCCGAGGGCTTAAAGCCCAGTTTTTAAGTGGCAGCTCTGAAGCACAACTCGTGGGAGAGATACCACTTTACTGCTTCAGTCCTGTCAGGAACATCTTGCCTTGCCAGACATGCAGTTATGTTCCATGTTTGCCGTGTTTTCTATTTTTTTTTTTTTCTTCAAAAGAAAAAAAAAAAAAAAACAGCGCCGGAGCAGGCGAGCCGAGAGAAATGCCCGAGGAAAATGTGACACCGATGTGCATGAGTGACAGAGAGGACTTTTGAAAACATTCATTTACAAGAAAGAAAAGAGGGGAACTCTGAACCACCAGCTGCAGCCGTGCCTTTGACAGATGAGATTGGAAAAATAGGTCACGCACACCCGAAGTGTGCCCTTCCCCTCTGAGAAACCATGAGCAACCGGAGAATTACTCCCTCGGTATTCCCAGCTCTTTGAGCAGCTTCATTCGCTGCGGCTTACTCAAAGCGAGGGAGCCCTGTGTGCTTTCTATTCAATCTGTAAGGAGGAAGACTGGGAATATATGTGTGTAGTAAAGCCAGAGATGACTGTTTATCTTTCTGACAACCACCAAAGCAGGCTCTGTGCATTTTTTATTTTTTTTTATTGGACTTATTACACAAGGAAACCGTTCTGATACGCATAATTATCTGTGCTACCAAGAGAAAACATTTTATAGCATAGATAATTCATACAGCGAGTCAAATCTAATGCAGCTGTTAAAAAGCTGCATGTTTGGTTGATAGTACCCGTCTTTTTATATCAGTGTGATACGGTATAAATGTCTCTTGGACTGTAACATAGACTGTATATAAATATGGACAACATGTACGCCATTTCCTTGCATTGGCAAAAATGGCGCTATTTTCCTGGGGTTACGGGCAGCGCCATCTTGTAAATCTGGAGCCAGAGTCTGAAAAAAACTAAACTTACCCACTTAAACATGCATCGACATTATATTGACTACCCAAAATGACAGAAACCGTCCCTGAAAAAAATATATTTGAGGTGTATTTTAGTGTTTGAGTTTGGCGCAAGTCCCATCCACCAGCATGGAGGAGGTGGAGCTTATGACCTATACTGGAGCCAGCCACCAGGGGGAGCTCTTCCTGCTTTGGCTTCACTTTTGAGGAGCTGTTACACCATCGATCTTTATACTGTCTATGTATGTCTGTAACCACTGCCTCATACTTCCCTGGCTCTGTCACATGCTTGTAACAAGAACTCACAGATTTGTAAACATGCTAAACATGGATGCCCCGCTTTCGGCTTAGCTGATCCGGTTTTCAAAATGTAAAGAAACGTGTCACAGCTACAGTATGAGTGACAATAGACAAAACACTGATTTCCAATTGCACGTCTAAGTAAAATTACACATGCAGAGCTCTGGAAAATGAATCAACGTCATGATTTATGGTACGAAAAGTGTTGAACCATAAGCACTGAAGGTATTACAGCGTGGACTCATTAGAGGTTCATCGTCAGTAATTTGAGGAGAAAATTAGCATTTCAAACAGTGTTTATGATTACACTGTTTGAAGAGAGGGATCGTCTGGGCAACCGACCAAAAACACAACTAATTCAAAGTGAGCAAGTTAAACCTTTAATGTTAGTGCTTGGTGCTGGCGCTTGATTAAGCATGCAGCTATTATCTGTGGCGGACCGACTGTGTGCTCCCCCTGTTATGTTTCTATTTAGAGATGAAGCCATCTGGGTTTTTTTTTTTTTCTTTTAAGAAATGAGGTGGGGGTTCAGACAAAAAGGCTGATGGGGAAGGGGAGGGTGACCGGAGCAGCTGAAATATAGACAAACTCTGGTGGGAATGATATTCTTTATTTAAAGGCTAAATTTGTCCTTTCAAGCTTCATAGCAGCCTATAATTGGATGACCAGAATACACAGCATGGCAATTTTTTTACTTGACTAATTCGGACCTTTTGACACTAGTTCAATTACATGCAATGAAAAGTAACCTTTCTCTCTTATGCAAATATTGTTTTCCCCTCTGTTTCTTTCACTTGTTTCCCATTACCGAACGCTGCTGCTGAACCGTTTGATCTGTCCCCCATAATTAAGGCCGCAGTGTTTCCTTTTAAAGCTCCCAATGCAAAAATAAAAGCAACAAATAAATCCCACAAGCTGAATTAATCCAAAAAACATGTCTAATCAGTGGCTTTGTGATTACACTGAAGTGACGACGGAGTAATGTTATTACAGACTTCTCACATCTACTGGGATCAAAAGCTGCGGACAATTGGAATTTAGTCGCGTTAAAATGCAGTTCATTAAGTCGAAAGTACACTGAAACAGAAAAAAGTTTGTATGTGTGCATATATTGTATATCCACCGATCAGTCATAACATTATGACCAACTTCCTAATATTGTGCAAGTCTCCCTTGTGTCTCCAAAACAGTTGAGACCTTTGGGTCCTATGGGTTGAGGGGAGGAGTCTCTGTGGATCATCCCACAGATACTTGATTAGTTTGGGATCTCGTGAATTTGGAGGCCAGGTCAACAGCTTGTGCTGTTCTTCATGTTTTTTTTACTTGTTCCTATACCGTTTTTGTGTGTGCGCTTCTGTCAGGCGGTCTGGTCTTTTAGCTATGCACATGAATGCCAGGTCCAACAGTTTCCCAGCAGAACATTATATTGTCACAAGGTGGTCGATGTTATTCACTTCTCCTGTCAGTGGTTTCAATGTTGTGGCTGATCGGTGTATATTAATGCTGTTCTGTGATAAAAATATGAAAAATGTTAATTTTCGGTTTGGATAGCTTCAATATGACATGCAGTGTGACAAGACAGACCATGAACATTCCTGACCTGGGTCTCTATGTCAACATTATAACGGCCCTGCCCCTTCGAGCTGTACACCTGCTCCACAATGCAATTTGTCCTCCGCCACTTACAGACAGGAATTGGACACTCGTCTCCTCACAGAACAGGAAAGCCTCTGACAACAATAGTAGGATGTTGGAGATCTCCGAACTTTGACCCTCACAGACAAAGTCCTGTACTGGCAGCTGTGTCACAACACAGTCTGGGGCAGTTTCTAGTAACTACTGTGGCTGCGAAGAAAAACAGAAATGAAGTTTGGACTTTTGAATGAAGTGAAAGCTGTCTACTTGCACTTTCACGCCAGATGTTTTATGAACCTCCTGCGAAGAGTTCACAGCATGAAAAGAGATTCCATTTAAATTCTCCTACCTGCGTCTGACATGCCTGCTGGCCGACATGTGCACTATGGCTGTAATAAGTGAGCTAGATGCGTTTTTTTTTTTTTTTTTTTTGGTTAGCCATTCAGAGGTTCTGCCTCTTTGAGAAACTAGAGCATGCACTGCACAGACCTATGGTTAAGAGAATCTGCATTCAGGACTTCCTGTGGCTGAGCCGCCTGACTTCCTGTAGGTTCCCCACACACGTGAGCGGCAAGAAAATTATTTACAGATGCAGCACTTTGAGACTTCTCAAGTCCTGACTTAAGGGTGTTTGTGATGAATGTGAAACAATTAATTCCCGTTTTACAATTCGCCCTCAACGTTGGATGTGTCACATGGCCTTGAATGCCACCCACGGCCAAGATTGCCTCACTGCTCAGCCCTGCTCCAGCGGGACCGGTTTTAAACCAAGGCTCTGCTTCTTGTTCTCCCTCTGATCAAGACAACTGGCTGCATTGAGCTCACGGGTTAACGGAGCTGATCACTCTGAGTAGACGACTATGAATATTGGACGAGCAGAAGGCCAACACTGTCAATATACTACGGTGCTGAAAAGTTAAGCCAATGCAAATCAGGTGAGTTATGTATAAAGTGGCCACTCTGAGTGATAGGTGGAAGCCCTCACAGGTGACAAGATGTCCAGACATCCACAGTCTTCCTCTACTCCACTCATGCTCCACCTCTGTGCCCTTTTTTCAAATTAGCCGGGAGTTAGCGGTCAAGATAGGGCCTGTTCAGACCTTGGTTTAAGATCCGATCTGGGATATCCGATTGCAAGTGGCCAGCTTAAGGTACGGGTGTTCAGACACTGTATTAACATGCGGCTCCAAATGGGTCGCCAGAATGCGGCACAGACCATCTCAAAATGTGGTCAGAGATTGGATCTCTCAAATGTAAGGTCTGAACAGGCCCACAGTGGCACCCAGAGCCACCACACCGAGCTTCAAAGCTGCTCTTCAATAATCCTACAGGTGATGTTACATTGCTTGCAAGCTGAACAGTCTCTTCGTGAGGTTTCATAAAATAAGCAGTGCGCCATATTTTCTCCAAACCAATGATGGCACAGATGTCACAGATTAACACAGCAGATGCGGCCTGAGAGCTCTCTATGGATGTTCTGATATTATTATCCCTCATGGTTCAAATATATTGTTGCTCAAGCTGAACACAGCCTCACTGTTCTCTGTGAGGAATAAATCTTCAGCTTTAAGGTATCATCCCCTCTGATGTAGTCAAGGCACAGCAAAGACATGCATGAGCTAAGAACAAGCTGTTACTTATTACCATATAAAAACAAATAAATAAAATAAATAAAGCCTGCAACTCCTCCAAAGCCAATCCAGGACACCGGTGGCGATGCACTGGTGCAACATCACTGCAAGTCTGCTGTTTGGGAGGGCCACGTGACGCCTTGACGCAGTGAAGTCGAGATAAAACTGGAGCGGGGTAAATGAGAGGGATTTTCTGCAGAGCATCCTGAGGGCAGCAGGGGAAGCCGGGCTGCACGGGGCAGCCAGCTGACTGAGCAGGAGAGTCAGATCATTTCACTGCAACGTAATAAATCTAAAATGGGATCTCGCACATGGTGGCGTTCGATGGCGAACGTGATCTACCTGGTGATAATTGCAGCCACGCATGGTGTGAAGGCAAGTATCTGAGTGAAATGACAAGGAGACCAAAGTGAATACTGGTGCAGAGGCTGCAGAGGTAAAGACTACAACAATGTGTAACTGCAATGAATTCTAAATCCTAACCAGGCACAGAAAGCATTAAACGCTTCGGAAATAACGTTCTTGGTCGTTCACATCGCCGCGCAGGAAGACACACACCAGACAAAAGCAACTCGGAGCCAAATTTTTCCAACCTAATCCTCAGCTCTGCAGTACCGGGACTCTACACTGCAGAGCCGATGTGAAAAGAAGACCTAGACAAATGCAACCCTCATCCAGACCTTAATTCACTCTCTCTGTCCTTTACACTGAGTCTTATAATACAAATTCCAGTCGCTGAGCTAATCCCCCACTTCTCTGGTCTGCTTTAATCCCCTAATGATTAATGCAATATTGGATTCATGAGGGCATGCTCCTGAAGTCGATGCAGGTTCTTCTCCCTCCGTCTGTCTCTATCTCGTCTCTGCCTCTTTAGTCCAGACTGCTACAGCTCCTGTACTCAAAGATAAGACAACAGGAGCTGAGATTAATCAATCGCTGGGCAGAGATGAGCTGACGGAGCGTCCTACAGCAAGACGTCAGCTGTCAGTCTCAGGGTCGTCCATCCTATTTATCTGCTGGTTTATCGGATTTCCCCCAGGTTGTTCTGTGCACTAAACTAAAAATCAATCAAGAGCGCATAAAAGTTCATTGGATCTGTCTGTCTTGTGCATTATTTTCACTACTGGGTAGCTTTTTACAGTCTAACGCTCATCTCAGTGTATATGAATGCTATCTAGGCAAGGTTAATAGCTCAAATAATAGCAATAATACGCTAAATGAACCCTTCTCCTCAAACTGTCTGAATGCACAAGATGACAGCAGACTGCTACACTGCTTCATGGTGAAAGGAAAGAAAAAAATCATCCCTGACTTCCTGATCTCTCCCATATCTCCATCACATACTTGAGGGAAGCCCAAACATAGCTTTCAGAAACACGCCCTTTCCGAGTCTTGCTGTCTATCCTTGGCTGTATCCAGGATCCGGCTCTGCAGGACCAGGTTGAGAGGTGTCTCCATGGCAACATGGGCGTGCACCAGTCCCCGGGGAGCAGCTTATTGGAGGAGAGGTGGAATCTGATGGATGTGAATGGGTGGCAGCGTTGAGTGAAGACTTATGTGCGTCCGGCGTGTGCTGACACACGGAGTGCATTTGGAAATGAGGCTGATAAGGCAACTACAGCGCAGCGGCATCCGATTTGAAGCAGCGCGATTAATTTTACCATTTCCCTCCGAGCACTGATCGCATCAAATTAAAATACTCCCTTTTAGTAAAATGCACCCAAGACACCAGAAGTTTTAAGTGATTAAATTTATTCCGATGCTTAGCTTTAAATAAATTAAACTGTGTGCGTGAGCCTCTGAAGCACTGGCAGCAAAACAAGTGTAGAGCAGTTCTTCGCTGGCTACAAGAAGGTGAAGAGGAGAGTGGAAAAAAAAAAGTCTGATTCTCAGAGATGTGGCCTGTCATCATGTTTTCTTGTGGCTTTCAGATCTACTGATGCCGCAAACAAAAGAGTCCCTTTTTTTCTGGGTTTTTCCGGTTAAGTTATTCTGGTGCCCATTCTAGAGAAGCCATATAACGCAACTGCAAAAACATTAAGCAATACAGAGTTATAGCTTCTCTTTTGTGAAGATGTGTTTTTTTGTCTTAAGTGACAGTTAACAATATCTGGCTATGGGGTTGTTGGTCAAACTTACCTTTGACATGAGTTTGTTGAGAAATACACCAATCAGCCATAACATTAAAACCACTGACAGGTGAAGTAAATACCATTGACCATCTTGTGACAATTCAAAGTTCTGCTGGGAAACTTTTGGACCTGGCATTCATTCAAGCTGATGTTACTTAGGCATGTACCACCCACCTAGACCAGACCAGACACCCCCACCCCATAGCAATGACACTCATGGCCATCCTCAGCAGGATGCAGCCTGACACAGGCACACACACAAAAACGCTTTAGGAACAACTCAAAAAAACATGAAAAATAGCAAAAAGGTGTTGACCTGCCCTACAAATTCACTAGATCCCAAACTGATCAAGTATCCGTGTGATAATCCTCTCAACCCATAGGACCCAAAGACCCCCCACTAACAACACCACAGGACACCCTCAGAAGGCCCATGTCCATTCTCTGATGACTGTTTTGGATGCACAAGGGAGATCTACACAATATTAGGTCATAATGTTATGCCTAATCGGTGTAAATGCCAGGGGTGGGTCTGTTTCTACCATGAGCGATGGATAAGAGGGATTTTGTGAGCTGCAAAATAGGGGCGCCGTTTAATTATCTAAAGTCTATTGTGGGACATGTGCTTTGCTGATAGACATTAATCTGGCAGGTCCCCCGGCCTGCGGTATCAGAGCGCAACAAATTACTGCATCTAACGGAGGCATTTTCAAACGCTTGTTGTCTTGTTACTTTTGCACAACTTCTGCCCTGTTTCCCTTTTCTTATATTACCATATGTCAGCAGGAAGTGCTTCTTGACATCAGATTTTAGTTTTCATTAGCTCAACTATTTCTGTCAGCTATTTCACAACTCTGTAATGGAATTGGATTACTCACTTCTTTTTTTATTGGAAATTATACATATGTTTACTTGAAATTACAACTACACGGCCCATTAAAACACCCATCCTCTGTTGTGGTCCACTGCTGCCCCAAGAGCCCCTATATTGGGGCCCTTTCTAGCTAGCATATGATAAGGTACTGTAGCTGGAAATGGGCACAATTAAAGTAAGAGGAGTTTTAATAGCATATAGAGTGGGATGCGAGGGAGCCTCTTCTATCGTGGGGCTGCCCAGAGTTTACGATCAGACCTGGTCAGAATTCACATCTTTCCAGTAGCAAAACGGGAAGATAGTCGACCGTTTCCTACTTTCGATTTTTGTTCTTACTGGAAAGTACAGTACAGTGATGATGGAAAAGAAAGAAATGGCGGACAGTGTGTAATGAACATGTATGGTATGTCAGAGCATTCTTTTAAGTGGAATTTAAGTTTAACAGCCTGTAAGTAGGTTTTAGTCTCCCAGCGAACAGCAGCGCATTACTGGACTTGTAATACGTACGGCGTTGAAAACTGCGGCTCTCTAGACGGCGGTGATTAAATTCTTTCATCATAGACAATGGTGAGCTAAATGAGAAGTGAAATCATGCACTGACTGGCACCAAGTAACCAAGGAAATAGGACTCTTTTATGTCTAAATGTGGACCTTTGTCTACTTCATCAATGCCAGCTCGAGAAACTGTTCGGAGTCTGTGTTAAAGGATAATCTGTGTCCGGGAGATCGGCCGTTTTGTGAAAGGCTGATTATGTCTTGAGTACTTGTAAAACGGACAGATAACTCTCAGTTAATCGAGGGACAGCTGCATCCACCGTACAGAGTTTACCGAGACGAGAGACGAGTCAGCAAAGTTGAGGAAACGCCGCGGTGACAGAGGGTTTGATCGTGCTTAGGTGTGACATGAATTTAGTGAAGTGAAACAGACAAACAGGAAACTTACAGTCATTCCTGTGAAAAACACACATTTTGTGATAAAGATTTCTTTCGTCAATAAAATTTCCAAAAGGATAAAAGTAAATAGCTGAAGGGATGACACTGGGAATCAATGCATTTAATGTGAGGCTGGCACCGGCAGATGGCTAACTCCCAGCAAACATTCAACATCATGCGTTAATTAGGGAGTAGGTGTGCAGGTAGGCAGATCTTGTCACCCCTGGAGAGATGAGCGGCTCATCTCTGCAGAAATAGACTAGACTCATACTGAGAATACACAAATGAGAGGTAAATAAATCCTTTTATCTAACTTTCATGAAGAAGGAGAAGATGTGTATTTCCCAAAATGCTTTTGCTTTTAGGTTTCACACATATTAATAATAAGAATCATGCAAAAGTCAGAGTCGTTTGCAGACAGTCACTGCGACTGCAGGCAAACAAGCCAACACTGAATGATGCCCAACATTTAGAGGACAATCTGTCCCACTCAGTATTATTCTGCCTTAGCAGCTAGATGTATTTTTCCCTTTGCAAATGTTATATCAGTCTGCAGCATGTTTGCCAACCAAGCGGGCAGCTGGAGAATCCTCAGCCAGTGACTCAGTGTGATCTTTTCTTCAACTCCCAACATGTCAGTTGTGACACAGCCGTCTCCATGCTGCTCAGCGGGGTGCTAATAGGTAGCTAAGCAAATATCCCACCACGATGGTAACACACTCTGATATTCGGATGCATTTCCAGCACAGACGGAAAAACAACCGAGGGACGCAGTGTGCACAATACGGGTTTCTTGGGGATTAAAGTGACTGCTTTACTAATGATCACCATGAACCGGGGACTGTTTTTTTTAGCATTTAGCATTTAGCTCCCCTCTGCCGAGTAATCCGTCTCTGGCCTTGAGCAACAACAAACAGAGACACACCTTGTGTCTCGCCCAATTCTCATCAACATTTAACCAAACATACAACACCTTCAGGGTCATTAGAGGAGCTTTATAATACACGTGACAGAGTTTTATTTTCATATAAGCGATGAGAAGCACACCACAAACCACACCAGGCTGTTACTATAACGCAAACCCATGCATGACTGACAGGGCTACCGATAATAGTAGGCGATTACGTACAATGTACTGTATTGTGCAAATGGTTTAACGCCTGAACCATAGGTTTGTGCTCAGAAAGAAATGCTAAATGAGGAGCCCTCTGACATGCAGTACAGATATATGCTGATCAAATTCATTTTCAGATGTTCACAGTGTGAGGATTTGAACTTCAGTTGCCATGAACAACGAAATGAAACCTGATGCCAGAGGTGTAAAAACCACGCTTCCTTTCCAGTGTCACCTTCAGTGCGTGTGCATTGAATTTCCTCTCGACGACACTTCGCGGCGCTCGGACGGATCGACGCAAACGCGCGCGGCTGTGTTGAGTCAGCGTGGGTAATGACTGTGGTGGTCTGCCTGAGCAAGACAATCGTTGCGTCTAGGAAACGACCACCATTATTGGCCCCCGAGCTCCAAGCATAAACAGCAATCAGGGCTAAATGATTTAAAAAAATAAACACGGCGCAGTCTATAACGCGGCTTTGCACATGAGCAAACAGACTGATCAGATTCATTTAATTTGATCTGTAAACTACTGCGATGAAAGCAGTGTTATTATAGGACATGTGTGCAAGATAAATGTCCAAAACTGTAGCGCGTTTCTGTGCATGCATTAAATGATTCATTGCAGAGCTGGATTGAGGGACCAGTTGAATAAAAACGAGCCATCCTGAAGATGCCGTTCATGGCTTGGTTTCAAAGCCTCGTCCTCCATCGCCACCAGCTGTCATCCTCTCTTTATCTAATAAGCCGGCCTGTTAACTTGTGATCATTAGGCTTTTAAAGCATGCATATGTATAATGATGGAGCAGCACACGTTTATCCCTGAAGCTCCTATTGTAAATGTCAAACAGCTGCTGACGGTTGAGCCCACTTCACAGGCCGCCTATAAAACTGGCAAACAAGGAGGAGGCAGAGCTGCAGTCCAACAACCACACGGCGGTTAGCAACAAAACAGAGTCCAAGCTCCTCGGCCAGCCTCTCTCTCTCTCTCTGTTCAGTGTATGAACCCTCTCTATTGACATGCTAATGTAGGATCTGCCAGCTGAGCAGCGTGAATAAAATGAACACCATCTCCCAGGCTCCTTCCGAGACCTCGTTTTGGCAGCCAGCCTTCGGGGTCATCAGGAATTTATTAATGGCACGGGTTAAAATTTTAGCAGGAGTAGGAGTAGTCTGCCACACTGTAGCAGAGGGACTCATGCAGCCATTTAGTCAGTATTGATCTAATGTGAACGTACTGACACAGATTCATTTGTGTTATATTAAGTGATGTTTTTTGTCCCTCCATGTATTAGCCCTCATACATAATAAAGCAATAATGCCGTCTTGGTATGAGCCAGTCAGTGACACCCTGATGATTTGGTCCCTTCTGCCATGTAGACATTAACCATAAAGCCATAACTCAGAATAAGACAGGTGCAATTTCCAATCTGAATTTCATTACCGCGCGCTCGCCGACTGACTCGGCTCATAACTGCCATTGTTGTGGGGTGGGCGGGTGTCAAGAGCAGAGCCTCCGAGCGTCTCCGGGCTACGCAAACACGCGAGCTGTGAATGAGAAACAACCAGCATTCTCCGTAAATTAACATCATCCCTCCTCGCGGGGTCGTCTAACGCGGGGAGGCAGTCGACGGGGCCCCGGGTGTGGGAAACAGGAGCAGCTCTCCCGTGATACAGCCAAAGTGAATAACTGATGCCAGCAGTGGGAAGAATAGAAAAGAGAATCACATAAAGAGCTTTACGTGCATTTTTCTCAATGACCAGCTGGTGCCACGAGACAAAAGAAAGATTAAGCTGCCGAGAGCATTGTGGTAAGTAAACAAGTCAGTTAGGGAGAAGAGTCTGTAGATCAGTCCTGCAAATCTAAAACTCTCCACACTCTTAGAGGCCCAGACTGGTGCACGACTCGAAGGGTGATCAGCTTAAGCCCCCCGAGATGTAACACAAGTGAAACCACAGAGCACTAATGGGTCCGCGGCCTTGAAACTGAACCCCGGCCCCATTTAGAGAAACGTCCACTCACTGGGAGTACACTCTCTGTTTGTGTGCAGTGTTGAGCAGATCTCTTTATCTTTACACTACCTGGCAGAATCACATGTCACTTAAAAGGGACCTTGTGATATTTTATCAATAAATTAAGATGACACGACAGCAAAGAAAGACGTGAACATCACAGCAAATTACCCTTTTAAATGCTTGTTTTTTGAGCTCTTAGAATGATGTTATAGTAAAAGAAGTGCGGAAGAACAAGTGAGGTTAAATCAGAGAGTGTGTTACCCGTGTTGCCAGGTGAAAGCAGTGAGACAAAAAAACACAATCGGTGACAAGCAACCAAAGGCAACACAAGAGGAGTAGGATCAGCCCAGAAGACGCGAAAAGAGAAAAGAAAAATGAATGCCTTTTGAGGCCGCGCATCATGTGCATTAAATCTATTCCCAAATATTTATCCATCATCTGCAACCACACCAACCACAGCAAGCCAAACACAGGGGCCCACCGCGTGAAGGGAGTAGGGGCGCACTAAAGCGGCACCGATTTCAACAGCGTCTTCACCCAGCAACAAACCAGGATCCTAACCACATTATGACAAATTAACGTTCATCATACAGAGATCCCACAGGCTGCTGGTGAAAAAACGAAGGGAGCCTTTGCACACGGGGCGTGAAGAAAACACTGATGCTCGTGTCATTGGATTGACTGTCACAGTCAGTCAGCTGTTAATGCTGCATGTTTTTTTTACCAACGTAGATAGCAAATAAAGGTGAATGCATTTAAGTCTGCTGTAAAAAGAAATACCAAGGAAAGCAGCAGGACCGACACACTGGCTCTAAACGAGGCAGGGTCGACGCTGCACGGACAATGCACACAAACATCACACTCACACCGCACCTTTCACTTGGGTCTCATAGTCGGCTATGATCTCCTTGTCCTTCTTGTATTTCGTGGATGACATGGCTCCTCTGGTTCTTAGGGTGAGACCCTATTAGTCGAGGACTCTCCTGGCTCTTCGGCGTTGATCTCCGACTCGCAGCGTTGCAGCGCGATCCTCCTTTTTTCTCGCTCTCCTGCTTTCTTTTCTAGTGGCCGTGCACCGGAGACAACAAAGGCTTTAAAGCTGCTGTGTTCCTGCAGCCCTGCAGTTTAAACAGAGGGAATCGGTGCATAGATCACACTTGAGCAGCAGGGTAATGTTGCATTCTCTTTTTTCTTTTTTTTCTTTGACTGCCTTCTCTGGCAGGAGTCCTCCTCCTCCTCCTTCTTCTTCTTCTCCTCCTCCTCCTCCTCCTCCTCCTAGTACCAGTCAACTCGCACGGCTTCAGCGGGAGGAAAGAAATACGCGGACGGGCTCGAAACTATAATAACAACATGATGAAGAGAGAGGGAGACTGAGACGGAGACAGGGAGCGACGCTTGAGGGTTTCAAGCAGTCAGGTCCTGGTACCTTCTATGCCCGAAATGAGCGGACATGCGTACGAGGAGCGAAGCAGCGACACAACACACAATTCAGACTCTCTGACAAATTGCGCTGCAGGGAAACAGGAATTTAAAAGATCGTCACGTGAGCCTCCTCATATTGTCAACCATGCCTCCTTCTACTCCTTCCCCCGCCCTCACACACACACACACACACACACACACGTACTCTAACCATAAAATATGTCTTTACCTTTAAATTTTATAAGCTATAGTGACTAGAATTGTAGAAAAACACATCCCCATTTAGATTTCCACAATATGATTAGTACCTGGACCACATATATGTTTTAAACCCTTAAAACATAATGATTCACACTATGACACTTGGTTTTATCCCCATAAGGTAAACATGTCCCCATAATGTGACTGTGTATACAGATTTAGGTCCCCAACAAACATGATTAGTAGACACTTTCTCACACCCCAACCTTGTTCCAAACTTAAAAGTTGTCTTCAACTTAAATGTAATATGGGCACTTGATTCTGTCCCTGTAAGGAAGATGTGTCCCCATAATTTGACTGTGCTTAGAGTAAACACTACCACAACACTAGAATTCATGGAAGACACACACGCACTCTGACCATAAAACATGTCTTTCCCTTTAAATTTAATGAGCTATGGTGACATATCCCCATCTGTGAACAGATTAAGGTTAACACAATACTATTAATATCTGGACCACGTACACTCACCTACACTTAAAATATGTCATAAAACCTTAAAATGTAATGATTCACCATGGACACTTGGTTTTGTCCCTGTAATGAAGACATGTCCCCATAACGTGGCCATATTAGATGCCCAGCAAACATGATTAATTCAGACTCTCCCACACACAACCTTGTTCCAACTTTAAAAGAAGTTTTCAACTTAAAATTTCATGATTCACACATGGACACTTGGTTTTGCCCACATAAGGGAGACATGTCCCCATAATGTGACCATATAAGCAGATTTAGGTCCCCAACAAACATGATTAATACACACTCTCTCACACACCAACCTTGTTCCAACCTTAAAAGATGTCTTAAAATGTAATGATATACACTACGGACACTTGATTCTGTCCCCATAAAGAGGACGTGTCCCCATAATTTGACTGTGTTTATAATACACGCTACCACAACGTTATAAATTCATGGACCACACACACATACTCTAACCATAAAACATGTCTTTAACTTTAAATTTAAAGAGCTATGGTGACTACACTTTTGTCCTCATATAAGAAAGACACATCCCCATACTGTCAATGTGAACAGATTTAGGTTCCCACAATATGATCAGTACCTGGGCCACATACACTCACCTACGACTTAAATATGTTTTAAAACCTTAAAATGTAATGATTCACACTATGGACACTTGATTTTGTCCCCGTAAGGGAGACATGTCCCCATAATGTGACTCTGTAAACAGATATAGGTCCCTATTAGATGACTGATAATTACACCATACACACTCTCTCTCACACACATCCTTATTCCATCCTTAAAAATTGTCTTGAGCTGAATATGTAATGACTTACGGATATATTGACACTTGATTTTGTCCATTTGAGGAAGACATGTTTTACATAATATGAATGTCTTTTTTAAAAAAAAGAAAAGAAAAAGAAAAGAAAAGATCGCCACAACAAAACATGTCTTTGCCTTAAATGTAGTAATTTACGCAATGGACCACAGATTTAAGTTCACATAACATGAGTAATACACACACATGCACAAACACACACACACCCTAACCTTAACACGTGTCTACACCTTAAAATCCAACTGTTAACACATTGGAGACATGAGTTTTGTCCCACAGGGAAGACATATCCCCATAATGTGACAGATTTAGGTCCTTAGGTCCCCGCTACATGAGTAAGACCTGGAACTCGCACACATGGACACTTAAACTAATCTTAAAACATGTCTTTGCCTTTAAACTAAATCATTTGGAATTGATTTTTGTCGCCATATGGGCAGGTCCCCATAGACTGACTGTGTTAACAGATTTAAGTCCCCACAACGGAAGTAACACCTGGGCCACACACGCTCTTACATACACTGTGTTACATCAGATGAGTCACCTCAGCGGACATTACATTGACTTTAATTCACTTCCTTGAACTATAACCCCTACTCTGCCAACCCCTGATCTAAACCCTAGAAGGGAGATGTTTCATGTCCCTAAAGAATGAGGGACATGATAGAAGGACACACATTTGCATTTGATGCAGATGGATTTCATTATGGACACCCTTTCTGTTCACATTGTGCATGCCATGCTCAGAGGATGATTATCACCATGTCTCTACCTGTACCCACCACCTGTATGCTCAAAAACAACCATATTAAATTTAACTGAGCTAACAATAACCCAACCTAACAACGTGCCCCTCTTTACGCTTCATCACCATGGAAACCTTGCATTTTTTTTTTTATCCCAGCATTACTTTCACCATGGCTCCTGTTTAAGAGGTGTGGCACATCCCTGCGGAGGCTGCGAGGGATAATCTGGTGGTTAAATGGCTCAGGCACGATGACACACCAGCAACTCAACCACCACACATGCTTTGATGTGTAATCATGAAGGCGCTGCTGCGGTTGCTGAAAATGTACACAAGCCATTGCATTTTATAAGACAATTTGTCTTGTGCACCACCCTACTTTGTTCCTAACATGTGCATCTTCTTGCCCGTGATGCCGTCACTATGGGCTGCACCTATTCTTGCTGACAAATCTGATTCTGACAATTAAAGACAAGCATGAAAACAGGAATGTCCTTAACCGCAACTATGTCTTTTGCCTCCTGAGTATGTGAAGGTTGGGAAATGTCCAACATGCAGAGAATGAATGGAGAAGAAAAAAATCCTATTGGAAAAATCGCTTCAAAACACTGAATGTTAAATTTGATCACAATGCTGTTAAGTATTTTAAGAAAGGAATGCAGAAAATCCAGTTCAGTTTTGTTCAGCTTTGTGTTAAAATAAATTATGCCCGCACTCGTGTGTCAACATGATGACAGTGATGCATTCCAAACACGAAAGTAAATCTAGCGTATTTGAATTTACTCTCTTGAAGGAAAGCATTATATTGACGGGAGCTGATGCCAGCAGTGGGAAGAATAGAAAAGAGAATCACATAAAGAGCTTTACGTGCATTTTTCTCAATGACCAGCTGGTGCCACGAGACAAAAGAAAGATTAAGCTGCCGAGAGCATTGTGGTAAGTAAACAAGTCAGTTAGGGAGAAGAGTCTGTAGATCAGTCCTGCAAATCTAAAACTCTCCACACTCTTAGAGGCCCAGACTGGTGCACGACTCGAAGGGTGATCAGCTTAAGCCCCCCGAGATGTAACACAAGTGAAACCACAGAGCACTAATGGGTCCGCGGCCTTGAAACTGAACCCCGGCCCCATTTAGAGAAACGTCCACTCACTGGGAGTACACTCTCTGTTTGTGTGCAGTGTTGAGCAGATCTCTTTATCTTTACACTACCTGGCAGAATCACATGTCACTTAAAAGGGACCTTGTGATATTTTATCAATAAATTAAGATGACACGACAGCAAAGAAAGACGTGAACATCACAGCAAATTACCCTTTTAAATGCTTGTTTTTTGAGCTCTTAGAATGATGTTATAGTAAAAGAAGTGCGGAAGAACAAGTGAGGTTAAATCAGAGAGTGTGTTACCCGTGTTGCCAGGTGAAAGCAGTGAGACAAAAAAACACAATCGGTGACAAGCAACCAAAGGCAACACAAGAGGAGTAGGATCAGCCCAGAAGACGCGAAAAGAGAAAAGAAAAATGAATGCCTTTTGAGGCCGCGCATCATGTGCATTAAATCTATTCCCAAATATTTATCCATCATCTGCAACCACACCAACCACAGCAAGCCAAACACAGGGGCCCACCGCGTGAAGGGAGTAGGGGCGCACTAAAGCGGCACCGATTTCAACAGCGTCTTCACCCAGCAACAAACCAGGATCCTAACCACATTATGACAAATTAACGTTCATCATACAGAGATCCCACAGGCTGCTGGTGAAAAAACGAAGGGAGCCTTTGCACACGGGGCGTGAAGAAAACACTGATGCTCGTGTCATTGGATTGACTGTCACAGTCAGTCAGCTGTTAATGCTGCATGTTTTTTTTACCAACGTAGATAGCAAATAAAGGTGAATGCATTTAAGTCTGCTGTAAAAAGAAATACCAAGGAAAGCAGCAGGACCGACACACTGGCTCTAAACGAGGCAGGGTCGACGCTGCACGGACAATGCACACAAACATCACACTCACACCGCACCTTTCACTTGGGTCTCATAGTCGGCTATGATCTCCTTGTCCTTCTTGTATTTCGTGGATGACATGGCTCCTCTGGTTCTTAGGGTGAGACCCTATTAGTCGAGGACTCTCCTGGCTCTTCGGCGTTGATCTCCGACTCGCAGCGTTGCAGCGCGATCCTCCTTTTTTCTCGCTCTCCTGCTTTCTTTTCTAGTGGCCGTGCACCGGAGACAACAAAGGCTTTAAAGCTGCTGTGTTCCTGCAGCCCTGCAGTTTAAACAGAGGGAATCGGTGCATAGATCACACTTGAGCAGCAGGGTAATGTTGCATTCTCTTTTTTCTTTTTTTTCTTTGACTGCCTTCTCTGGCAGGAGTCCTCCTCCTCCTCCTTCTTCTTCTTCTCCTCCTCCTCCTCCTCCTCCTCCTAGTACCAGTCAACTCGCACGGCTTCAGCGGGAGGAAAGAAATACGCGGACGGGCTCGAAACTATAATAACAACATGATGAAGAGAGAGGGAGACTGAGACGGAGACAGGGAGCGACGCTTGAGGGTTTCAAGCAGTCAGGTCCTGGTACCTTCTATGCCCGAAATGAGCGGACATGCGTACGAGGAGCGAAGCAGCGACACAACACACAATTCAGACTCTCTGACAAATTGCGCTGCAGGGAAACAGGAATTTAAAAGATCGTCACGTGAGCCTCCTCATATTGTCAACCATGCCTCCTTCTACTCCTTCCCCCGCCCTCACACACACACACACACACACACACACGTACTCTAACCATAAAATATGTCTTTACCTTTAAATTTTATAAGCTATAGTGACTAGAATTGTAGAAAAACACATCCCCATTTAGATTTCCACAATATGATTAGTACCTGGACCACATATATGTTTTAAACCCTTAAAACATAATGATTCACACTATGACACTTGGTTTTATCCCCATAAGGTAAACATGTCCCCATAATGTGACTGTGTATACAGATTTAGGTCCCCAACAAACATGATTAGTAGACACTTTCTCACACCCCAACCTTGTTCCAAACTTAAAAGTTGTCTTCAACTTAAATGTAATATGGGCACTTGATTCTGTCCCTGTAAGGAAGATGTGTCCCCATAATTTGACTGTGCTTAGAGTAAACACTACCACAACACTAGAATTCATGGAAGACACACACGCACTCTGACCATAAAACATGTCTTTCCCTTTAAATTTAATGAGCTATGGTGACATATCCCCATCTGTGAACAGATTAAGGTTAACACAATACTATTAATATCTGGACCACGTACACTCACCTACACTTAAAATATGTCATAAAACCTTAAAATGTAATGATTCACCATGGACACTTGGTTTTGTCCCTGTAATGAAGACATGTCCCCATAACGTGGCCATATTAGATGCCCAGCAAACATGATTAATTCAGACTCTCCCACACACAACCTTGTTCCAACTTTAAAAGAAGTTTTCAACTTAAAATTTCATGATTCACACATGGACACTTGGTTTTGCCCACATAAGGGAGACATGTCCCCATAATGTGACCATATAAGCAGATTTAGGTCCCCAACAAACATGATTAATACACACTCTCTCACACACCAACCTTGTTCCAACCTTAAAAGATGTCTTAAAATGTAATGATATACACTACGGACACTTGATTCTGTCCCCATAAAGAGGACGTGTCCCCATAATTTGACTGTGTTTATAATACACGCTACCACAACGTTATAAATTCATGGACCACACACACATACTCTAACCATAAAACATGTCTTTAACTTTAAATTTAAAGAGCTATGGTGACTACACTTTTGTCCTCATATAAGAAAGACACATCCCCATACTGTCAATGTGAACAGATTTAGGTTCCCACAATATGATCAGTACCTGGGCCACATACACTCACCTACGACTTAAATATGTTTTAAAACCTTAAAATGTAATGATTCACACTATGGACACTTGATTTTGTCCCCGTAAGGGAGACATGTCCCCATAATGTGACTCTGTAAACAGATATAGGTCCCTATTAGATGACTGATAATTACACCATACACACTCTCTCTCACACACATCCTTATTCCATCCTTAAAAATTGTCTTGAGCTGAATATGTAATGACTTACGGATATATTGACACTTGATTTTGTCCATTTGAGGAAGACATGTTTTACATAATATGAATGTCTTTTTTAAAAAAAAGAAAAGAAAAAGAAAAGAAAAGATCGCCACAACAAAACATGTCTTTGCCTTAAATGTAGTAATTTACGCAATGGACCACAGATTTAAGTTCACATAACATGAGTAATACACACACATGCACAAACACACACACACCCTAACCTTAACACGTGTCTACACCTTAAAATCCAACTGTTAACACATTGGAGACATGAGTTTTGTCCCACAGGGAAGACATATCCCCATAATGTGACAGATTTAGGTCCTTAGGTCCCCGCTACATGAGTAAGACCTGGAACTCGCACACATGGACACTTAAACTAATCTTAAAACATGTCTTTGCCTTTAAACTAAATCATTTGGAATTGATTTTTGTCGCCATATGGGCAGGTCCCCATAGACTGACTGTGTTAACAGATTTAAGTCCCCACAACGGAAGTAACACCTGGGCCACACACGCTCTTACATACACTGTGTTACATCAGATGAGTCACCTCAGCGGACATTACATTGACTTTAATTCACTTCCTTGAACTATAACCCCTACTCTGCCAACCCCTGATCTAAACCCTAGAAGGGAGATGTTTCATGTCCCTAAAGAATGAGGGACATGATAGAAGGACACACATTTGCATTTGATGCAGATGGATTTCATTATGGACACCCTTTCTGTTCACATTGTGCATGCCATGCTCAGAGGATGATTATCACCATGTCTCTACCTGTACCCACCACCTGTATGCTCAAAAACAACCATATTAAATTTAACTGAGCTAACAATAACCCAACCTAACAACGTGCCCCTCTTTACGCTTCATCACCATGGAAACCTTGCATTTTTTTTTTTATCCCAGCATTACTTTCACCATGGCTCCTGTTTAAGAGGTGTGGCACATCCCTGCGGAGGCTGCGAGGGATAATCTGGTGGTTAAATGGCTCAGGCACGATGACACACCAGCAACTCAACCACCACACATGCTTTGATGTGTAATCATGAAGGCGCTGCTGCGGTTGCTGAAAATGTACACAAGCCATTGCATTTTATAAGACAATTTGTCTTGTGCACCACCCTACTTTGTTCCTAACATGTGCATCTTCTTGCCCGTGATGCCGTCACTATGGGCTGCACCTATTCTTGCTGACAAATCTGATTCTGACAATTAAAGACAAGCATGAAAACAGGAATGTCCTTAACCGCAACTATGTCTTTTGCCTCCTGAGTATGTGAAGGTTGGGAAATGTCCAACATGCAGAGAATGAATGGAGAAGAAAAAAATCCTATTGGAAAAATCGCTTCAAAACACTGAATGTTAAATTTGATCACAATGCTGTTAAGTATTTTAAGAAAGGAATGCAGAAAATCCAGTTCAGTTTTGTTCAGCTTTGTGTTAAAATAAATTATGCCCGCACTCGTGTGTCAACATGATGACAGTGATGCATTCCAAACACGAAAGTAAATCTAGCGTATTTGAATTTACTCTCTTGAAGGAAAGCATTATATTGACGGGAGCTGAGTGTGTTTCTTGACAGATGCTGTCATCTGAATGCTCCACTGCTTTTAGCAGTCCAGAGGACTCCGTTTGTTGCCTGTCACCTCAGCTATTCTCAGTTCAGAAGGAACCAGGCTGTTGACTCACAATGTGGCAGCACAAACCTGCATACCGACACACTGTAGAGGCTGCTTTTTATTTCCATCTGCAGCTCACAAGTGTCAATGTATATTTTTGAGCTGACAGGTAGGAAGATATTTTTGACAGATTTTTATTCTACCTTATACTGCATGTTAAAAAAAAGAAGAAAGAAACAGATCGAAAAAAAACGGGGAAAAAAGGGTTTTCCTTAAACATCTTCAGTGTCACAAACTGTCATATTCTAACTTAAATTTTTAACTATGGACTTGTGGCTTGTAAGAAAGTAATAAACCAGTTAGCATTTGTTAAGGGTATTACATTTACACAGGTATCTGCTTTATTCAAAAAAAATAATGAAAAGTAAATCACATGTTCTTATATACCAGGAGCCCTTTGTCTTTGATTTTTGAATTTTGTGATTCAGCTCGTTCAACAGACATATAAATCAGCATTTTATGTGGTGATGATATTAATGAGTTTTCAAGAAAATATGATTTTGCCTAAAAAAGCGTGTCGCTCTAAGTCTCATATTAGCATGCAGCAAGCCACACCAACCTAGAAGACAATGAAAAATGAAGATATTACATTTCACAAACGAGGCGGAACAATTAGTTTGTCACCCTGCAAGCATCTAATTCAACAATAATTCAGTCAAAGAAGACCTGTGCGGTATTTATCTCACTAACACTGTACGTGAAGACTTACTATAGCCCTGCTGCTGCTTCCTCTCCTGTAATGACTTAAAAAATCAGGTTTGGTTTTTTGCTACCTTTGCTAGCACAGCATGCACAAACCTCTTCACATGAGTAAAAGCCCCAGATGAATTTGAAATGGCCTCTGGAAGTACAATGCCTGGCCAAAAAAACGTCACCACCTGGATTTCACTAAGCAAATAGAATAATTATTGCATGGGTGATTATCTTTCAGCTGGCAACAAGTTATTTAACCCCAACTGATGCAATGAGGAGTTTCTTATTTCTTAAACAACCATGTCGAAAGACACATTCCATGGTCATTGAAAAGATGTTAGTCTGTTCGAGAAGGGTCAAATCATTGGCATGCATCAAGCAGAGGAAACATCTAAGGAGATTGTAAGAAACTACTAAAATTAGGTTAAGAACTGTCCAACACATTATTAAAAACTGGAAGGATAGTGGGGAACCATAGTCTTTGAGGATGAAATGTGGTCAGAAAAAAATCCTGATAGATCGTGATCGGTGATCACTTAAACATTTAGTGAAATCATATCAAAGAAAAACAACAGTAGAACTCAGGGCTATGTTTAATAGTGAAAGTAAGAGCATTTCGACACGTACAATGTGAAGAGAACTCAAGGGATTGGGACTGAACAGCTGTGTAGCCTTAAGAAAACCACTAATCAGTGAGGCTAACCGGAAAAAAAAGGCTTCAGTTTGCTAGGGAGCATAAAGATTGGACTCTGGAGCAATGGAAGAAGGTCATGTGGTCTGATGAGTCCAGATTTACCCTGGTCCAGAGTGATGGGGGCATCAGGGTAAGAAGAAAGGCAGATGAAGTGATGCACCCATCATGCCTGGTGTCTACTGTACAAGCCTGTGGGGGCAGTGCTATGATCTGGGGTTGCTGCAGTTGCTCAGGTCTAGGTTCAACAACATTATGTATCCAAAGAATGAGGTCAGCTGACTACCTGAATATACTGAATGACCAGATTATTCCATCAATGGATTTTTTCTTCTCTGATGGCACGAGCATATTCCAAGATGACAATGCCAGGATTCGTGGGGCTCAAATTGTGAAAGAGTGGTTCAGGGAGCATGAGACATCATTTTCACACATGGATTGGCCACCACAGAGTCCAGACCTCAACCCCATTGAGAATCTTTGGGATGTGCTGAAGAAGGCTTTGTGCAGTGGTCAGACTCTCCCATCATCAATACAAGATCTTGGTTAAAAAATGGATGGAAATAAATCTTGTGACATTGCAGAAGCTTATCGAAACAATGAGCGTGTGCTGTAATCAAAGCTAAAGGCAAAATATAAGAGTGCAACTATTTCTTTTTTTTTGGTGGGAACTTTTTTTTTTGGCCAGGCAGTGTATATGTGTGTATCAATGTCTGTTTGTGTGAGTCTGAAAGCAAGAAAGAAACCAAGGAAGGGTTAGTGTCCTCTTCCAAGTTTTCAGCCCTTATCTGGAACCTACACTGAGGAGTGAAGCCATGAGAGAGTGGACACATCACTTGTGACAACCATGAAAGAGGCTGGGGTTCTTCTTTTGTATGTGTTTACCACAGACGAGTCAGGAGTGGTGACCTTTCGGCCATCCCTTCATCCCATCCATCATCCCTCTGTCGCAGCTACATGCAACATGCAGAACAGCCGGATTAACTTTCCAAATCATAATGCCTTTAATATGTACAGTACTGCATAGTCTGAGAGTAGAAAGTGGCAGAACCACCCTTAACCGGCTGATTACACACATTGTAAATCACTCACTCACAAGGACGAGTGAAATCACATATGCTCCAGATCATTAACATCAAAGAATTACAATTCTGTAAATTATACTTGCAGATCAGCACTTCCACCAATTTAAAGAAGTACATCTTCAGAATAATTCACAAAATACAGTATGTTGGGGGAGAAAGGGTCCGTTCATAAACAGAACAGAGCATTCTTACTGTTTCATTTCAACAAGGCTGCTGTGGAAAAAAAAAAATTGACCTTTTAATTGAATCTCTGCCCTGTGGGAGTCTTTAACTAGGCAGCACGTGTCATGACAGCCTCTGCTGTCTGAATCCAGGACAAGAGTTTTAGGAGAAGCCCGATTTGGATTGAATACAGCTACGTGACATTTGATCAGTGGAGACAAAAAGGGGGGTTGTGTTGTTATGATGGTGCAGGTTCACTTGCAGCATAGACAGAGCGGATCACTGTCCCGAAGTTTTGTGTGACGTTAATAATGACTGAAGCTTAATCTATGAATAAGGCAGATGTTTATATGTATGATGCAACACATTGCATGCATACAGTAAGTACATGTGCTATACACTGGTCAGCCACAATATTATAACCACTGACAGGAGAAGTAAATAACATTGACCATCTTGTGACAATTCAATGTTCTGCTGGGAAACTTTGGACCCGGCATTTGTGTGTATGTTACTTAGACAAGTAGCACCCACCTAGACCAGACCAGGCACCCCCACCCCATAGCAATGACACTCCTTGATGGCAGCAGCCATCCCCAGCAGGATGCAGCCTGACACAGACACACACACAAAAACGGTTTAGGAACAACTCAAAAAGTCACAACGGTTTTGGAGACCCACACAATATTAGGAAGGTGGTTATAATGTTTTGCCTGATCAGTGTAAATATTAATACAAAGATATTAAGACAAAGATTCTAGCAAATTGAATTTCACACCGATAAGTTACACCCTTGTGTAGTGAGCTGGACAGTAGTGCTTCACATCTTAAACCCAGTGTATTGCCATACCTTCCAACGTTTTGATTCGGTACTTGTGCAGGTTATTTACACGTGCAATAGGTTAGTGATCTTTAGCCTCTGGATGTAAGGTGTACAGTCTTATTAAGGAGTACATTGCACTGCACTGCTATATGTTTTTAAAGCTTCGTAATATGTCATCAAATCCTATTTAAACACATAGGGCACATACAGGTTATTTCTTGAAGCTGACTTTAAAGCATAAATGCAGATACTCTGACTACTGCCCTTTGACACTGATTGACGTACTTTTGTTAGGGATCATTGCAACATTCGACAATGAACTGCAAACCACTGACTCGCAGCACTGTAGTATTTGACAGTTTTTTCCGTGATGAGGAATTACACTGTCATCATCAGTGATTAAGTACTCACGCTGAGAGAGAGAGAGAAGGTCTCTGTGTGCATTTACCTTTCCAAAAATAATGGGTTTACATATATATATCTGTCATATCAAGTATTCTGAGAAAAAGTTCTGAAGAATAATGTCAGTGGGGGCCTTTTCAACACTGTGAGAGAATACTATAGCAAAATCCCGCAGGGTTTAATATACTCGCTTTGACGATAATCCCTCATGCTTGTAGGCTCGTCTTTTCTTCTAGTTGCATGTTATTGCAGCTGAGGATGAGAGCGTCTCAGCAGGTCTCTTTGTGATGCACGCAGGTCAGTGAGGGCTGGCATCCACTGTCTGCAGGGGGAATATATCTATGCATTATGCAAAAAGTTGTCTTTGCCAACGCCTTTACAGCATCGTTGTGTTGCCAAAAAGTTTTCTGCGGTGTCTGACTGTACTCTGTGCAACACTGGCCATCTGTTGTGCAGGACTATTCGTTCCCTGACATGAACAAACGCCCACTTGTCTGTCAGACTTCGCGCTGACTAATCAGTTGACCTGTGACAAAGAGTTAGAAAACAGCAACACGTTTTTAATAAACATAGCGTATGCAGTGTGAAGAGGCATGCGACAAAAAAAGAAAAAAAATGACATGATGCAGACAAAAAAATATAAATTACAATCACATTAATTAAGAGAAGCAACGAGGATAGACAGCACTGCAGATAATCTTCTTCCACAAGAGTTTGTTAAAGAGAGAATTATCTTTGACTTCCCGCTGGCAGAAGTTCAATTAATCACAAAGGGAAACGTGACACAGAGGAGAAGACGGTCAATTCTTATCATAAACCTCATTAATCACAAATGACAAAAGGGGGAAACGAGATTATGGATGACTGTAGAAGATCTCGGATGGGCCACTGGAGGGATGAATAATTTTCATTAAAAGTGGCATAGTGCTGGCATTATGAGACACTGGTCTGATAAATGTTTGAACTCAGTATATTTGTCTGGTTGCTGACACAAGACGAAACACAAATATCAGGAAACAGTGTTTTTTTTCTTAGCTCAGTGTCCATGTGCAAATTACTGCTACAAGTAAATGTGAATGACAATCCATAATTTGTCTAAAGGCGGAAATAGATTTATAGATTTCCACATAGTCTTTTTGATGTCTCTATCTTTCTTGTTGTGCCTCTCTGGTGTTTGTTTACATGATGTACTGGGTAGCTCAGTGTTCTTGTTCCCCGCTCAAACCATTATATCATGGCGCCCTCTGCCGTTCATTGACGGTAGATACCTACCCGGAAGTTTTAGCCGGCGAAGAAGAGTTGGCATCAACGAGATTTCCTGTTAGAAAGACTTTCAGAATAAAACAAATACTAACGCAGTGATTTAGTTATCAGCACATTTACCTGATGAAAGTGTCAATGAAATGACTAAAATGCTTCATATAAAGAGGATGACAGCAGTAATTACACGTCTGGCCTGATCAAACGTCTATCGGCTTTCCATTTGTCTTCGTACAAAATGTAATATGCACCCTAGTGTACCCTAGTACCCTACCCTAGTAGAAGTGCAGGCTTTTAAAAAACATGTTCACATTTTTTTCCCCCGTATAGCATTTTGTTTGTTCATGGAAATACGGTTTGAGTTTATTTATTTACTCATATTGTTGTATTGATTGAGTTTCAAAAAGTCACCATTTAGTGATTTTATTCTTAAAGAAACATAGTGAAAGTTTAGTGTGAGGACTCAGAATCATGTTTTCGTTTTAATCTTCTCTTCATGGTTTGTTTCTGAGGTGATGCTTTTATTCTGAAGTGACGTCGCCGGAAGCGTCGGTCCTGTAGCTGCTGAGCGGAAACATGTTGTAGCCTCCTCGTGTGTGACAGGTTGGTCCGACTCCAGTTCGCTAATAACAACAACACAGTCTGTCAAGGTTATTATCGGCTTTGCAGTTCAATCGGTGGGCACTTTGCACAAGTGCACATTATTATGGGGCAGAGGTTTAACCTAGAGGCCGTGTCAGTGGCTAACATTAGCTTGCTGTTTACATGTAACCAACTTTTTGGTTCATTGAAGCTAATGCTAGCCTGCTAAGTTAACTGACAGCGTTATTTATCCGGCAGTGAAGCCAATAGCATCTTATTGACCTTATAAAAAATCACAGTATTTCATGCTACGTGATAGTGCACAACCGTTTTCTAAAATACACCCTTGTCTTATACAATATGGCTGATGATAAAAAATGTATTGAAAGAATGCTCTCTCATAATTCTCCCTCCCCAGGTGCACCAGCTTCCACGCACATTACCCAGCCACACATACATTACTTGTGTCTAATCAGGGGCAGCCCCACAGATCCAACATGTCTTCCCATGGGGATGAGGATGCAGAGCAGGGCTCTAACACAGTGGGACCTTCCACTCATTCCTCCACTGAGACAGACGGCACCAGTGGGGACATCATCACTGTCACCATCGGAGCCACGGTGCCAACAGGGTTTGAACAGACTGCTGCAGAGGAGGTCAAGGAGAAGATAGGTGTTGACGCGCGGATCAGTAAAGACCGTGGTCGGATATACTTTCCAATAACTACTGATAAGCTTTTCCTGGTAAGAAATTTGCTTTCTCATTGTCACATTGTGCTGTTAACATAGAAAATTCTCCTCAATGAAATAAAAATCTGTTTTTCTGGCTGATTATTGAACCCCCCCCACCATAGGTCCATCTTCTGAGGTCTGTAGACAACCTGTTTGTTGTGGTTGAGGAGTTTGAACACTACCAGTTCAAAGAATCCAAGGTAAGCTGGGCCTCACTCTGCTCTGTTGTTGCCGATGTTCAATGCATATTTGTTGTTGTCAGCGTAACAAACACGGTGGTTTCTGTAGGAAGAGACACTACTGGAGTTGCAGCAACTTGCCTCCAAGCTCCCCTGGACCGATGCCCTGGAGGTGTGGAAACTGAACAGAGGCCTGAAAAAGAAGAAGGGTCACCGGAAAGGAGGAAATGCCGCCAAAGTAAAAGCCAACAACGATTTAGCTGTTGCGGATGCTGATAAGATGGACGTCCCTCAGGTGGTGACAGCTGCTGAAGGTGACACGAAGGTGGAGAGCGCGCCCGACCCGGAGACCTGCGAGCAGGACACGGAGGACGCAGCACCCGAGGCCAAAGTCCTCAAGTTTCGAGTGACGTGCAACAGGGCCGGTGACAAACACAGCTTTTCCTCTAACGAGGCAGCCAGAGACTTCGGCGGGGCCGTACAAGAGTTCTTCCAGTGGAAAGCTGACATGACGAAGTTTGATGTTGAGGTAGGGATTCCTGTTCAGACTGGAGCGTTACAAGCGGAATAACATCACACTTGCCAAAAACAACTGTGCTTGTTCAGATTAACTTAAAAACAACAACAATATTTAGTAGCATTCTTTCCTTCAGATAAGCTGTTCTCATGAGGTAACACGTTGAAAAATGCTTCATTGTTTTAAACACTGGACATCACGTTCCTTAAAATGTGGGAAGAAAAGGTTTTCACAAGGTCAGTAAGAGTAGGAGTAATATCCTTTTACTAAAGATAAGCTGCTGATAATTATAAGTACTGCTGGTTTTGAGCAAGGAGTGGCAGTAAGTGAAAGGATGCAGAAACAATGAACTAAAACTTCTTATCTTAACCCAAGTCAGAATGGCTTGCAGTGATTTAATTTGGATGTTTCGTAGAAGTTGTAGCAGGGCAAGAAAAGACTGAAAAGTCGTGCAATTCTTAAAAAGACCCATCTTGTGTACACAAATGTCTAGGCCGAACAGTCTCATCATATACCTCATCCTCCTCTACTGCAGGTCTTACTAAACATACACAAGGAAGAGGTGGTCATCGGCATTGCCCTCACTGAAGAGAGTCTTCATAGGAGAAACATCAGTCACTTTGGACCCACCACGCTGCGCTCAACCCTGTGCTATGGCATGCTCAGGTAAGAGTCCACGATGCCACATTTTCAGCAGCACTGTCCAAGTCTGTCCCTTCCAGCACTTCACACATTTTGCACCCTGCCCGTTCGTTTCTGTCCCTCCCGGTAACCCGCGTGTCGCGTGACGTGTACTCCACAGGGGAGCAAACATTTGCAGAAAGAATTTGTTTATTCCGCTCACAGAGAAACGATTGCATCGAGCGTTTACGTAATTATCAGGCACTGAAGTTTTCCCTTGTAAATCATTATTTACAACAAACAGGCCGGTCTGTTTTGAGCGAGGTTGTTACACGAGACATTTTTGTTCTGATTATTGTGATAAGTAGTGGAATAATACACTGCCTGGCTAAAAAAAACAAAGTCACCGCCTGGATTTCACTAAGCAAATAGGTATGAGCCTCCTAATGGATAATTACTGCATGGGTGATTATCTTTCAGCTGGAAACAAGTTATTTAACCCCAACTGATGCAATGAGTAGCTTCTCATTTCTTAAACAACCATGTCTAAAGACACATCCTGTGGTCGTGGAAAAGATGAAGGGTCAAATCATTGTCATGCATCAAGCAGAGAAAACATCTAAGGAGATTGCAGAAACTACTAAAACTGGGTTAAGAACTGTCCAACGCATTATTAAAAACTGGAAGGATAGTGGAGAACCATCGTCTCTGAGGAAGACATGTGGTCTGAAAAAAATCCTGATTGATTGTGATCAGTGATCACTTAAACGTTTGGTGAAATCAAATCAAAGAAGAACAACAGTAGAACTCAGGGCTGTGTTTAATAGTGAGAGTAAGAACATTTCCACACGTACAATGAGAAGGGAACTCAAGGGATTGGGACTGAACAGCTGTGTAGCCTTAAGAAAACCACTAATCAGTGAGGCTAAATGGAAAGAAAGGCTTCAATTTGCTAGGGAGCATAAAGATTGGACTCTGTTCCTGAGTGATGGGGGCATCAGGGTAAGAAGAGAGGCAGATGAAGTGATGCACCCATCATGCCTAGTGTCTACTGTACAAGCCTGTGGGGGCAGTGCTATGATCTGGGGTTGCTGCAGTTGCTCAGGTCTAGGTTCAGCAACATTATGTGTCCAAAGTATATTCAGCTGACTACCTGAATATACTGAATGACCAGGTTATCCCATCAATGGATTTTTTTCTTCCCTGGATTCCCCGGAGTTAGTTTTTTATTATTTATTTAGCATTTAATTGCAGTTTCATTTGAACATTTTAATCAGCTGGGCCATCTCGGTTGAAAAGATGTGTTGACATAGGCGAGACTGGGTAAGTCTCCAGATAAGACCCATGGTTAGGGGACATTGAGGTATGCATACAGGTAGATCCAGTACTATCGCACACTTTTTTTTTGTTTTTGTTTTGTTGACATGCATCTGCAGGGCACACCCCGGCTTTTATATTCAGGCCTAACAAAAGAGACGAGGAGCTGCTCGGCCTACTCACATTTTCCCGTGAAGATAAGCACATATGTTGAGGGTATGTGGCAAGGTCGTGTTTTTAGCGTGTCCTTCTGACAGAGGCGATGATCTGTGTAGTGTTTTTGGATGCTGGCTTTGGGCGCTGTCAATGTATTAGAGACCAACTCATCAATTTCACATCCATGAATTATTATCCAGCTAATAGTGAAAAGGGGATTTCAGTTGCACTAAATAAATGTTATGCAAACACCTCGATGTCAGGTGTTGCTGCAGTTGCACAGGTTAAAACTAATCCATATTTTGAAGTGCATTCTGAAAGAACAGCGTGAGTTATGAGAAAAATAACAACTGACTGTCAACACTGTATAACTTGGATCAAGTTCAGGTATTTGACATTCAGAGAGCTGACTAACAATGTTTTAATTGTATTTCAACGGGGTAACGCCTGCGCATGAAGATAAAAATAATGCTGCTGATCGGTGAGAGGTGCAGGGGGGATGTAAATTACAGTAGGGAAGTATCGTTTAGTAGCTGAACCACTTCATGTTTATGAGAGTTCAGTATTCTGGCAAACGAAAAACCATTTGTCCTGGGGCAGAGGTTGTTATCGAAGGAAGTCAAATTAGACCTCAAATTAAAAAAGAAAGAAGAGTTTTTAAAGGTTAAAGTGGTGAGTTGGCAGTTAGTAGGCCAGTATTTAAAACCTGACTGGACAGATCCCTTGTTGTCGTGACTTGTCACAGCAGGGAAAGGACAGGTGTGTTAATGATGGCTTGGAAACGTTGCACCTCAAGGGAAGACCTGGTGGTGAAATGGCATGCGCTAAAAAAAAAACTCCCCTGAGTGGAATGCGGCAAACATTAATTCACCTTTGCTTCCCCTCCTGTGACAACTCAATACATCTGCTGTCAGGAAGGTAAAGGCTCTCGAATGTCAGAATAACGTCGTCGCAGCTGAGGCGAAGCTGTGAAAATGGAACCGCTGTACACGAAATGCTCCGCATTCACGCGGTAACATCAGCAGTAAGTGTGGCGTTACTGCTTGAGCGTCTGACGTTACCAGAGCCTGGTGTGTGTCAGCCGTGGGAAAGTAGCTGCAAAGGAAACTGTCGACATATTTAGCAACATATTTAGAAACGCAAAGGCTTGTGGAAAAGACGACACCATGGGCAATATCAGCATGTGTCACTGACAAAACATTTCAAAGAACACTCTACACAGCCAAAGCCCTATTCGCACAGGACTGGTTTTACCTGGGGACGTCCGGTAATTTGTAATAATTGCAGAGGTCGTCTGTGATTCTAATCCCGTGCGAACTGGCCATGTCCTTAATTTGTAAAGTAAAAATTACACCGCACTCTCGCCCGACGACAGCTGGGATAGGCTCTAGCGCCCCCGGGACCCTTCACGGGACAGGCGGTTACAGAAGATGAATGAATGGATGAAATTACACCGCATATAACATACCTTATTTCTCGTAACGTAGAGGTCCTGTGATAATGTTAATCCAGTAAAAAATCTGGATTTGGGGGTGCGTTTTTACTTTTTCCAAGACTTTTGTTTGATTCGCATCTTTTTTCTGCCTCTTGTCACTTGAGAATTACGAAGAACGTGCTGTAAATCAAAGTTTGGACAGATGTTAGGGTGCAAAGTGCAGATGTCTCTGGCCCATTCACCCATTTAGGCGAATGAAATCCTTAAGTCAAGCATTAATGTGTTCATCGGCAAAGGTGGGACTGATTGAAATACTGCCAGGTTGTTCATGCTTTCTTCCTCAGGATCAACAGTCTCACCGCATCATGTTTTATATTTAAAAATATATATGTTATTATCAATTCAATTCAGTTTGCATGTAAAACGTCCTCTGACATGCAGCGGAGTGAAGCGGAAAGTAGCAAAGACATCATAACTACAGATAGTAAATTTATGCATTTTTTTAGGTAAGTAATCTGAATAGAGCTTAAATTCCAACATGTTTTAAATTACCGTCTACCTCTGCCACGTCTCGAAATGGCTGAAAAGATGTCACAGCTCAGAAGGGGACAGCTGATGTAGACTTTTCCCGTGAACACCGTAAACACAGCCCCCTTTTAAAGGCAGCGAGAGTCTGAACGAGGTGAATGCTGGAGGCGTCCGGGTGACGGTGTCGCAGAAAAAGGTGGAAGCTGCATGTTGGCTTCATGAGATGAGATAAAATGCTAATAAAACCCTTGATGTTCTGTTCTGTTGTCTGTTGCCAGGCTGTGTAAACCTCAGGTGTCTGATGTAATACTTGATCCTATGTGTGGGACTGGAGCCATACCGCTGGAGGTGAGACATGACTTCCAAATAGCAATGTATACACGCCCTTGCCAGTTCACTAGGCACACTGGTGAAAGTGGATCCTCCTTAGTGATAGGTTATACAATCCTGTTTATGTTGGTACAGCGTTAGAAAGGTGGTAATTCAACTGCTGTGTTTAATTAAACACAGTGTTTCTGTTATTTAGCCCAGCCCGCTGAATAAAATGGTGTTTTCAAGATAATAGAAACGTGTCGATACAACAGATGTCAATTCAAATCTAAATCTGCTCTAAATCTTAGCTTCACGAGGCTGCGACTTTAAAATAAGAATAAAACAACCTGCACAACTGCCTCAGATCTAAGACCAGTGAGCTACACAGAATGATCAGCTGATTAGCAAGTACACTGCAGTGCCCTCAGAAAGTTCATTTTTCCTCTACAGGGCGCCATAGAATTCGGCAGTTCCTTCTACATCGCCGGCGACAACAATGACATGGCAGTTAACCGCACCGTCAACAACATATGCCACATCCAGAAACGGAGGGCGGACAAGGGCAGGTGAGAGTGAACAGCGGAACATCTCGGGAGGAAGTTGTTTTGAATGTCGTGCACGCTGCTGATCATCTCCACAATGGCTCTTTGCTTTTCGACCAGCTCGCCCGGGCTGCCCATCGACACGGTGCAGTGGGACCTGTGCAGTTTACCCGTGAGGACCAGCTCTGTCGACATTATCATCACTGACATGCCCTTTGGGAAGAGGTACCATAATAGCAGTGGTGTGAATTGAGGTCACAGAATAATGAAACGTCCACGTGACTGAACCCTTTGACCAGCACCGATCAAATAAATTAGAGAATGCATGAAAACCCACAGTAAACCAAAGCAGTACAGTGACTATGTGGCTGTGCTTTTGTCTCTTTTCTTTTCTTTGAAGAATGGGCTCTAGGAAGAAGAACTGGGACCTTTACCCCTCTTGTCTCAGGGAAATGGCTCGTGTGTGCAGACCGGGCTCGGGGAAGGCCGTTCTCTTGACCCAGGACAAGAAATGCTTTGCAAAGGTAACCGTTGAGCTCATGCAGAAGAGTGGAAAATTGTGCGGAAAAAGTGAAAACCAATATTCCAGTTAGTGATACCTAACGAAGAAATCACTGCGCAAGCCCTGTCCTGTCGCTGTCTTCCTGAGAACTCATGTTAGCTGTGGTTCTGCTTAATGCAGATGCCTGGGTTTCGACTTGTTGGCAGCCTGTGCACGCACCCGACTACTTCTGCAGAGGCCTTATTATTCAGAAACGGAAGCCAAATTCCAACTAATTAACGCAGGTTAATTTATTTCTGTTTGCGGTTATCAGCTGGCACACGGGTGACACACTAAACTGCACTGTCGTCTCTTTCTCGCAGTGATGAATCCAGTTTCTCGAGTTTGGAAATTTGCCGCCACTTGCATTGTTCTGGACAAACGTGATCCCTTCTCAGACATGACCCTGTCGTCAGCCCGCGTTCTGTTGCAGACATTTGTGCAGTGATGATTACATTAAAGGTGGAATTAATCTTTTATTGGTGCCAAGGTGCTATAATAGGTGCCGTGTTATAAATTAGTATTAATTTACACTAGGAAGGGAACAGGTGGATGCGCAAGCTCAGGATATCACTGTTAGCTCTACCATTAATTGCTAACGGATGCGCAACTCCTGCACAACTTCGAATACTCCGCCGCTTGCACGTAGCACGCACGCGTTCCTGGCGCGCTAGGACAATACACAGTGTACACGCTCCACCCGAGGACAGTTGGACTGATTTGCATCAACACCCTTTCATCATCTATTGTTCTGCCTTTTTCACGCTTCGTGATTTTGAGATGGAGGCGTGTCAAGATAAAACTAAACCTGTTTCCATGAAGTAATTCTAAAAATAATGCGTTTAAATGTTACGTGGTTCGGTGTTTTGAAGTCCCTGGCCGGCAGAGCTGACGTCAAGCAGGTGTACTCTGATGTGTTGTTTTACGTGCCAAGAATTTTGACGTTGGCGCTAACTTTATCACGCTTGAGACTGATCGGGATGACGTTAGTTTTGTTGGCATGCCAAAGCTTTCTCTGCTGAGCCAGTTGTGATTTTGAACTGCCGTTTGTTGGAGCTGATTAAGGTTCAATAACAGCGTCAAATTATATGTTTTGCCCAAGCGGAGACAAGTAGGAGCAGAGAGGAAAGTTGCATGTGAATGTTAAAGGTCTTTCTGGATGTAAATGAATGAAAAGTCAGACCGACTGGTGCATCCTCGCGCTGCAAACATCCCTGGAAAGGTTCGTGGGTGGTCCAAGCTGCAGCAACCACCTTAAATACAGATGTGTTGACACCCATCGTCCCGATGGCCACTTCTGATCTGATCACGAATAACGCTGACATCACATAGGGTTTGTGTGCATGGTAAGTTAAAAAAAAAAAGGTGAAAGCTAATGAGCCAGGAAGTCTCTTTCACTCACTGAAAACACACACGCATCAAGATTTTATGTATTTATTTATTTATTTATTTATCTATCATTCGCTCAGATTATGACAGGAAGGAAACGCACCGCTACTTAACACACATCAACATGACGACATCGCTAATATGTTGTTGTATTTAGATAGGAAGTGCACGTAACCCCCTCATATTCAATAATTTCATTTGTTAAAACTCGCTCAACTTTGTTAATTTAGTTTGTTAAGAGATACGACATATTAAAAGACAGCACTTACGGTGATTTGTGTCAGTTTGTAGGCATCGCTCAAAGTCACGGATGTGTGTCTTACCAGAAAGAGGCAGCAATCTGCTTATACAAGAAGACATCCGATGAGTAGGCGTTGTGTCAGCGTTTCCCGGACGCTTTGTGCAAATGTGGTCTGGATAAACATATCTTAACATATCTGCACCTTGGGTGTGTTCGCTCCTGTACTTTAAGCCGCTCACTTGCGGTCAGATCACTCAGGGTGCACATGAATGCAAAGTGTGAACAGGGCCAATGAGGTGACAGGTGTACGTGATTGTTTTTAGCAAAACCATGAAACCGTAAAATGAAGGAATTCACCAAGCTTTATGAAAGGTCCTCTCCATGATCACCGCAGTGTCTCAGCTGTCATCACTGGTGAATGTCTGTGGTTTTTGTATTTACCCAGCTCTCCAACGAGTTTAAACAACCTAATCTGGCCCTTCCATCCTTCATCCTCATCTGAGCAATGCATGTTTAAACCCACCTTAGTCGACGCATCATGGAAAAATCTTCTTTTACACAAAACAAATGTCTCATTTGTTAGTTTGCCCCTCAAAAGATTTATGTCGTCTCCAGGCTGTCTCGAGGATGGGAGGACTATGGAGGAAGCTGTTCACTGTTTGGGTCAATGTCGGGGGTTTACACGCTGGCGTCTACCTCCTCAAGCGGACCAGCGCTGTGTTTGGCCAAACTCCTGAAGATGTCTATGAATCACGAGGAACGGTTAAAACGCAGGAGGACGAGAAGGATGAGAAGGAGATGTCTTAATTTACATCCTGCATCCGAGCTCCGGATTCGTGTTTGAGGCCATGTATTTATATGTTCTTTGCCGATTCAGCTTCTCAGTTCATGTTCCAGGATGACAAACAGTTTTTATGCATTATTTTTGTATCCGTCATTCGGTTAAAAACGGGAACGATGCTGTCATGTTCAGCAGCTTTACTTTATTTGTCATATTGCTGTTCAGAAACGGACGGAAGGATGATTCGTTACACTCCTCTGACTGACCATGTCCATCATACAGGAACTGCTCATTGCCATTTGATCAATAAAGGTTGAGTTTCATTCCATGTAGGAATTCGTACATTATGGTTGCTCACATAGAAACTAATCCCGATAAGAGAGGGGAGTCTCACTTCAGACATTTATATTTCTATACATTAAAAAGCAACGTTTAAGTGAAGCTGCAGTTGTCATCATCCTTTGTCCTCTTTGGTAGAAACACAACAGGTATAAAGATCTGATCTAGTTTATTGTGGACCTTAAAAAAATATAATCTTTTATGTTTAATTATGCAAATAAATTAATATGAATTGGTAAAATACACCGAACAGCCATAACATTATGACCACCTTCCTAATATTGTGTAGGTCTCCCTTGTTGCCTCCAAAACAGTTGTGACTCATCAGAGAATGGACATGGGCCTTCTGAGGGTGTCCTGTGGTGTCTTTTAACAGAATGTTGTTGGTGGGGGCCTTTGGGTCCTATGGGTTGAGGGGAGGGGCCTCTGTGGATCATCCCACAGATACTTAATCAGTTTGGGATCTAGTGAATTTGGAGGCCAGGTCAGCACCTTGTGCTGTTCTTAATGTTTTATTTTATTTTTTATTTATTTTTTTGAGCTGTTCCTAAACCTAGCCCTGCGATAGACTGGTGACCTGTCCAGGGTGTACCCCGCCTCTCGTCCAATGACAGCTGGGATAGGCTACAGCCCTCCTGCGACCTTTCACAGGACAAGCGGTTACAGAAGATGAATGAATGTTCCGAAAGCTTTTTTGTGTCTGTGTCAGGCTGCATCCTGCTGGGGGTGGCTGCTGCCATCAAGGAGTGTCATTGCTATGGGGTGGGGGTGCCTGGTCTGGTCTAGGTGGGTGCTACATGTCTAAGTAACATCCACATGAATGAATGCCAGGTCCAAAAGTTCCCCAGCAGAACACTGAATTGTCACAAGATGGTCAATGTTATTTACTTCTCCTGTCAGTGGTTTTAATGTTGTGGCTGATCGGTGTATGTGATAATTACAGATGTATACAATTACAGGAATAAACTGTTAAATATATATAACTGTTTATCCAAGTGTTACTGAAGCAGAGTTTGAGGGAAAACAACTCTCCAGTAAAGATATGTCTGGTAAAATTCCATATAGTTTTATTAGAAAAGTGAGGTATTCTACAGTGAAACACTGAATAACTGGCATCAATTTTCCAAATGCTTATATTGCTTCTATTGAGACGTGAAATAGAATCAAAAATAATTTCAAAAATCAAAAAGAACTTTCCATTGCGTAAAAAACCCAAACTATCTCTCTGCCTGTAGTACCTCCCATCAGTGATGCATCTTCCCTCACTGCTTCATGTTCGACGTGACGTTCGACGAGTGGGGACCTGAGACAGACGACGTTTAAGCAAAAGGAAGTGTGTGAGTCAGTGAGTGTACGTGGAGGTCTGCAGGCAGGTAGACTTTGAATAAATTAATGCCCCACGCGAAGGAAGGGATATTCCCAAAAAGGAAGTAATGCGGCGGTTTTATTTACCGGTTGTTGTCATAATTCATAAGAGAAAAAAAAGGAGAAGTTTCCAATTTCCAGAGTGTTGAAACTGGAAAAACTGAAGTCTGGCAGCAAGTGATAAACTGCACATACACTCACTTGGTGGTTTATTGGGTACACGTTATAACAGTCATGCATTAATTATATCTTCATGAAGATTGTGGCATTCAGTATTTGTTTAAAATAACTTACAGAGCTGTATTGTGTTGTATGGCCACGTGTTTCTATTATTCTGATAACCCCATGTTGATGGGCTAGACTAAATAACAGAAACACTTAATCCAGTTGAACGCCACCACACACTACATCCTCCAAAATAATTATATAATTAAATTCGAAAACACTTTATTTTATTATTATTATTATTATTATTATTATTATTTTCCACGGTTTAATTCCCACCTTTCTGACACCGGCTCAACATAAACTGAACATTATCACTGTCATGAAGGAGGATTTTGGAGCAGAGCTGCTATATATATTTGTTTTTCACCGGTGTACCTAATGAACTGGCAGGTGAGTTCAGCTCTGTCAGTATTCTTGAACTTCAAACGAACCGTTTATCAGACATGCGGAGTTTTGTGGATGAATTAAAACAAACAAACAAAACACTCGTTTCTAGGTCACAGGTTATCAGGAAGAAGATTGAAGAGTCACTGAAATGTGCGTAAATCGGGACCGAGTCCACATAGTTTTATTCCTGTCGATCTAAAGACTATTAGTCAGATGTCTGTTGTGATTAGGATGACGTCGGTGGCTGTGGGCAGCGCTTGTTGTAATGTTGTGGTAGACGCTGGACACGGAGGGTGTGGGCTGAGACACGTTATAAAAACTCCGCGCCTGAGCTGAGGGGTCCCCAAATTGGTGTGCGGAGAGGAAGAGAAGCAAACCCGCGAGATGATGTGGACCATTCTCCTGCTTGTCCTGCTTTACATGATTTTCAGACGCAGAACGAGGTAAGTGGCGCTGGTTCACCTGTGCTGGCTGTCCTTTACGCACGATATCGTTCGAGTCAATCGAGCCGCTTGTGTGAACAGCTCCTGTTCCAGCTGCTGTCTTCTCATATCACTGTTTATGTGAAATCCACGCGATGCTGCAGTACTTTTATATAGTAAAGTTTATATGTAACTATAGTGTTAATTGTAATAACGTTGTCTTTCCCGCACTGGCAAATCCATTCAGTTGAGTGGCTAAGCTGTTCCAGTTAAAGGAATGTAGTTAAACTAGTTAAATTTTAAGTCTCCTTAAGCTTTTACACCCTGGCTTTTGTTTTTCTTTGAGGCAATTATACAAAGAAGGCTGTGATGTAACTAATCTGTCATTGTTGCAGGATCTTGACTTATATAACCATACTTTAATGGTTAGTTGTACATGTATGTATGGCTTTGTGCACATGATCGCCTGAAGATTAAATGAGAAAAAGTAGTTTAACTCTGGATGAGAATAACTGTATCAGCCACACACGAGCTTTTCTTTCAGCTCAGGAGGAGGATATAATCCTACAGCACTCACAGTCCGTTTGTTTATCTTCTCTTTAGGTCAAAGAATGAGCCTCCTCTAGACAAAGGAATCATCCCCTGGTTGGGCCACGCACTTGAATTTGGGAAAGATGCTTCCAAGTTTATAAGTCGAATGAAGCAGAAACACGGCGACATTTTCACCGTGAGTACAAAAAAAATAAAAAAACAGCATCTGACTAGACCAGTTCACCTTTGAGCGCTTCAGGAACTTTGCTTCCATGTTGTGACAAAAAGCTCTTGTGTGCTTTATTGAGACGTACAATTATTTGTCTCCAAAGTCAAATATGCACTTTATGGACATTTATTGTCAACAAACATTACTATGAAAGTGAAATTTCACAACAGATGATCCCGAAAACTATATCGGTATGAGATTATGAAGCGATTGCAACATGTGCAGCTCTGAAAAAGGGAAGTAAATTGTGGTGTGACATAAAAAAAAAAAGTCTTCTTGTTTCTGTTTAACAAACTATAGTCTGCTGATATCACTGCTGTCTGTCCATTCTCCAATGGTAGACAAACAAACATCTTGGAAATATGTTCACATTGATGTAGCAGTTATACATGAATTTGATGCAATCATACAACATAAAGTTGCATCTATTCAAGATTCAAGATTCAAAGGGTTTATTATTATCACGTGCACAGTATAGAAACATGTTTCCCTATACAAGTAAATTCTTCTTTTGCCGTCCACCCAATGTAAATGGTAAATGGTAAATGGCCTTGCTTTTATATAGCGCTTTTCTACCTATTGGTACTCAAAGCACTTTACAGTCATAGACACATCCACCCATTCGCTCACACAAGCACACACACATTCACACACCGGTGCCACGCACTGGGAGCAACTGGGGGTTCAGTGTCTTGCTCAAGGACACTTCGGCATGTGGCACATTCCGGGGATCGAACCGCTAACCCTCTGGTTCGTGGACAACCCGCTCTACCTACTGAGCCACAGCCGCCCCCTGTAATGTAACATCTTAGAAGTAGTTCTTTGAGTTCATGAGATCTTTGAATTTTGTGCTCGTTCATCCCTCAGAAATCTAATAAACTCTGAGAAGACAGAAATCAGTAACATATTAAACACATTTAACGGTTGCTATTGTCTCCCTTTTGGTCTGATCGTCCGCAGGTGTGCGCAGCCGGCCACTACGTGACGGTGCTGCTGGATCCGCACTCC
This sequence comes from Chelon labrosus, assembly GCF_963514085.1. Classification (NCBI taxonomy): domain Eukaryota; kingdom Metazoa; phylum Chordata; class Actinopteri; order Mugiliformes; family Mugilidae; genus Chelon; species Chelon labrosus. The sequence continues at coordinate 9,198,302 of NC_140340.1, forward strand.
TACGACGAAGTCATCAATGACCCCAAGTCCCTGGACTTTACCCGCTACGCGCGGGTGCTCATGGAGAGGATCTTCAACCTGCGGCTCCCCCATCACCAGCTGGACAAAGCGAAAGAAGTGATGAAAAGGTACCACTTTAGAAGCATCATGTGTGAACTCTTCATTTTCATGTAAATGTGGAAGTGAAAATGTTTGTGGGCATCGGCCCACTCAGGTCTCATGAGTCAATGTGGATATTCATATAGAGCAGCCTTTATTTGGGGAATATTTTATATATTCTTTCTGCTGTTGCTCATTTGTACTTTTTTTTGACGGTATGATGCAGAACAGAAAGTAATACAGAGTCTCAGATTATCTCACTGAAAAGGAAGCGAAATCTTCTTTCAGCCCTTTTGTTCAGATTGCTTCTGAGTTATGCAGATCACCCCTCCTTTCTTCGCAAACCAGCAATTTGCTAAAAATAGTACGTAAACTATTTTAGCTCTCTAAATCAACAGGTGCTTTCAGTAACAAAACAACAATGTGTGTCACTTGGTAATTTATAGGTTTTCCACCCGTCAGTGTCACGTGATTTGCAGGATTCCCTTCCATGGAACAGCCTCTAATCTTTTCTTCCGCTGTACTCTCTAATCTTTTGCGTCCTCAGGCACTTGCTGGGAATGAATTTGGCCAGCCTCAACTGCTCCATGAGCCGACACTTGCAGGCCTTGCTGAAAGGCGAGACGCCCCAGAACCAGAAAGACTGGAAAGAGGAGGGACTGTTCAACTTCTCCTACGGCCTGCTCTTTAAGTACGAAAAAGCCCCGTTCTCCCGCTCACGCACACACACACACCCACACACACACACTGTGTCAAAGGAAGTGTGTGTTCACGTCAAACTTCCTCAGCTAAACAGTTTACACACTAGTCAATCTTGTGGTCCCCTGTTTGTAAACTCATCAGGAAGAAATGCAGGATGATTACACTGTTTTGCACAAGTGTTCGGGGGGCCCCTTTTCCGGTTGAGCGTCTTAGCCGAGCGGATGTGAATCAAACGATGAGGGACACTCGTAAACAAAGGAGAATTTAGATCCTGACCATTATCTCTAATGCGAAACTGTATGCAACCGATGGCGGTGTTTACTATAGCCCAGGGAGACGATGTACGAAGGTGTGCCGTTGGAAATTGTGTAGGATGGTTATTTCTGCATCACGGCAAAAAAGGGCCCGCGCCTTTTCCTAGGTATCTCACCTGTCGCTCTCTCTCTCTCTCTCTCTCTCTCTCTCTCTCTCTCTCTCTCTCTCTGCAGGGCGGGGTACCTGACGCTGTTTGGAGGAGAGCAGAACAACAACAGCACCGATCCCTCAAGTGTCTACGAGGAGTTCAGGAAGTTTGATGGACTCCTAACCAAAATGGCAAGAGGCACTCTAAAAGCAGGTAAAGCCTTTGGGACTCAAATGACTCACTTTCTCCGACTTCTGATATTTCCAATTACCTGATCAGAAATTTAACAGCGCAAGTCGTGACTCAGGAGGTGTTGTGCATGCCTTCACTACTTACATCTCCCTTGGTTAATGTGCGATGACATAACTTATTGATGCTCCCTCAGGTTTGTTTTGTGGTTGCCATGGCTCGGTGCACTTAGTCAATTGATTACATAGTGTCTCAGGGTTTGTGTGTTTAAAGACTTCATCTCAGACGATAACAGGTGATCTAACTTGTGCCCGTGACTTATTTCATTGCAGCAACTTACTTTATCTCCCCCGGGCTTTGTCTCTCTTTATTGTATTTTGATTCCACCAGTTCCGCCCATGCTGCGCTGAAAGACAGCTAGCCACAATATTGTTAAGTAGCTCCTTCAGCTGCGTCTGTCAAAAACTGAAATATTGCTCCTTCGCCTCTGGCGTTTTTTTTCCCGCCGATGTTTTTTTTGAGCCAAAGTGTTTACATTTGGTGTTTTTAATCTGTGCGACAGAGGAGAAGAGGACGGCGCAGAGAGTTCAGACGAGGCTCTTGGAGCTTTTGGCTCCAGCGGGTCTCACTGAGGAGTCCGGGTCGAGCCCCTGGCTTCACGCCTACAGGCGGCTGCTGCAGGAGGAGGGGACGGATGAGGAGATGCAGAAAAAGGCTGTGCTGATGCAACTCTGGGCCTCACAGGTGAGTCACTGCTCAATGCATGCGCTGAGCAAGGGCTTAAGTTGGTGATCCCATCTAGTGTCGAGTCATGCTCTGACAGCAGAACTTTACCTCAGCGTCTGTGTGAGGTTGTTTCTGTCCTACGTGTCTCCAAGGAAACTTCAAATTCATTCATTCGTTTTCTGTAACTGCTTGTCCTCTGAAGGTCTATCACAGGACTGACACAGAGAGACAGACAGCCACACTCACACCTACGGCCAATTTAGAATCACCGCACTGATGCCTCACAGCAAAAAGGTTCTGGGTTCAATTCCATCTGGGGCCTTTCTGTGTGGAGTTTGCATGTTCTCCCTGTGTGTGAGTGGGTTCTCTCCGGGTACTCCGGCTTCCTCCCACCGTCCAAAGACATGCTGGTTAGGTTCATTGGTGATTCTAAATTGGCCGTAGGTGTGAGTGTGAATGGTCGTCTGCGACAGACTGGCGACCTGTCCAGGGTGTACCCCGCCTCTCGCCCGATGACAGCTGGGATAGGCTCCAGCTCTCCCCACGACCCTCCAGAGGACAAGCGGTTACAGAAGATGAATGAATGATATAAAAGTGCAATACTCTTGCTTGACACACGGGTGTACTGTTCAACAGGACTTGGACTCTGAGTGGGAAAGCTATGGGAGGGATAGGGCCAAAATTCAGTTTCTGTGTTTTGTTTTGTTTTTGTCACAGTTAAGGGTGTTTCTCCCAAATAATCTTTATATAAAAGTGCTCAAAAAACTATTTGCATAATTACGGAAAAGCCTTTAAATTGTGTATACACATACATCCCCACCCGCTTCTTATCCCATCTAAAACAAATGAGTGGGTGAAGTATTCCCTCTGTTCATCTCGATCTTCGGGATCCGAGCCGATCCTGATTTTTGTGAAGGCTGAGTCTTAATCACGTACAACTGCTGGATGCGGTTCTGACTCACCCAGTGATGCCTGTGGGAGTGCTGGAGGGGTTTATTGCATCAAAGGTGTTAATCAGATATTTACTCACTCGTGCTGGCCACTTGCTCATCCCTTTCTTGCACTTGTCACCTTGGTTCATTTCCATTTTATCACGGCATTCTGAGTCACACCTGCAGTTGTCAAATATTCAGATTACCCTGAAACCTCACAATGCGCCGAGGACTCGCGGGACAATTAAAGCAGTGGCTAGAAACAGGCGAAACTCAATCAGCCAGCGTTCTGTTAAGTTTGACTTTACGGTGAGGTGTTTCTGTTACTAGCAAGACCTTCCTCCCACACTCTGTGATAAATCCTCCACAGGTTTGGGTGATGTCATGTCTTCACTTGAATCAAGTTAAAAGGCAAATTTGCCGTCATTTGTTCACTACGTTCCCACAGTGCTCTGCATTTTGTGTTTTCACTCTCGGCAAACGGCCTCATTGTCCTGCCCTTGGAGGCAGGCAGATGGCAGGGGACGCCAGGTTTCCACTGGCTTTCCTTTTTAAGTAAACCATTACTGTGCTGAGCTCCGCCAGTAGTGAAACAATCCAGAGCATGACTCTTCTCATCCCAGACACATGAACGGAATCCATTGTTTTGTTTTTGCCAGCCCTTTAAAAAAAATAATAAATCATTAAGCTTTTTGGTTCATATCAACTCTGTTTCGATTAAAAATGTGCGCTTCGTTACGACTCTGGCAGAGGATCGATACAAGCAGTGTGTGGGTCACGTGACGCTTCTATTTGCTGTTACCAAATAACCACCTGCGCTGTCACTACGCAACGCCAGAGTGGGAGACCTTATCGTCGGTCCTCATGTGAGCCTTTGTTTGTTTCCAGGGTAATGTTGGTCCTGCTGCGTTTTGGCTGTTGGGCTACTTGTTGACAAATCCTGAAGCTCTGGCGGCGGTGAGGAGGGAGTTCAGCCAGATCTCACAGATGGAAACTTCGGAGACTCCTCTCATGGACAGACCCGTGAACACCCCAGTGTTTGGTGAGGGCTTTTTCCAAGACTGTGTAATCAGACCAGCATTGTTCCCATTTAAAAAAAAATAAAAAATACAGCATAGACTGTAGTTTATAAACCTAGAATAATGTGAATTATGCACAATTTTGCATTAAAATGTATTGAGAGAGTGTGTTGGAGCTAGAAGAAAACTTTTTAAACCGATAAATTAGAAGTTACATGATTATATCTGATTATGATTGAAATATGTGACTGAAATAAACTGAAACTTTGCAAAAGTTCATTAAAAGCAGAGAAACACTGCAGAAAGTTGCCGCCGTCTATTAACAACCACTTCCTTCCCTTCTCAGATAGCGCCCTGGAGGAGGCACTGAGACTCACTGCCGCCCCCTTCATCACGAGAGAGGTGGTGCAGGACAAGATCCTCCACATGGCTGACGGCCAAAAGTACCTGCTAAGAAAAGGAGACAGAGTGTGCATGTTTCCCTTCGTCAGCCCTCAAATGGACCCCGAGATTCACCACGAGCCGCAGGTTTGTTGCCGTTCCCAGCTCACTCCGTCAGAAGCTTCCCGCGCCGCCAGCAGGAATAGTAGTAGTAATTGTCTTAGGGGCTCGATGGAGGTAGACTTAAGTGTTATTAGCATCGGCGGTTGTTTATGCGAGGTGGAATCAGCGCCTACACAGAGCTGACCCTGTGTTACTCAGCGAGAGGTCACACCCAGAGCATGTGGGCCACCGAAGGATTAGCAGAGCACGGGAACAGAAACATAGCTAATAGGCGTGGGAAGGACATTTCAAGGCTGCATTGAAAAAAATAAATAAACAAAAACTAGACGTTACATCTTATGACTAAGAGATTTGTTTTCTTTTCTGCTTGCTTGCATCTAATGTTGTCAGTGCACATTTTTCATTTATTTATTTTTTTTCCCCCCTTTCCAGAAATACAAGTACGATCGCTTCCTCCACGAGGATGGATCGGTGAAGAAGGACTTTTATAAAGGAGGGAGGCGGCTGAAATATTACACCATGCCATGGGGCGCGGGGACCAACGGCTGTGTGGGAAAGCGGTTCGCCATCAATACCATCAGACAGTGAGTGCCCCAGATTTATTCCGCCTGTTAACTTTAGGACATCCAAAAGCATCCCAACAGCAGAGTTTGACGCTTTCGCTGAAACGTCCTGATTTCACCGTTTCGTCTTTGTTTCATCTCCTCAGGTTTGTTTACGCGGTGTTGACTAACTACGACTTGGAGCTCTGTGACCCAAATGCTCAGATGCCGGAGATAAACGCCGGCCGTTATGGATTTGGGATGCTACAACCTGAGGGGGACATGCTCGTCCGCTACAAGCCCAGAAGTACACACTAGGAAAACGAACAAAATCACATCAGAAGCACATTTCAGCAGAAGAACAATGTTTATAGTGTCAATATGCCCCTTTGCACTTTCATATTCTATTTTTATATAAAACAGTATGTAATTATTTTTGCTATTTATCAATAAATGTAAATAAGGCATTGTGTAAAATCTGGTGTTGTTGAACTTCTTCAGAGTTTTCGGGGTGCAGAGCTCGACCAGCAGGCTTCCCCCAAATGTTAGGTTTAACCCTAACCGCGACAAGTTTGTCATTTTTTTCTGGGGAGCTGCAAAAAAAAAAAAAAAAGTTAAGCCATCTTCTTGCAGGACACGATCAAGATGCGGGGACTGCCTGTACTGTAAACAGAGACGCTCTCACATCTGTCACGCTGACACACGCCTGCTGTTTGCAGAGTGAATCACAGTGGAAAGTTTGGATTTACATGTTGTTTGCAACTGATCACAGTTTTTTGGGGTTATTTTAATATCAAAGAACATGGATTGTTAGGTGTTTGAGTGACTCGTGTCACTTAAAACGGTTTGCCTCGGTCCCAAAATATGGACTCAATCATGGATGAAATATGAGCCCATTGATTTATGTCTTCTTAATATTTTCCTAGAAAATCTGTAATGGAACCAAGCCAGCCAAGGTTGTCTGAATTATTTATTTTAACATTCAAGAAGCATTCAGGGACAGCTAAGATCAGTGTGGTCCTCCAGGGGGACCTGCTGCTAAAAGGACTTACAGCATGCCTGCCATTTATAGTGCACTGACCTATATTTATCTCCCCTTCTAGGGGGACAGGTAGTATGTTTGGTATGATCTGTGGTAATCCTCCTAAAGTTAATGCAAACAGTTCAGTTATGACATAGTAACTTTATGGTAAATATTTTTATCCAGCTCCGTGCAAGAATACATTTAATGCCGGCCTTTAACTCTGGTGCGAAAAGCAGAAAGGTAGTAGATGTGGCGAGCTGTTACTCGTTGGCTCTGTGAGGGTTAACTACACACAGGCTGAGCCGCTGGAGGAGCCTGTGTGGAATCAGCCCCTGCAGGATCCCGTTCACAGTCACAGGCGCCGGCTTGGAAGCGCGCGCACACACACACACAAACACACACACTAGTACGCAGGTGGAGGAGAAGCACCCGAGCATTCCCGGCCACTCTCAGGAGTCTACTTGTTGATGCGCCTTGGGAGTGGTGCACAGGACAGACGCGGCATCTTGATCTCTGAGTTGATACAGTTCTATATACATATATATATATTTTTTTTTCATCATGTCGGTACACAGCTCATGATGCCTCCATCGGCTCTCTACAGAGCGCCGAAGACACGGACAGGAAGTTTGAACGCATTCACTCTTGAAATGTTGCTGATGTCGTTCCACGAGGTGAACTGGGACACAAATAAGACACGTATGTATTGCATCTGCTTCTCTTTTATCTGTTTCAGCTTTTAAGTTTAGTTGCGCGTTCTGCTTCTGCACCCTACTTGGTTTCAGTTGTCCTCTCTCTGTTTGGCGCAGCTGGCCATCTTTACAATGTTTACGACAGCGATTGATCAGAGATTTGTTTGGATGCTCCCCCAGCACGGAGTTCTGGTGGGTGATTCAGACGTGTGCAATGCAGCAATTGCCTGTGCAAGCGTTCGGATTTTGAAAATAAATAGTCGTTATGTAAACAGTGAGCCATAAACTTGGAGGGCAGTCTGGAGGCTGGTCTCAGGGGGTGGGGGTGGGTGGGTGGGGGGGGGGGGGGGGGGATGATACATTCTGTTATGGACTCCTAATCAAAGTTGATAATCGGTGTCAGCATTAGCGCAGATTAATGCCTCTCCAGAGAACAGTTCAGAAACACGCAGCAGTACCTGCGCGCGGATCGGGACTGATCGCTGTCCCGCCCGGAGGTGAGGCGTTTCAGCACCGGAGTCCGTGGACAGCGACAGACGCCGGTGCGTGGAGTGACAGGCGGGCGTTTCAGCACCGGACAGCGCTCACAAGTGGAGTCCAGTTTATCATTGGCCCGGCTCTCTAACCCCCACACACACCGCCACCCGTGTCAGCAAGAAAATCGGCTGTGCCTCTTAAAGCTGATTAAAATATCTATTTGCTTCTCTGATGAGTGGATAAACCACCTGACATTGCTGCTGTAGGACACCGGCAGCGTCCGTTCAGCACCAATAATTTCTCCCGTTTCTTTTTTATTTTTATTTTTATTTTTAATTTCAGGCACAAGGAACGAAGAGGGACCCTGATGTGGTCTTCTACAGGACCATGTCTTCTTAATCTGCCAGACGGCCTCTCTTCCAGTCTTTCAGAGTGACCGAGTGACTTGAGTCAAGATGATCAAAACGGGGTCTCGGGTGGCCACCACGCTGCCACCGGATACGATGGACATCATCCGGAGCAAGACCCACGCCCGAAGAGTGAAGCTCAACGTCGGGGGGCTTCTCCACGAGGTCCTGTGGAGGACGCTGGACAGGCTGCCCCGCACACGGCTGGGCAAACTGAGGGACTGCAACACCCACGACTCTATCATGGAGATATGCGACGACTACAGCTTGGATAACAACGAGTACTTTTTCGACAGACACCCCGGCGCCTTCACCTCCATTCTGAACTTCTACCGCACCGGGAAGTTGCACATGATGGAGGAAATGTGCGCCCTCTCCTTCAGCCAAGAGCTGGACTTCTGGGGCATCGACGAGATCTACCTGGAGTCCTGCTGCCAGGCCAGGTACCACCAGAAAAAGGAGCAGATGAACGAGGAGCTCAAACGGGAGGCTGAGAACATGAGGGAGAGAGACGGAGAGGAGTTTACCACCACATGCTGCTCCGAGAAGAGGAAGAAGCTCTGGGACCTCTTGGAGAAGCCGAGCTCATCGTTTGCTGCTAAGGTAGTGTCCAACTCAACATTTCACCAGTGCCAAGCTTTCCTGTGCAGATCAAGTGAAAGTAGTGGGTAACCTGAGAGTTGGATTACAGCCAGCTGCAGGCCTCTGGTAGTTAAGACTTAAATAATGAGGTCTCCATGTCTGGATCCTGCCCAATGGGGTTTAAATTTAGAAATCAGTTAGAGACAACAGCAGCAGCAGCAGCAGCAGCAGCAGCAACCAGTTTAACATCCAGAGGGTAGCGCAAACTTTTCTTGGCTGGATCTGCTGAGTGACTTTCTTTTAGCCTGAACAAGTGCTTTTAATCTGTCACTTCCAGCAGGTGAAGGGAGAGAGAGTGAGCGATGGCTAGAGAGGAAGATGTTGTGTACTTCAGAAGCTCTCTGCAGAGTTTTGCTTGCTCATCAGCCTGAATAGAGAAAGTATGACATTGGAAACTAATTTGGTTAGTCTTCTGTAATCTAATCTATAACAGCATTCTCTCCTTTTTTTGTTTGTGCTCTTTTGCTATGAAAACACGACACCCTTTATTGTCTCCCTTAATTGGTTTCAGTCTGATACCTCCCGAGCCAGTAGTGTCTGCACGCAAGGAGTAATTATGTAATGTTTGTTTTTCTCGTCCCTTGCTGTCAAAGTTAAATGCACGTCAGGATTGCAAGAAACCTCCCCGTGCAAACCTCACTCTCCCTCACCCCCAACCTCCTCGCCCCAACCCCCCTCTCGGCTTCATTAGCCACCCCTGACTCATTTCCAGTCCTGTATTCAATCATCCAGTTCATTAACAAGCTCACAGCTCACAGTCCAGGAACCAGAGGACTTCACTTTGTTGGATCAATGAATGTTTTCATTTTAATAGCATTTTTTTTTTTTTAAGCGAAACCAACTTGCTTAAGATGCGACATGAGTCAATATTCACTTAAAATGTTAAATAACTTCCCAATTCCTAATTTTACCTCTGCAACTGATCGCACATTCAGAAATCATGTCCCCTTCGGTCACTTTACAGAGAGAGGGAAAAGTTCAATTACTTTTTCATGTGTCTTGCGTCGAAAAGCCTGATATAGGTAATGGGCAGAGAGCATGCTGAGCTCTCCAGAAACAAAAGAGATCATGGTCAAGTCATTACTCAAAGAAATTTCAAACACCTCCTTGAACAGGGGACATTGCATAATTCATGTGACTCGTCTGTTCAGAGGACCTGCTCTCTCTCTCTCTGACCTTGAATTACTGAAGCTCCGAATTATTTTTCTTAAATATTCAATCCCGTTTGCTTGAAGACCCGTCGTGACGCGCGGTTTTCTCTCGAGCTTGGTGATCTCGTATGTCTGCCCAGCCTTTGGGCAGCAAAGGAACAAGCCTGTTGGATTAAGAAGCAACAAAAGCTTGCTTTCTCTCTTTATGTCAAACTTTTTTTTTTGTCCAGTTTAGTGATTACAGCAAATCTGGCGGACCAGCAGAGGGATTTTGACCTGATCTACATCTGTTCCCACCCAAATCAATTTTTGTTGAGGCTGCCATTTAGGAAGCTTACGGTGACTTTATAATCAAGTAACTTCAGTTTATTTTTCAGTCTGTTCTTAAAACAGACAATCACGCTTCAGTTATTGTCAGCTATTTATACTAGTATTAACTTTTATGCAGATGACTTTGCTGTGTGTACACCAGCAGCCTGTAGTTGACATGCTCTTGCTCCTGGGCTTGGATTTCATTATCTGTTTTAAATTAGACTAAATTATGTATCTTCACTAAAATGAGAAAAAATAAGCCGCAGAGGTAAGTTAATACCTAAAATAAATAAATATGTACTGCATATATATATATAAAGCACAAAAATATGAAATATTCATAGGATGCACTGTTGAATAATTGTTTTATATGCTGTACTTCACAGTGCTGACTAGCATTAGATATTATGCACCTTGTTAGTGAAAACTGATTACGCCGGACCTATAAATAGATTAATATAGGATGTTATAGCCGTTTGCATAATTTTTTAATATTCTTTAATTAATTTTTTTAATAACACTGTAATCCATGTGTGAACGCCGTCCTTTATCTTGTCGCTCTCTGGTCTCTTTGAAAAATAACCGTGACAGCGGCGAGGCATGAGTAAACATGTGTTTGAGACCTTGAATATTTACTCGGCTCGGCTGCTCTTCACTGAGCTCAAATTATTGTGAACTAAAGACCAGCGGCGTGACCAAATATTAATAATTTTCTTACGTAATCGTGTTCACCTTGCAGATTCGTAATGGGCTCAGGATGTGGTCCGCAGCACAGTCTTTAATGAGCATTTTGCATTTGTGCAATATTTAGCAAACTACGACAGGTTTTAAAAGCTCATGAAGTGCCTGTAGGTGCTTTACAGTCATTACTATGCAATATAACACAGGCCCAAGTCTGTGGTTCACTGCGCCAAAGCTCCTATCCTCAACTAAACACATAAGAGCTGTGCATAGTTTACAGTGTGTACAGTTAAAGGGGCCCGGAAACTTTTGAGCGAGAGAGAGAAGGGAGAAGGAGGTGGGAGTTGTTTGACAAATGGACCCATTTCCTAATGGCTTTGTTTTCTTTGTGAGACGGAAAACAGAAAAATGTCAAGCTGAGGTTAAATGGCAGCCATTAAATGCAGTCTTGTTTCTGAAGCTTAATCGAGGAGTTGCAGTGAAAAGGCTACTTTCCATACACATATTCTACCTCATTTATTTTTCAGAGCGGATAAAACTTTTATTGCACATTAATAACACTTGACTAAAGGCCATAGAGAGGAGGTGTGATCCAGAATATCTATAGCTCCAGGTGTCTCCATTCCGGGGCCCCTTTGGAGTTATAACCTACCCAGAAATACAAATGGGCACCAGCGTGCTCTCTCTCAGACAAGTAATTTTTCATATCAAAACACAAGTGAAGGACACAATGTGTGCCGCATGTCCTGCACGGGAGTGTTGAGTCCGTATTTGTACCTCCCTCAAACAAGGAGAGAACTTGTAGGTAACCGTGTCATCAATAAAAGATCGGCTCTCGTTGACACAGAACAGTATGTGCCGAATGCAGATGTCGTAATTTTTATGGTGGGGACCCGGTTAAACCAGAGTATGTGAGCCGGCAAGCAGCAGCACGTCTCTGTTGCTCAGATGAAACACAAACAAACAAATGTAAACTCTGAAACTTTATTTATTCCAAAACCAGTTTTGTCACGGTGAGCAATGGTATCACACAGGAGGGGCAGTTTCTACCTAAGTTAGCTTTCACCAAACATATCAACACTTGCGGCATATATTAGAAATTAGATTAAGTTTTAGGTGGGTCAGAATTAAATTATAACACATTTAGTTTCAGCGTTGAAGCAACATTTGAAAACTTTGAGTTATGTTTTTTAGGTCTGATTGCTCAGGCCTGGTTGAGTTTTAGAGAACAAAACTGTGTCTCCTTAAAGCCTTAATGCTACCCGCTGAAGATGCACACTGCTGTATACTGAGCTACAAAAACTGACACTCATTTCATTTGCCTTGGCAGCGGCTATTTGAACCAATTGCGTGGAAACTTCTCTTCCCAGCGAGCCGGCGAGAGCCATGACTAGAGGCGGTTAGCTGCACGTCTTACCGCACATCAGATATGCCCGATTGACTTCACTGTAAGCACTTTGCTGTGTTGTTTGTGAAGTCTGAGCTCTGCGTTGCGTCGGGGTGGGGTGATCCTCCGCCTTCCTGTTACCTGCTGCACGCTCACCCGAAATGGCCTGGCGGATGACTTTTTATAAGAATGGGAGGAAATCAATGGCAAAGGCATTAAGATGTAAGGGAAGCTGGGTTCGCTGCGGTGACACAACCCTCACCGGCCATTTGAGAGGGTCTGAGACGTTTGACTTCCCAAGGACCGTGGCCTGCTGATAGCGCCGCATTAGCGTGCACTCAGTCACGCCAACTCTGGTAATGTGTTGCAGGGGGATCAGAGGAGACGCGGCTGCACAGTCACTGTGATGTCGGCCTCTGTTGTTATTGTCAGCGGTGATGAGTAATGGAGCAGAGAGTTTCCTCTGTCTCTGTGCGTCTCTGTTTCCCCTTACCTTTCTCTTTACTGTCTTTGTGTGTGTACGCTAACAACCGCGTTTGGCGCTAGCCGACAGGGCGCATTTTATGAGTTGTTTTCAGGGGTTGTTGCTGGGTGACAGCAACTCTTCCGTTGTGCTTAGGTGAGCTCTGAATAGCTATAAATCAATGGCTCACAGTTACCCAGCTGCCAGACTGATTGCAGTGCCATATATCGCCAAGTGGGCTAACACAAAGTCACAGGGACTGCTTGGCAGATTGACAGAACGAAGCAGGCTCTTTTTCTCTTTCTTGTCCTTGCTCTTTTATCATCCTTTCTGTTTTCCTCCATTGTATTCCCTCCTCTTATTAATAAACACAAGCGACCTAGTCAGCATGTAAACACTTGTTATCGTGCAAATCCCAATTAAAGGTAGGAAGAACTCTATAAATATATTTGTTTTATTCATTTATATGCACAGAGATAGCGGCTATCCTCATGCTCCTCAGGGGAATTTCATTTTTTAGCATGTTCACCTCTCCATAGCTTTAATCTGCACAAACCAAATTTCTTACTAATGCCACGAGGTTTTGTAATACTCGCACACATTCACATTATGCAGTACACTTTGTTTTACATGTTGACACCATTCTCATCCACAGAGGTAAGCCTTTGATTGCTTTGTTCTTGTTGTTTCGTGATGCCTACCTTCCCCTCCATCTTTACCTGAAAGAAGCCGCCCTCGTGCAGCGGCTGCCACGCAGGCTGTAATGAAGCCGTGCTCCAAATCGAGCGAGACATTAGCGCCATTGATCTAAAACACGCCTTTGATGCCGTTTCATTAACACGAGGAAGCACATGAATGGGGAACTCGGTTTGGGAAGTGACATGTCTCGTCAGAGTGGCTGCAAATCTGTGGAGAAAATCAGCCCATGTGTGAGCTGCAGGATGAGGATTAAATTGTTTGCCTATTGGTCAGAGTGCGGTCCATATGCATCTTATCTGTTAAGCCTTAATGATTTATCGGAGACTTCAAAGCCTCCTGTTGCAACCTGAACTGCCTCGTTGCTAAAGTTTAGCTAAAGCTACTTTCTGTTGCAGAGTCTTGAAGAACCGTACTGTTCAAGAGTTGGAAACAAAGTTTTACCCGTGCATGCCTCTTCTGTTTCCTCAGAAAATAACCAATGAAGACGGTTTCAAAGAGCAGGATTCAGTTCCTGTGGTCTATAAATGACTTCCCTCATTGATGGAGGTGCTGTGTTACCAGCGCAGACACGCTGCTCAATTTGCCTGCCAGCAACTGTCTTCTCCTCCTGGACCTCTTTCATGTTTGACTGATTATGTGACTACACAAATGACCTAATGCCCAGGCAGGCTATACATTATTTAATTTCCCCCGTGTGGCTATGCATCAGTTCGTTCGCAGATTTTTGCACACAGCGGACAGATAAAAACACTTGACTGATGAAGATGACATTTTGGAGGAAGATACATATTTTCATGTATGTTTAAACATTGTCAGTTAGTCCACCATAGATGATGGGATGGTTACATAAGATAATGGTCTGCAGGAGAACATGATGTTCTCCGTTTGGTGTTATAACATGAAATACACTGCAGAGTTAAAGTGGAAGCTTTCTTTTATTAATAGTCATTGTCATGTCTTCAACATGCACCAGCTTTGCAACTAAACGACTGACAGACACTCAGCAAACAGTGCATGAACACAGCATCAATGAACACAGTAAAGCACTTAGCATCTAAAGATCCAGAAATTTCCATCAAGAGCAAGTGGAGGACAAATGCAGACCTAAAAGGAGAGTGACTATTGACCTTAAATGCATCAGGTGCACCGAGACATGACTTCCTCTGTGTCTGCTTGGTCATGTAAAGGTAACACTGAGTGTACGTAAAGAGGGACCAACCCTCCATGACGTCACCTGAAGAGCGGTTTCAAAGATCAGAGTGGCTCCAGCAGCTGGAATTTCGTCGGCGCCTGACTCCGCCTGACATCAAACTAGTTAAAAATTGGTCAAATAGGTGGAGCTGAGGCTTGTGGGTGACTCCCAGAGGCCTGTGACAGCTCCCATCAGGCACGCATTTATGCATAACATTTTAAACGTGTGAGTTATTATACACAAAAAAAAAAAGCCGTAGGGACAAAACTTGTTTTTTGTTCCAACCTGTTTATTTCTGTTGTAAAGTTGGGCATTTTGACACGTTAGTCAATGGCGCTTGACTTACTTTTGGAGCCAAAAGTGGTCTAGTGGTCATTTTTTTGGCTATGTTGTCACATCACAGCAAGAAGGTTCTGTGTTAAAATCTACCGGCCGACTGGGGCCTTTCTTTTTGGATGGTGGGCTTCCTCCCACCGTCCAAAGACATGTTGAGTTGATTGGTGATTCTAAATTGGCCGTATTGTGAGTGTGAATGGTTGTCTGTCTCTCTGTGTTAGTCAAGGATTCAAGGATTCAAGGATTCTTTATTGTCATTTCAACACATGTTGGTACATGAGGTGGAACGAAATTAGTTTCTCTGGTCCCGATACAAGCCAATAGCAGAAACAGTAAAAAGTATAAGTATAGCATAAAATTAGCTAAGTATAGTACAAAAACAGCAAGAAGTAAGTAGTATAAATATAGACAGTAAACAAAGTGTCAGCACTGTAATAAGTGGAGATTAACTGCAATGACAAGGAATAACAGTAATATCCAGCAGTCCTGTACCACTGAGGTAGTGTGCAAGTGGAAGTTTAAAGTGACATTTGTGCAAAACAACTGCATTCTGTGCAGATGTGTCTGTGGGTGTTTGTTGGAGGGGTGCTGCGCTGAGCTTTGCAGGTTTTCCATGTGTCCGCCACTGTACTAGAGTGTGTCAGTCCCCTTCATAGTTCAAACCAACCTTTCAACTAATCAACATTCAACTGTCATCAATGCACTGTTAACTTGTTGGAAGGCTGCACACACCTGTGTCACTGTAGTCTCCACTTTGGTTGCGTACCCATAATCCTTCACTCTGCTCAAACGGTGAGCCATGCGCAGTACTTTTATTTATTTAGAATGTCTTGATTTGACATCGCGTTGGCCAGACACCGGCATTTTGATGTGAGCAGGTGGCGTGACAGCTGATGAATTTATCATTACCTTTCTAACCAGACAAAACATGGCTTCTTTCTACTAGTGCCTCCTGACACATTTCATTGCCGGTTTCCACGGAGAGAGGTGATCTTGTACGCTACATTAGCTTATCACACAAGCCAGCTGGGGCGACACAGCGTGCTATACATGGACACACACACACACACTACTGCACAAAACCACGACATGGTATCTCAGTGTGACAGACCTACAAAATCCATGCTTTATTTTTAGTACAATGCCTTATCTGACTTTTCCCTATACTCCTCACACATTGACGGGCTTGTGGCTTTAGAGGGTCCTCTCTGACTTTGACCTATAAAAGGTGAGAGGTCAATAGTGAGGGGAAGAAGGCACGACTACTTTGCTGCGGGCCTTCATTCATTATTCAGTCGGGCTTGTCAGCGAGAGAACATCACTCAAGAAGATATAGAGTGGTGTGGGGGAAAAGTGGCCACCCGCTGAGTAACAGAACTTTCCATAGAGTTAGACATTAGGACCCAGAGCCAATGCATGCAAACGCTACTTCTTCTTAAGCTACAGTCGCACGCCAAGGTGTTCATCACTCGCTCGGCTGGCCGAGATTGACGCGACTGAATAATGCAATGAAATCCAGCTGTCAATCCGATGCATATTCCGACAGCAGAGACATTTTCCGAGGACCTTCAGCCTCTGCAGTCCCTCACTAAGCATTCATAGAGTTTTCTTTATGTGACACTCTCCGACTTTCTGCCTTCATCTTAGCTCGAGTGCTACAAGTGTTTTACTTCACTTGTCATCAGTTGGAGACGGCAGAGCAAAAAAGATGGCTTGTGCATTTTTAACCATCTGCCTTCGTCATGCGCACCTCAGCCTGGGTCACGTAGCTGTCAAGCAAGTAGGAAAGAAACACAATGCAATGACACTGAAACTGAGACAGTTCATAGCTTTGGCCTTATGTTTGACTAAGGAGTCAACCGGTTTGCTAGATATTTCACTTAAATCCACTCTTATGCTTCCCCACCAAGATATAATTGTGATTATTTGAGATGATTGAAATGTTTTTTAGAGGGAGATAATATTTCACTGCAACTCTCTCACACTGAATCACTCAGCTGTCTTCTGATTCTTGAACTGAGAGCTGCTTTATAATGACTGAGTGTGGTTTATTGTCACGAGAAGACAGTACTACTGAATATATAGTAATTACTCTCTCACTGTGATGGTTTGCTGAGCAGAGGAGTCATCTTTTGAGTAATGATCGTCGACTGCAGGCCTCTTATTTGAGAAGGGGCTGGTCACATGATACACCGGGGGCAGATAAGGTTTAGCACACATATTCAAATCAGCTTCTCCACTCTTGGTCCATTAGCTAATGTCGGAGATGAGCCTTGCCATAAGAAAGTGTAATATCGGAGCTGCGTGGATGTTTTTTTAGGACAATACAGACTCGATGAACATAACCTGAAACACTTGCAGAGATTCAAACTGCAACAAACACGAGATCTTCTTGGAGTAGGAGTAAATCCACGTGCACACCAGCTGCTCACAGCACCAGACTGAGGAACAGTAATTAACCGAATTTGATACAGAACCCAACACCTAAAGGCCTGCTGGACAAACAGTCAACAACAGGGTTCAGTTAACTCAAGATCACCTTCCGTCTCTCAGCGCGGGGCATCACCTCTGCCATGCTAGACAGGCTGAATTAAAGAAAGCATCGGGTTACAGATGCGGCGAGCGTATCACCTTGCGCCGCTTTGATAGAGGCTGGCGTTCAGACATGAGAGCGCAGTAAACAAAGCAGACATTTCCACTTCCAGCGTGTCATCTTCCCCGGCTAAAGTTTCCGAATGAACCGATGCACACGGCAAAAGAGAAAAACTGAGGCTGCAGGCGCGCACTGTGTAACGGCCGAGAGGGATCGTTCTCATTGTTCTCCAGACGCGCCTCACTCAGTGGCCTCTGATCTCCAGCAAACAGAGTGAGAACGAAGAGCAAACACAGCGGCCATGTTTAAATCATTTGGCGTTCTCGTTTTACAGCTCGCAATCAGAGTGAGACGGGCTCATTCGTGTATAAATACCGATCCAGTTGTGATTGGGAGTGTGAAAATAAAGGAGACGATGGGTCTTCTGCAGCGTGAGGACGCTGAGTTCATCAGGCCCTCATGTGGAGCTTGTGATGGCGGGTGTCTGGTGGTCTGATGGAGGTATCGTGCAGTTGCAAAGGATAACGCGGCTCTTCGGGGTCAGGTTGGTTTGAGTGGGAGTGAAGTGAGAGGCTTTCCAAGCGATCCCACATCTTAATGATCGTCGCAGATTAAGTCAGGGCGGGGGGTTGGGGTTTATGCTTTGCTTTGTTTGTTTGTTGATCTCCTCACCCCCTCTCCTTACCTGTGTGGACTTAGAAGGAGCAGCTGTTGCATCAGGAATGAGTCTGTCTGTCTGTTTGTTACCAGAACTGAGGTACTCTTCTTAGAGAGAAACTGTCATGGGGAGTTGAGTTCGATTCCTGGATCAATGCGTCCTCCTACTCCCTTTAATTCCCATGGAACAGAATAACTCATTCAAACGCATGCGGTCAATAATGACTGACAGAGAGAGAGAAAAGAAATAAAAAAAAGAAGAAAAATCTGCTGGTTAGGGTTTTTTTATTTTTTTTTATTTGCCTTTTCATTAATTTTGTGCAAAAAGTAAGAAAAACAAACACTGAGGTATTTTCAGTTTCAGTTCCTATATCCAGAGGAGTTGTGCTATTTGTTCAGCAGTGTTTACACTAAGACATTTGGAGGGACAATGCCGAAAAGATGCAGTTGTTAATATTACACAGGGTGTTGCTCATCCTAATGAGGCACAGCTCGATGAGTGATGAGGCCACGTTGGTGTGACATCCAGCAAAGCGTCCACCAGATTTTCTACCTTAGCGCGATAATGACACCCCGCTCCCAAGGGGCTTCTATAAATAAATGCGCTGTCATACACATCATATATGCACACGCACGCACTAACGCATATGCGCGGAATAAGTTGCACAATTTTCCGTCTTGTCTCGGGCTTGTTATTTTCCCACTCATTCTCTCCGCGAAACTCACACGTCTTTAAATAGACGCGCTGACGTCGTAATTTTGACGATTGTTTTTCGTTCCGTCTGGAACCGTCGTCTAATTTCCTATCAGAGGACTGTCAAATGCGCAAATACGTTTTCTAAATCAGAAGTAGGTGCAAAAGAGGTGTTCTCTTGTACAGAAGCTCCACGGTCCTGGAGGAACGTCCTCTCATATCACTACGTAAGGCACCTGCCATATATGGTTGAAATGGCAATAAAAAACCTCTTTGACCTTTGGCCTTTTAGAGAGACAAAGGGAGTGTGAGGAAGGTGGTGGGGTTTACTGTGAGGTAGACTGATTGGTGTGATGGCACAATGTCTGTGGAAGGGAAACGTGGTCAGATTGGACTGGTTTCCGTTGACGTCAGTATAGACTGAAGCTCCGTCGAAATGCACACGAGTGAAGATTTTCAGTTATCTGGGTCATTCATTCATTCATTTTCTGTAACTGCTCGTCCTTTAGAGGGTAGCTGGGATGCTGGAGCCTATCCCAGCTGTCATTGGGCGAGGGGCTGGGTACACCCTGGACAGGTCTCCAGTCTATTGCAGGGCTAACACAGAGAGACAGACAACCATTCACACTCACATCTACGGCCAATTTAGAATCACCAATGAACCTAACCAGCATGTCTTTGGACGGTGGGAGGAAGCCGGAGTACCTGGAGAGAACCCACGCAGACACAGGGAGAACATGCAAACTCCGCCTTCTTGCTGTGAGGCGTCAGTGCTAACCGCCACGCCACTGTGCCGCCCTATCCGGGTCATGGTATCTGTAAAACAAAACTGAAACAAAGGCAACTCATCCAACTAAATGAGTGGTAGAGAGATGAGCTTTTTTATTTTGGGACATGCCGTCTGTGGTTTGTGCTCATCTAGGCTAATCGTGCAAAACAAGATACCACCTGTGGGGCTATTTTTTGGTTTGGTGCAGCAGCTTCATTGAGTCTTCACTGGTGATGGTCGGACGTAAAAGTAAAAGTGGTTTTCTCATCTAACTCTCGGCCAGAAAGTGAATTACATTTCCTAAACTGTTTAATAAAGTTTAGACAATAGCACGCTTCATCGGGAGGTTTTGTGCCAGGGCTTGTTTGTACTTGTTGCCAAATGGCTGCTATAATTTGCACCTAATACTTGTTTCATTTGCACTTGACACGGCAGAACAAATAGACCGCTGCAGACCATAAACAATTTTCCAAAGAATATCCACTGAAGTAGAGTAGACAGTAAGTGGAGGGTATAGACTAAGCTCTGCAGTGGCCTACTTAATGCACCAGGACAAAAATAATGTACACCTATCCATGAATTTAGTCTTTAAGTGTAAAATAAGTTTTGAAACCTGCAGGCAAGATTTCAGGCATCAAACGAAATTGCACGAACCGATTTCTGCAGCCTGCACTGCACCATATACTGTATGTGTTTATATCATCCACTGTTACATACGTGCACCTGTGCAGCACACGTGTGGGTGTATTTATCATGCTTCTCCGAACGAGTCCGACTGAGAGCGCGAGACGTGACACGCGGAAAAGAAAAGTGTTTCTGGGTCGACAGAACTGAAACTGAATTCGCTTCTATTTAAAACACAATATAATGACACACATTCCTGTCTGAGAGTGGGTCTGCTGCCAATCAACTGTGTTTTCTCCTTCTGCTGCAGATTCAGATCCGCAGCCGGGCCCGCCGCTCACACATGCGGCGACGAGGAGGCATTTAAGTGATGAGGGAGCAAAAGTCAGACTGAAATATGAGGAATCCGCAGCGAACATATGGTTATGAGCGAGGGGATCAAAGGCCGCATCCCTGTGGTATTTGTATGCTAATATTGACGGTAATTAAGTGAGACTCCCGCGGTGCGCCGACAGAGGGGGAACGAATGTTAATTTGTTGTAATTACATTCAAGAGTAGTGCTTTGAGTAGTAGAGTACAAGCCATACGAGCCTCAGGAGACCGCCTCAGCGGTACCTGATGCTCTTTGCCAGGATGACACCGCAGAGGGAGTCCTTTGGGGTTTAGCTGAAAGCAGTACACCTCCTCAGGTAGCTCACCTGAAACCCTGCGACCACTCAGCACATCAAATGACTCACAACATGCATACGTTTCCAATCCTGGCGAGAAAGCTTTGTGATCATCAGAATTTAGACGCCGTTCTTAGCAAACAGCAGTGCATTACACTAGGAAGCAGTGAAGCTGATTGTCAGTGTAGAGTAGGTGGATTGTGTGAGTTTTCGGTCGGTATCCCACTAATCTCCAGGCAGCAGTCCCAGGAGCCTCTGTTTCCTTCAGTTTACAGCCAGAGCCTCAGCCTACTCACTGCTCTCGTTTCTTATGCGCCTTCCTCCACCGACCAGTCACAAGCACATCACCTTACCTCTGTCTGATGGGGGATATAGGCCATGGCGACACACATATAGGCATGTCGGTCTTAAGTGGGCCAAGAGGAGAGGAGAGGTAATGTGGGTCATAGGTTGAAGGTTAGGAAATTATGGAAGGCGAGCGTGTACAGGGACCAGAGATGCACAGAGCTACACAGTTCATGGTCGGTTAGTATTACTCTGTTGTAGTATATTCTATAGTAGCTTCTGTCTGTTCTCTCGGCTATATTTTTTTCCACTCTGTGCTCTGTCGAGCGTCCTTCTTTAAAGGAAAGGAGGAACAAACATCACCAGTATGGGTCACAGACACACGATATGCACCTAATGCAGCCGGATTAAGCTCATGGTTGTTGGAAATACACAGCCTGGCCACTTTATTCAGTGCGTGACGTGGGTCTCTTAAAGCGGGCGGCTCCATCTCCCAGGAGAACAGAAGCCGAGAGTCTATGGGTAACGTGTAAACTGAGCAGCGTGATGTAAATTGAAAGGGTTAGTGATCTGTGGGAAACTTGACTCCCTCGTCGTTACATTAACACATCTGTGGTTCCTCTCCGAGGACAGAAACACAGAATCATCTGGGAAGGAAAGGGAAGTGTCGCTGTGCAGGTGTCCCGTCGGGCTGAACCCGAGGAGAGGAGCGCAGAGAACTGTTGAGGTTCACCGGCTGATGGATGGACGAATGAATTGATTAACCTGAAACCTGTCTCCTTGGGTTACTCTGAGCTTCACTTCAATATACCCATCAAGCCAAACGATATAGATTATATGGATTTTGGAAACTTCAGCGCCATGGTTATATGAAAAACAACGTCAATTTCTAATCTTTTTGTAAACAGTAATGAGTAGAGACCTCAGCTTGAGGATGTTCCATCATTTGGTTCCTGTGACCAGATGTCTAAAGTCAATGCCTCGCTGAATTGTAAATCATTTAGCTGAATTTGTGCACACAGAAGGCTCCTTCATACCTCTTCATTTCTCCTGTTGGCCCGAGCAGCAGCGAAATCATCAATAAATGCCAGTGCGCCTGAGCAACAATGCAACCGCCATTATGTCTGACAGATGAGGTGGTGCTTTGGGTCATGCGCCGTTCCTTGTTTCCTCCAGACTCTCCTGTTTCCATCATCTTGGTGGAGTCAGTCATTTGTTTCATTGATCCGTGGAAGTTTGTTTCCAAACTCCTCTGGTTGGGTTTGAAGGTCGTGAACTCTGCTATTGATTGTTGTGTACGCTCCTACGCCCTGGAGAGCTTAGCCGTGGGTTTTGACAAATCAGCTCCCCTTGAAATCTCTGATTGATTTGAACTTTTTGATTGTCATTATTGTTTTCTTCACTTGCGGCGACACTTCTTTAATTCTCATTTTAACTACATATATGACTTTCATGAGCTGATCCACAGAGGTGCAGACCAATCAGCATCGTGTGATAAACTGCTGGCACCCATGGGCATTTTTAGGTGTGTTTTAGGGGGAAATCTTTCTCAACAAAGTGGGAAACAATGACCTACAAACGTGGTAACTACATACACTACACGAACAGCTTGTTTTACACTTCAGCTTTTGGAAATATCAAAAGGTCGCCCGGCTTGTCGTATACTTCCTATTTGCCTGTTGCCACAATAAAATTCTAATCGAAGCTTGTGTTATACATAAGACCACGTAGTTAAACCTGACCTCTCCTCCTCCATGTCCCACACAAAGTATTGATGAAGACAGCACGTCCGGGTCATTTTTAATTTATATAACACGGTTCCTCGTGCAGCGAGTCCAGCAGTTTCACAGCAGGACAGGGCTTTGAGAAAATGAGAAGGCTTCTTATTAAGAGCCTCCTCATCAACCCTGTCCCCAGATCAAAATCAGCATTAGACGGAAATCCCAGGGGCTATCCCATGGCAACCTTGGCTCTGTGGATAATGCCAACGACGAGTGTTGCCAAATCTCTAAGGATTTGCTCTCTAATCTTGGTGTGATCTCGCACTGTGTAGGCCTAATGCCAAAAAGTGATTACAGAAGTGCTTTCCGTTCTCTTACGTGCTCAAAGGGGGAAGGGATTTTGTAATTGGTAGCAGATTTTTGAATCCTGGCACCTTTTTATTTTTTTATTTTTTATGTGTGTGTGTGTGTGTGTATATATTACAGATTACACAACTGATTGAAAACAGCCCAAAGGATTGTTTGACAGCTCAGGATATTGTCTGGTTAAAGGTTGACAAATCAAGCTGTTTAATTTCAACCGGGGTGAGTCAGTCTTGGAACAAACGTTGATTAATTAAGTGACTTATAACATAAACTAACTGAGAGATGGTGACGGAGACTCTGTCCAGAAGAGATGAGACTGAGCTGAGCTGTGGGACGGTAAGGAGACAAACACAGATTTATAAGTATATAGCGATGTGGGGGGAAGAGCTTTAGGAAATAAAAGGAGAAGTAAACATTACCTGAATGTTTTAACTGTAACCACAAAATAAGTGAGTGCTTTTCACGTTACCATGGAAAGACAGAGAGAGATGAATGTGAACAACGTGAAGAGAGAGTGAGTGTGAGAGAGAGGGAGAGGGAGACCCACTTAAAAGGTCATAGAGAAATATACTGTAGGCAAGTGTTCAGAGTGTCACTGCAATGAATCTGACTGCCAGCGAGCGTCCCTTCTCATAGATCACACACGAGGCTCGGTTGGCTGGATGGCTTCGTTTAGCAGGAAATCGGACTGCGCCACAAATCAATCTGCCAACAAAACGTGACATATCACTGAACCTCGCCGAAGTGCCTTTTCACTCGCACCCCTCGCTGCTATCCAAATGCGGACTCGCAGCGGCGCAACAGCAGACACGTCAGCATGGGTGGAAGCCCGTCGAAAGGCTCGAGACTTTGAAAGCAAGATGTTCTCTGTGAGTGTCGGGACATCCCGCAGCCTCGCTTTAATACACTGACCGGCGCGGTAGTTGGTAGGCAGGACACCAGCTGCACTAGCAGCAGAAGAGGCAGATTAGTAGCGGAAAGGATAACAGCTGCAAATTAAAACAGCTCCCTGATTGATTTCTTTCATAAAAGGGCGACTACCCATTGGCCGTACGATGAAGGGCTGTTTACTCTGCCTAAAAGGAGGGTTTGCTCGGTAACAGGGACTGCAGCGTGGCCAGAAACTGGAGGTCGGGTCAGATCAGGTTAATTGTGAATGAGCTTAAATGGGTGTTTAGAGTGGAGGTTGAGCAGATCCTTTCTAAAAAGCGCCGCCGGCTTGAGGAGAGCACAGCTAGGGTCAGGACAGGCAGAAGAGGACTCGCCGCGTCGTCGCGTTTTAATCTGGGGTCAGAATCTCCATGTATGGCAGCGATTGGCTGGGCCAGCATGCTTGACTGTCGGCCAGTTTACAGCAAGCTGGATGGATATAGGCCGCGTGCGGAACATCATCCACCAGTCTGACGTGTGTTTAGCCTTTAATTCAGCGAGTGTGGCCCTCAGCCTCCGAGCCTGGGAAACTAAAGTGAGGGCTTGTAATTCTTAGACAATAGCTCAGAACTATAGAAACGTGTGTCTCCCTTTGTCTTAAGTCTCAGCTGCAAGGTTGTGGGGATGGCAGCGGCCTCAAACACGTCCCTCTGTAATTTAGGGTTTGACTCCTCTCGCAAATCATTGTCAGTGTCGTTTTCACTTTATACAACTGGGATGCTTCACCGCTCCAGACAAAGTTTTGACTGGACACGTGGAGCAAACAGTCACAGATGAAAGGGTAATTTTTGAGATCTTTACTAATTTAAAACGCGCAAAGTTTTGTCTTAGTTGTTAGTACACACATTGTCGTAGCGTTGCTATAATAGTGCTGTATTTGTATTGAAGGGAAATTAAGTCCGAGGTGTTCTGAGAGGTTTAATCCATTTTCTTTTTCCATAGAGACTTTTGTGCTGGTTTTTCTCCCCTGTAGCTAAGGGTCTGAGCTTCAAACGAGTGTCCCTTCTTTCTTACATAACAGAGGCGCAGTGACGCAGCTTTTGACACTGTTCAACGTTACACCGTTCTGTACAACTTGTGTACCTCTGCGCCCGGCCGTGTCTAGCGTCAGGGGGAGTAATTGCACACAGGACTGTATTTGCTGACGCCATCGTTTCCTACTTATGTTTATGAGTGCGCATTCTCGCGTGAGTCCGCGCACGAGGGATATTATTTCCTTCTTTATGGATCTGCCGCGTGTTGACTCACTTTATCGAATGTTTATTCCACAGAAAATGTAATTTAAATTATCTTTAATTCTTCTAAAATCTGAATATATTCACTCTTGTCATATAAGAAAAAAACACTGTGAAAGAAATTAAGATGTTGGAATGTTTTGGTATTTCGGCTTGAAAGATTATGTGACTAATACATCACCGTGTCACTGAACTGAAATGTCTCACTCACTCTGCGCTCAATTTATTTTTTTTCCCACACCATCTAATAAATACTAAAATGCCAGAATAGTTTTTTTTTCTCTTTGGTCTCTGTAGGGGAGTATCAGGGAGCACTCAGTCACAACTGCAATTATTTTGAACTGCCAATCTTGCATAGATTGCTTTTGTCTTGATTGTCAGACTGGCTCCTTGGAGTCTCCTGAACTCAATCAGTGGCGAGCACTGATAGAAAACTGAGTTTCAGCATCATCACACGTGGCCTCTGTTTTAAATTGTTTTTGTGAATGCCTTGCTGCACCTCTCATGCAAAAAAAAAAAGCCTCATGTCACCATGGAAACTATCAGTTTTAAATTAAAGTGCTGCCATTTCCGAATGAGGAAATATACACGCACACTCTGTGTTGCTGTCTGTCAGTTCATCAGTGTGTATATGACTGAGAGGAAGCGATGGCTGATCTTTTGTTGTTGTCTTATTTCCCCACTGTTTTTACTCCACGACCATTAATCCCCCCTGCCTTCCATACATGGACGGACTTATTCTCATTTTTGACCATCGGCGTGCAAATCCTCAGACAAGCGCGGATCACGTGCAGCTGCATGCCATTCTGCTCTCACCATATGTTGTGTCAGTCAGCTGGGCACGCGTCTCTGTCTCGATTCAATCTCTGTCCGGTCTTATTACAGTGTGACTGTTCTGAAAATCTCCCATTTTATAGTAAATGTATAGTTTACTACACTGTATGTAAGTACAGTCTGCTCCTAGCCTGCATTCTTGTTCTTTCAGTCAGCACTGAAAGGCTTTTTTTTTTTTTCATAAACAGAATAAAATGACTTGCTTTTCTTGTTATTGCTTGAAAACCTGCTGCAGCTGTGATTGTTAGAGCAATACTAATGTGCAACAGTGCATATAAAAGACTACAGTCCTGCCATTCAAGCGGAGATGACAGTAAAAATGGCAAAAGCTTTTATGATAATGGTTACATGAAGCTAGTATGAGGCTATCAAGGCATGGCTATATGGCCAGTGTTGAGCAAGTGTGTATTGCATGTTTCTCGTTACTAAAACAAATCAAAATATACAGTATGCTATAAATATACACTAAACACTTATGAGGCTGTCTAATGACAACCACTGACACTGGCCTGAACTCAGCTCCTGATGCAAACAGAGGCTACATCAGATAAGGAAGTTCACAACCTCCGTTGCAGAAAGTGACTCATGAGAAGGAATAAATGAAAACGAATTACTGACTCACTCCTGGTGAAAGGTTCATCAGACTCCACACTTTTACACACCCAATCTATTCTGTCATCGAGCTGTGCTATTTGCTCGCCCGGCATTTCCATGGCGACGCCGCGGTCCCATCTCCCCGGCTTCATCTCGAACCTGAAGCTTGAGGCTGATGCGATGCCCTCGCCGTGCCTCAGTGCAATGCTCCCCATTCTTATTCTAAACTGAAAGGCTGCATGACCCAGACCTGTGTGGAAAACTACACATGCCATAGCAAAACGCAAATGTACAATGTGACGTATGGTTTTCTATAGTGTACGTAAGTGCAGATCTGTTCCGAGCCCGACCCCCTTGTTCTCTTAGACTGCACTGTGTCTCAGGCCTTTTAGCTCAGAGTGACTGTTCATTTTAAAGGTTAGATCCCTCTAAACTGTTCTCATGGTAAATGTCAGATTCGCCGTTTCGCCTTCTTTCTTTCTTTCTTTCTTTCTTTCTTTCACATTTCAGCGAGGTCTTTAAATAAAATAGGTCACTTCTAAAATTTCTCGGCTGCCTGTTGCCTCAGGGCTCCGTAGTGCCTGTACATCTCAGCTGCATACATTATACACCATACTCTGCACTTCAAACATCTTTTTTTTTTTCCTCTTGGTTTCGTTTCTACATTATGCATCTCTCACCTCGCTTTACCACCGAGGATGAGTGAGTGGGTCAGAGTGCTGTAGCCTCCAGAGACATCTGGGCCGAAATGAGCAGGGGTTTGGGGGCCGTTTGGTGGTCTGACACTGATGTAGGAGACGAACTGTACAAAGGAGAGATTCTGGTCAGGTAGGAAAATTCCTTGGTCTGCCCCTCCACTCCTACTGAATCATTTAGGAGGAGATGGTGGGTGGTGCACAGAAGGTGTTTCAATTCTACACAATGAAATATAGATGGTTTTACGTTACTTGGCATCTGTGTTAATTGTTCATTCATTCATTTTCTGTAACAGCTTGTCCTCTGGAGCCTATCCCAGCTGTCACTGGGCGAGAGGCGGGATACACAATGGACAGGTCTCCAGTCTATCACAGGGCTAACACAGAGAGACAGACAATCATTGACACTCACATGCACACCACTGACCAATTTAAAATTACCAATTAACCTAACAAGGATGTCTTTGGACGGTGGGAGGAAGCTGGAGAGAACCCGGAGAGAACCCACGCAAACACAGGGAGAACATGTAAACTCCACACAGAAAGGCTGCAGAACCCAGAACCTTCTTGCTGTGAGGCATCAGTACTAACCAATATTCTTAGATCTTGATTTGCCATGTGTTAGGAATAAATTTTGAACATGCTGCCGTCCTGTTTGCCTCCTTCGGACAGTTTATTTTAACAAAAAAGCAACAAACCTTGACAGAATGAAGCCAGAGGCGGCATTCTGTACAGAGTTTGGATATTTAGTGGTGTGTAACGGTGTGATTATTTCCTCCTCGGGACACGCCGAGGCACAGGTGCTTTCAAAAACAAGACCATTTCTGTCATCCGTGCAGTCTTCTGTGCATTCTGCTTCCTCATCGCAAATTTTTCTGTATGAAGCTCTTCGAATTGAGCGGAGCGCTCGTGCCATCTGGCTTTACAACCAGCCGCTTGGTACCCGTCCATCGCTCGAACAGAAATATCTTCTCACGCAGACAGAGGAGGAAGTGACACACGCACAAAGATGGATGTAAAGGTAAAAGGAACAGAGGGAAATAGATTCTGTCAAGCATCCAGTGGCGCAGCACTTTCCTATAACTGCAACCCGGTGAATTTGTCGCCATGGCTACACCGAGCGGTTGGGCCGGGCACACTGGGACCAGTTAAGATAATTTTAGTTTTGATGTATTAGTAGTTTCACAGGTACATGCCGAGAGGTGAGGTGTGAGACTTTCTCTGCAGATGTCGAGACGCTGTCAGCCGTGGCTAGGTGGCGGATCAACGCAACCTTTATGAGGAGATGCAACTCCATCTCCCTAATAGCGCTTCATGAAACGAGTCAGTAATCAGCTATTGTGTTAAAGGGATAATTAATTATGGGATGTAATTACTTTTCTAGCCGAGCTTTAGAAGATCAGTAGCACTCTCGTGTGTAAATGCGGTGCAGTTGCTCAGCTTAGTTTTCCATGAAGAATGGAATCAAGCCTCATGTGCTCAAAATATCAACCCTACCTGCACCTCTAAAGCTCAGCAATCAATAAATTGTCTTCTTTCTTTTATCTGCACACCATTTGATATTGGTATGAATTAAAAATGCATCATATACTGTGTTAATGTGTAAACTTTAGGTGCTGCTAGGCTGATTTGTTAGAGCCAGTCATGTCTTGTCCATCTGTTCTTCCTCCCTTCATATTTAATGGATGGACAGTACTAACTACTCATATAGCTTGGTATGGCAGGGAACAACCCTCGAACTACTGCATGCCTATAAATGTACAGTACCCTTTCATGTGATTACACCGCAGCGTCAGACTTATCTGTCTTGAATGTCATCGGATGTCCAGCGCTGAAACTGATAATGCATCTTATAGGATTATGGCCAGTGACCAGGCCTCTCCTGTTTCAGGTGGTGCTCGCAGTAAGCAGCCTAGGTAACGCTCTCCACTTGGCGCTGACACCCAATCGTGTCACAGGAACCCGGCGTCACCTGGTCCTTATGGTAAACCCCCGACCGCAGCGGGTGGTCACAGTAGATGGGAAAATTAGAGAATGCTAATTAGCTGTCAGCAGACACCAAGGACAGTAAAGACATCCCATCAGCCCCTGCTTGGCATGGGCTGATGGGATGTGGAGATGGTGGGCGAGCAAATAGCAGAGCTTGATGACAGAATAGAGATGTTCCTCTTTATCACGAGGGTGTTGAGTCTAATGTCACTGAGCTGATGAACTTTTCACCGGGAGTGAGTCAGTAATTCGTTTTCATTTATTCCTTCTCAGGAATCACTTTATGAGAACAGAGGGCGTGAACTTCCTTATCTGATGTAACCTCTGTTTGAATCAGGAGCTGAGTTCGGGCCAGTGTCAGTGGCTGTCATTAGACTTGTTTTATTGACGAGAAACATCCGGTCCATGCAATACACACTTGTTCAACGCCGGCCATATAGCCACGGGATGAAAGCCTCATACTAGCTCCATGTAGCCATTAGCATAAAAGCTTTTGCCATTTTTACTGTCATCTATGCTTGAATGGCAGGACTGTAGTGTTTTATACTGTGTGTACTGTTGCACATTAGTATTGCTCTAACAATCACAGAAGAAGCAAGGATCAAAAGATAGTATTTTATTCCTTATACCTATGTTTATTGAGAATCAATGTTTTAATTCTCCAAAATTTCTAATGAGTAAGCAGAATCCTTTTGTTCCTTTTAGCATCCACCAAATTAATAATGAAAATGACAAATTGGTCTTTTTTTTATTTCTAAATTATTTGTTAGTAACAGTACTTGTCTTTCCCTTAATGTTAATAACTTTCCCTATTTGTAGTGACAGTCAAGTCAGATCAGGTTTAATTACAAAAAAAAAAAAAACAGGTAACCTCCTCATCTATTTATCCTCTTGCTGTAATTACCATCACCACGTCTTCAACGAACAGACAAAACACAATCAGCATCTGTCCTGTTAAGCGCTACGCTGCCAAATGGTCCATTTTCACAGAGTTGGTAGTGATTCAGCTTGATATTTTCTGCTCTTCGCCTGCCAACACTGCTGCCACTTTCAGAGCAAAAAGACCATAGCAAAAAGAGACAGCTGGAGCTCCAGCCTGCAAAAAATAAGTATCGAGAACAAAGCCAGATTCTGAGTACTTGTCATCTTCAGCTGGGTGTGATGTGTCTTTCTTCGCTGAGTGGAGAAGTGGAGATGTGAGTGTACTGTGAGCTGTGAGTCTTCCCGGTGTGCTGCATTTCAGGCGCGCACAAAAAAACAAAAAAAGAAAACACCCACCATCAGTCAGGCCTGTACATGTTAGGATCTCGGTTATCATATTTATTCCATTAGCCGAGATCAGCCATGCAGAATGTGTGCGTTATATTCCCTACAGCTTGGAGGAGAGCCTCCTGAGCTTACAGAGGTTTATTACAGCAGGTTTATACACACAGACGGGGACATGCTGTTTGGAAGAAGACATGCCTGTCTCTCAGACTCAGCAGACAGAAAGCAGTTCATTAAAAGTTCAGCTCATTTCACCTCATCTGACACATTTTGAATAGGCCTTGACAGCCATGACATTATATATATATATATATATATATATATATATATATATATGTGTGTGTGTGTGTTTATATATATATCTATATATCTATATATATAGATATATAGATATATATATACACACACTAATCAGGCATAACATTATGACCACCTTCCTAATATTGTCTAGGTCTCCAAAACAGTTGCGACTCATCAGAGAATGGACATGGGCCTTCTGAGGGTGTCCTGTGGTGTCTGGCAACAGAACGTTGTTAGTGGGGGGCCTTTGAGGGGAGGCGTCTCTGTGGATCATCCCACAGACACTTGATCAGTTTGGGATCTAGTGAATTTGGAGGCCAGGTCAACACCTTGTGCTGTTCTTCATGTTTTTTTTTTTTTGTTGTTCCTAAAGCGTTTTTGTGTGTGTGCCTGTGTCAGGCTGCATCCTGCTGGGGATGGCTGCTGCCATCAAGGAGTGTCATTGCTATGGGGTGGGGGTGCCTGGTCTGGTCTAGGTGGGTGCTACATGTCTAAGTAACATCCACACCAATGAATGCCAGGTCCAAAAGTTTCCCAGCAGAACACTGAATTGTCAGAAGATGGTCAATGTTATTTACTTCTCCTGGCAGTGGTCATAATGTTGCGGCTGGTCATTCCACAAATACATCTTAACCAGGTTGTTGTGCTTCCATTTTCAAACAATATTGCAAAAAGTCCAGAAACAAAATGAACAATACTCCAACATTTCAATTTCAAACATGTACGGCTGTGGATGAGAAGTCGCCACCCATGGACCCAATCTGGCCCTCAGAGAATATCTATTTCTATTTTATAGTTCCTAGCTAATTAGTCTACTTTATTCTTTGTTCATCTATGACAGATGACTGAAGTTTAAATGCCACTCTTTT
The DNA here is from genome assembly GCF_963514085.1 of Chelon labrosus. NCBI lineage: Eukaryota > Metazoa > Chordata > Actinopteri > Mugiliformes > Mugilidae > Chelon > Chelon labrosus. The sequence goes on from NC_140340.1 coordinate 9,229,971, forward strand.
TTAACTGAGGCTTTGGCTGAGTCATTTCACTGAATATTGATGATTCGTACAATTTCACTCCCAAATTATACACCACACAGTTTGGCACAACACTTTCTGGCACGTAGGACATCTGTTATTATGATCTAGTGATCTTCACCATGCACTGCATCTGACAAAAGTGGAGCTCCAGATGTTTCACAGTCAAGGTTTTCAGTCTCGGGCGAAAGGCCAGCGATGGAAAGCGCAGGGGTTTTTCCAGAGGACTGACAATCTCAGGGTGACGGCACTGGAACTAGTTCATTCATCGACCGCAGGGATCTCATTTCACTTTCTCACCTTCTGTTATTTTGTCATTTTTTTCACAATGTCACCTTTGGACCCTTTCTGTTCCTCTCAACTCATCTCTGTCACACGTAGTATAGACAGTTGGCTTCAGGGCTCACTGAGAGCTTGTGTGAAGTGAAAAATCTTCTGAAATGAATTAAGACTTTAAAATCCACACATAAGAATGTACAGACATTTTGCCACCATTTAAATTCATGTATGTCATTGAATTATATTTATTATTCATTTCTAATTCTTAACGCAAACCATTAAACTAACCATCAAACCAACGCAAAATATTTCTCACAACAGGGAATAATGTCGGATTTGCAATGGATGTTGGTTCCTGCGAAAACCATACATCAGCGCACACGCTCTTAATGCACTGTGTCTGTGCGCCTCATCATTTTAGCACCACCTTCACACTTTCGAAAGGACACATCATGCGAGTAGCCGCGAGCTCAGTAATCCATCTCCTTGTCTCCTCACACTACATAGCACGGGATAGGCGCAGGCTCCCCGCTATAGGCTTAAAGGTAGGACAGGGAAGGTTGCTAGGCAAGGTGAGACGAGGCACGCGAGGCAGAGGACACATCTGTGCGGGACGCAGGAGGTCTTGTCAGTTTGGGAGATACTTAATGTCGTTACCTATCCGGTTCAGAAGCAGATGGGGAAATTTAGACTGGGGGCCCTTGCATAATCAGAAACGGTTCTTTGTTTTTCAACCTTATTTTGATGGAAACATAAAAAAAATTTAAAAAAAACCGTATTACTGATAACATTAAAAGTGGCTGCCTTCCAGGATCCTCATAATTAACCTCATTAGTCAAAGTCAAAATGTTATTCCTTTAATATTCTGGAAAAATAATATAGAATATATATAGTTTGGGGAATGTGAATAATATTTAATAAAATTTGAAAAAAATATATATTTACAGATCAGCCACAATATTATAACCAGTGACAGGAGAATTAAATAACATTGACCATATTGTGACAATTCAATGTTCTGCTGAGAAACTTTTAGACCTGGCGTTCATTCATGTGGATGTTACTTAGACATGTAGCACCCACCTAGACCAGACCAGGCACCCCCACCCCAATGACACTCCTTGATGGCAGCAGCCATCCCCAGCAGGACACACACACACACACACACACAAAAACGGCTTAGGAACAACTCAAAAAACATGAAAAACAGCACAAGGTGTGACCTGGCCTCCAAATTCACTAGATCCCAAACTGATCAAGTATCTGTGGGATGCACTGGAACAAGCCTTATCCACAAAGTCTAAAGTTGTTGCTTATTTTTGGTAGATTTATAGTGTCCCTCGACAAGCAGCAGCCTGTCGGCAAATCAGATATTGTTAAAAGCAACAGTAACATTTAAAAAACATAAATGAATAAATATATCGGGTTGAAATTTCAGAGACAGGATCTCCAAGTGTGTGTGAAGTAATTCAATAATTACCATTTAAAGGAACAGTGCTGATTTTTTTGGTTATTTTCGGTGAGGACAACCCACTATGGAGTGAGAAATTGAAGGCAAAGCTTTCGGGTAACCATTCAATCTACGTTCTGTCGCTGCCAGCTTGGAGGAGATCTTAGGGTAGACCCAGAACGTGCAGGAGGGATTATATCCCATCTGGCCTGGGAACAGCTCGGTGACCCGTCATGAGGAACTGAAAAAGGTTGCTAGGACAAGGGACGTCTTGAGTAGCATGCTTAGCCCGCTGCAACCTGACTTCGGATAAGCTGATGAAAATGGATTGATGGATGGATGGATGGATGGATAGCTTATACACAGACTTCAAAGTCATGTGGTAGTCCATATTTCTCTTATTGTCAACTTACTTTTATTTAAATACAGGTATGAGTAGCTAAAGCCAGATCTATCATCATTCTCTCCGCCATTGTTACTATTAAAAGCACACAGTTGAGCAACTTGTTATACCAGGTGACAAACTCCTTCATTAACATGTTCAGTGTAGTTCATTCTGAGTGCCTCTACCTGTACCTGTACATTTTTATAAGATGTGTGTCTCCATTAAGAACCAACATGTGCCCCACCGACTGTATAGGAAAGCATTATACCATTTAAAATGTTTTATAAGATTATTTTCCGACATTAAACTCTTGCAACTTTAGCTCAAATGTATGTGAAATAAAGAAAGAGCACTAAGGGGTTAACCATAATTAGATTATGAAAGAAAGCTGGAGGTGAGATGAGGTTTACTCACTGCAGTATACCTGTGCGAAACTTTCCAAGGAAGGTGATTGCAACCCTGGGGAGGAAGTGTTTATAGCTGCAACAGGCTTCTACCATTTCTCCAGTGAGGAGAGGGCTCTCCTCTTTGTTTACTGGCAGTGTAATTCCATCCATCTTTTCCACTGAAGCCTCTAATAAAAAAAACCAAAACACCCATCCAGTATCTCACAGAGAGAACTACTGCAGAATCACAGCAGCCTCTGTAGGAGGAAGGTCAGCTGTCAGCGCACACAGGCCCATACAACATTTATTGGCAAGTCGCACAAGGAGCACAATAAGAGGATTAGAGATGCTATCTTGCACTTAACATGCCCAAAGAAAATAAGATGAGTGAGTCATAATCCCTCAATTGATTCATGTAGTGAAAAGGGCAAATCCAGTTACAACAAGATTGGCCAAGAAATGAATCAACATTTCACACAGCAGGAAGCAAGGGAAACCCCCTGAATACCAGACACAATATTGTTCAGCGACTACAATGCCACCTTGTTCATCGTGTCCTCTGTTTCGAAACCCAAACGTCAGTCATCTGTCTTGTGTGTCTGTTTTCATTCCTTCTTTACGCAACTGCAGTCTTTATCTGACGCTACTATCTTTTCTCTGAATGCATTCTTCCTCGTATCTTATCTGTTCTACCTCGTATTCTGTGTACACAGGTTTGATTCTGAACTTCAGTGTCACAACTAGAAACTGTGTGTATTTATCAAATGTTGGGACTAAAGGAGAATCTAATAATCCCGTCGTGGTGTGGCGCATGGGTTATCTCAACACCTACTGGATGCACGGCCTTACTTGTGTTCAACTCCGGATGAGTTTAAAGGACTTTGGTGTTGCCATTACTTTTTTAAAAACTGAAAATTACCCAAACTTTTAATAGAAAACTAAGAATAAGGCCAACATTAGTGCCCTTACATGCTAATATAGAAACATTTCATCTGTTACATGAAACATTCAGTGCTAATATTCAAACGTAAACACTGCATCTGCTTGCTAATGCTAGGCTAATATGCGATGCTAATTCCAAACTAAAATTTTATCTGTTAGAAATGTTAATACGCAAATTTTGTATTTGTATAGTTAGGCTAAAATATAATGCTTATATATATATATATACAAACAAACAATTTATCTGCTGTAGCTCTACTTCTTAGCAGCATCGTGGGCAAGCATGTTAGCATTTAGCTTGTTCAGCTTCAAAGAACTGCCAGCAGAAACGCAGTTTTATTTGAGACAGAGAGGAGTTTGCTTATTCATTCATTTATTTTTTATTTGATTTTTTGCAGACTCTCACCTACATCGTTTCTAACATTTCTTTTGCTTCGTTCACTCCGATTAGATTTGGTGAAACACAGATAACAAAAAAATAAGACGTGTCTGATAAAAACCAGAGCTGGGAAAACAGGTTCAAAATAAATGAAACACTTGTGTGTTTTCCCTCCTGGGAAATGAGCTCAACCGCCAATCCCGATGAGACAGCCCCTCTCAGAGGAACCTCCTGCCAGGTGTTTGTAGAAACTCTCCTTTCCCGTCCATTCCACCCTTGATGAAGCATGAAGCAGAACAAACCCTGTGCAGTGAAAGCATTGTGAAAACTAGGCTACGTCTCTGGCTCTGTAACCCGCCACGGCCCCGGAGAGGATCCACTCAAGCGCACCTTTTCCAGGACAGGATAGCTCGCACCTTCAGGAAGATATTAAATATTCAGTCTCCAGCCTCTCTGCTTCTGTAGGGAAGGGAGGATTGGAGCTAATTACTGAGCTGAGAGTGAATATGTGCTTGTGTATTATGCATGTGTGTTTGTGATTGTTAGCGGTGAGTGTGTGTAAATGACTGTGCAGCAGCAGCAGCAGCAGCAGCAGCAGGCATGATCAGATTCACCTTCTGTTTATGCAAACAGGAAGTGGGATGGGTTGCCCTTGTGACCCCCGAGATTGTCTTGAAGAGCTAATGAGGTAACACAGCACTAAACCAAAACCCTCTGCAGCAGTGGTTCTGTCTTAATGCCCTCGCTGCATAGCAAATCACATTCACCCAAATTCATTTCAGCTGTGGTTCATTTGTAAACATGGGGAGAAAACACAATTAAATTTCCTGTTTGTATCTTCCTGCTGTGCCCTGTCAGTTAAATAAACATACTCATATTCCATCTTCTCATTCGGGACACGTCCAAACGAAGCCCAACTAAGGGAACTCATGAGTTTGTGTTGCAGAGCAGAGACAGGACTTGCCTCATTCTGCCTTAGTCACAGATTTTTCACAGTGCTGCTGTCCTCAGTAGACATTACTTTCTCTCTGTGCCGGCGTCTATCTGTGCCGTAGTGAGATCACATCCCTGTAATCTCCGCTTTGGCTGAACCCGGATGGCTTACTACAGGGACGGGAGGGGGGAAAAGGTGAGCAAGGGAGAGAATATGATTGGGAGGTGGAGTTGGTTATCCTTCAGGTGTTCTCTTTACACAACACGCCTAGGTTTAGATTCAGGCCTGCCTTTTGGATTCAGCACAAATAGCTAAATAAACCTTGATCTAATGAGCATCCCGTCCCTGGTTCTGCTCATTTTAGATCTGAGGGCTCAGTTTGAAGTCCTGATGCTGTTTAGTTTGTGATCTCTCTTCAAAAAAGTACTGAAAGCAGTGACACTAACACGGGCTATTTCAAAGGAAGCTTTTACTTTTTGCTTCTATATGCCCCTTAATTCACTCTCAGATCTGAACTGCTGAAGTTGATATGCCCATAGTCTGGTCTAGTCTCCCCTCTGTCCTCTCATATCCCTCCCTGTGGGTTTCCTCTGCTTTTAGTCGCTCTCTCTTCAAAGGCCAAGGTAGGTGTACAAGGCGTCACCTGTCAAGATTAATTGAAGCTTATGGAGGCTGATTGGTGCCAGGGAATAATCCTGTTCGCCAGTCGCCTGGGACACAGCCTCCACAGTGACCTTGTGTTGGATTTCACTCTAACTGTGGGACAAGAATAATAGGTGTGGCACACTTACACAGCCACAACTGTGTAGCCTTCCTAATCCTCAGCAATATGACGAGACCCTATTGTACTCAGCCGATTATATCATTAGTAGGTGGCTCAGTTCTTCGGTAGTCTTTCAGTCAAACTCACTGACCGTGCATGGTGTGCTTTGTTAGACAAGAAGCACTGTGTGCATTGTGCTTTTCCTCTGGCCCTGAGCACTGATGTATTACAGCAGGCTGAACAGAAATAGAAGAGACAGTAAAGAAATTTTAAAAAGCATATCAGTCCAGTTGTCTTCCTCCTTCTTGTAACTGTCACTCACTATAAGGTACGCTTGCCTAAACATCTGCCCCAGAGATCGCATCAGCTCTGACCATATTTCTTTTGAGATTCAGACACAAAAGTCAGAAAGTTAAAAGGGTTGCGAACTGCTATCTGTCAATAAATGCAGCCGCTATTTGGGATCATTTCTGAAATGTGACAAATGGAATCGCACTAGTTTTTCACTTTGAAATGGAGCTTCTCAAGGGACACCATCTTCTGACCGTGTAAAAGCAGCAATTTACTTTATGGATCGTTTTCAGCTTTCAGCGTGTAGTTCAACTTGACCAAAGACTGTTGCTGTACTGAGAGTATCCCAAAAGATTGATTTTAGAGGGAAGTGGAATGTCGGCATATCCCCACACTCGTGCATTATATTTCTTTCTTTGATTTTATTGTTTGCTTTATTATTTTGTTCATTTGAATTGTGACACGTGTGCATTTGCAGTATTTTAGCAGGTTAAGCCATAGTTACAATGATTAAAGCTCACACAGGAACTTCCTGCTTAGAGATCCTAAGAAGCAGGTGAAGGTACGCATCATTCAGTAGACCTAGACAATCTGCAGGATGTTTTGCTGATATCTGATTTATGGATACTTGGACCTTACCCTTCTGGTTACACTGGCCATTCAATGTCACATTCAAATTTTACTTCATGCAAACTTTTGAGGTGGGTTGAATACTGCTTGGCTCTGCTTGTCCTGTTTGTTGTGAGTATAACTAATTAAGAGCTGGTGGTGACAGCTACATGTTCAAGGTAATGAGAAGGATTCTCAAACAGAACAGATGGCTTTGGAGTTGTTGCATATTCTATGCCGTCTTTTAATCTTTAAGTCTTTTATTTGTTTCACTAGAGGCAATCAACGCCACTGAAGAGATGTACTGATGATCAAACATTTGGGTGCATGTTTCAAAAAGATCAAAAGGCTGTATTGGGCAATTAGTCCAGAGCCGTGTGCATTTTGTTAGCGTTTATGTCCGGATCAAGGGCATACCTTGCTTTTGATATGTCGCTTGAGCAACTCAGTTTTACACTTTATAAAGTGAGTCATTTTTCAAAGTGACCACATTAATTAAATATTAGAATAGGAACGGGTGAGTCAGCAGTTCTGTGAGGCTGTATTTAGGCACAGCGTTAAGCTAAAGTGCTAGCATCAGCACGCTTACAATGGCAATGCTAACATGCTTATCTTGGGTTAATGTCTTAGCATGCTAACAATTGCAAATTAGCAACAAACACAAAACTCAGCTGAAGCTAAGAGGAAACTAAACTAATGCCCAAAATAAAATTTTACCAGTGGAGATGTACATTAGATATTCTAGTTGCAGTTAATTTTGATTTCTGTGTATTTTATTACAAAGCCCATGATAGCTGTGTCAGGGTTTTCAGGGTGATGTGGGACCCAGGGGACAAGGCAGGAGTAGGAAAAAACTAATTTAATCAAACAAAAGGAAACACAAAGCGCTGCTAAACGGCAGGATAATCCAAAAACAAAACAAGAAGAACATCTGAACATGACGAGACTAAAACTTGACATAACCTGGCATGGAAACAGCAACTCTATAATAAGACCTGACAATACAAGACATGGAAAAACAGTATGATGCGACAGAGGACAAACCGAAAGGCAGGTCTATATATACACAAGGGCAGAGGAGACACAGGTGAGAACAATCAGGGCAGGGCAGACAATTACACAGGTGGGAAATCACAGGACAGGAAGAAGGCAAGACAGGAAACAAGGAAAAACTCAAAAAACGTGTAACATGAACAAAGCTCAAAACATGAACACAGGAAATCAAAACACAGAACCATGACAAGTTGTTGAAATAAGAATAGAATAGAACAGAACAGAATAGAATAGAATAGAACAGAATAGAATAGAATAGAATAGAATGTCCTTATTTGTCATTGTGGTACAACAAGGTCCCCTTTTAGGTGCAGTAAAAAATAAAATAAAAATAAAAATAATAAATAAGGTAAGGAATGTAAGGGAAACTAGAATAAAAAAGAATATGTACAAAACTATGAGACTATGGACACTGGCATGACATAACAACTGTTATTGCAACATGAAGTTATTGCACTTGTTGATATAACTTATTGCACATTACACATATGAAGTTACTATAAGTTGCACGTATGAAGTTATTGCACACATGTATTGCACATTACTATGGGAATTTTTCACTTTATTTCTTTATTGTTTGAGTTGTTCAGTGCAATTATGGCTCTCGCATAGAAGCCGTTCCTCAGTCTGTTAGTACTGGCCTTCAGAGTTCTGTACTGTCTACCAGATGGTAGTAGTTCATAATTCACTTAAATCCAAAAATGCCAAATTTTTGGTGCAACTGGAAGAAGTCAGGATATCACCAAAGTTAGTGAGATTCAACCTGAGTGAATGGACTGAATGAATGTCTGCAAAAACTTACAGATGCTTGCAGATATTTCAGCCTGAAACAAAGAGGAACTGATAGACTAACACTGCTATTTCAGCGAAATGCCAGTGTGAGCGCAGAGCACTGTGGTGTTTTCCTCAGGCATTATTCTTTATCCTTCAGTACTTTTTAATGTTTCTTTCCCTCTGTGTTTTCCAGATCCTGGCAATTATCTCCATCCTCTTCATCGTGCTGTCCACCATTGCCTTGTCTCTGAACACCCTCCCAGAGCTGCAGGACACTGATGAGTTTGGTCAAGCCACAGACAACCCACAACTGGCCCATGTGGAAGCTGTGTGCATTGCCTGGTTTACCATGGAGTACTTGCTCCGCTTTCTCTCTTCTCCCAACAAATGGAAGTTCTTCAAGGGTCCTTTGAATGTTATCGACCTGTTGGCCATCCTGCCCTACTACGTCACCATCTTCCTGACGGAGTCCAACAAGAGCGTGCTGCAATTTCAGAACGTACGCCGCGTGGTTCAGATTTTCCGGATCATGCGGATCTTGCGTATTCTGAAGCTGGCCCGTCACTCTACAGGTCTTCAGTCTCTGGGCTTCACTCTGAGGAGGAGCTACAACGAGCTAGGCCTCCTCATCCTCTTCTTGGCGATGGGTATCATGATATTCTCCAGTCTGGTGTTCTTTGCTGAGAAGGATGAAGAAGACACCAAGTTTAAAAGCATCCCAGCCTCCTTCTGGTGGGCTACCATTACCATGACCACAGTAGGTTATGGCGATATCTATCCCAAAACTCTTTTGGGGAAGATAGTTGGGGGTTTATGCTGCATCGCGGGAGTACTGGTGATAGCCTTACCCATCCCCATCATTGTGAACAACTTCTCTGAGTTCTACAAAGAGCAAAAGAGGCAGGAGAAAGCCATCAAAAGAAGGGAGGCTTTGGAGAGAGCTAAGAGAAACGGTAGCATTGTCTCTATGAACATTAAAGACGCATTTGGTCGCAGTGTGGAGCTCATGGATGTCATGGTGGAAAAAACTGATGATAAGGAGAAAGTTCATGATAATCACGTGTCCCCTCTCCAGCAGAGAGGGACCCCCAAATTAAAGTCACACGCCAACCTCAGCAGCCCAACCAAGACCCTGGAGCCGAGCTACCAAGAGCAGGCCAAGCCTTCGATCAGCCCTCAGCATCTGAGCGCACAGAAACTGGAGGAGATGTACAACAAGATGGCCAAGGCCCAGTCACAACCCAACGTTAACAGCAAGGAAAAGGGGCCCCTGTCTAAAACTGTTAGACAGAGAGCTGAATTTGAGATGGGAAGCATCCCTGCTGAAGGCATGTCAAGTACAGCGGAGGCAGTGACGGACATGAAGAGCATGTCCAGCATCGACAGCTTCATCAGCTGCGCCACTGACTTTCCAGAGAGCTTGCGTTTTTCCCACAGCCCCGTCAGCAACATGCCAGTTAAGGTCAGCACCAACCCCAGTCTGGAGCCCACCTTGGAAAATGAGCAGGAAGGATCCCAGGACACCTCAACGCCCGAGGCCGGAGAAGGTACCAAGCCCAGCCCGTATTCTGACAGCCCCAGAGGCGTGCGCTTCAACAACCCTCTCAGAAGCCGCTCGCTGAAAGTCAACTTCAGAGGTGGTGAGGATTCAGGGACTGGACTCCTCTCAGACAGCTCGTCTGTCCAAAGCCCCGAGGTGTCCATCTACACAACTGCCAGCAGCAGGACACCCAGCAAGAGCCCTGAGAACTTACTGCCCAGCATCTTCACATTCCACGACGCCACTATAAATAAGTTCATCGACGCCGACACAGATGAGGAGGAGCACTTGCACGATGGTTCGGGCACCAGCGCAACCCAAAGACTCCTGGAAAAAGCCAGCCCCAAGTTCGGGCATCACTCCGCAATCCAGCAGAGCTCCAACCACATGGAGGGCCCCCAGAAGAAGCTGGGAAATAGCACACTGCCGCTAGAGGGACAGGAGAACCACGTGGCTCAGGAACTACAGCCACTTCAGGGAGAGAAGAGTCACTCCAACTCTTAAAGCTACAAAAAAGAAAAAAAAAAAGATTCAGACCACGGAGAGAACAGGCAGGAGAGGAGGCAGCGGAGGAGGTGGAGAGCAAATAAGAAGCACAGTGAACTTCCCAAAAAATATGAAAGGCACTGAAAACATTCAAAGGACCACAATACAAAATACTTCTTCCACGAAAGCGGGTGTGGACGATGGGAAAGATTTTTCTGTTGAGCTCTCAAACTTTTACCTACCAGTGACTCCTTGAGTAAATTGATTAAAGACTCTTAAGAGATTTTAAAAGCAGAAAACAAATGCAGTCTGAAGATTTATACAATTTATACATTTGTTTAGGCCCAGATTCAACATCTAATAAGTACTAGGCTACACGTAAGAGTGCAGTATGTCGTTTTTATAAGCAAAAACAATTTCTGATATTCATGGATCCCACTTTAAAGCCACTATAGCAGAGGCTATAGTTAAATCCGTAGCAATCCACAAAGGGCATTGACACATGGCACATTCAGCTGGGGGTATTTCAAATAACTATATTGTAATACTAAAGGGGGAGCATACATTTTAACTTTATACACAGAGTATACCTAATCACAACGTATCTTACAAATGTGAAATGTTGGGAAAATGTATAGTTTGCTTCCTGTATTCCTCAAAACTGGCCTTAGTTCATGTTGTTTCCATGTTTTATGTTTGTATGAATGAGAAAGAGACAGGTGGCACATGCATACGTGTGTGTGTGTGAGTAATAATCACCTTTCATATCTGTATATATATCTGTATATATATAAAAAAAAAAATGTTATGTAGTGTTCTCTTGTCTTAAGTGTGACCTTTAGGAGGATCAAGTGTTTCTGTTCAGCTGGAGTTTCATTTTTGGACATTTTTTACTGCACAAGAAAACAATTAGATGCCACAGAGAGACACTGTGAGACTGCATCCATCACTTTCCTTGTTGTTCCCATAGTGCCCCGACTGCTGGCAAGAGAGAGCACCTTAACATGATGATTATTTTTATGACGAACCCAGAGGAAGAATATGTGTTGTTTTGTTTTTTTTGTTTTTTCTTGCTTGTTTACTCGTTTCTAAATGTCTGCGTGTGCGTGTCCCCGTGTCGGTGGCGTCATCAGAGTTCATTTTGAATCCGGGCGGAAAAAAAACAAACAAAAAGCAGTCTCGTGTCACTTTGGCAACTTCCTCAGAGGTGTTCCTGTTGTAGCCGACGAACTGAACTCTGCATGAAACGGCAGCGAGCGTAGCTGGAAATCCCATAGGTTTTCAGTGTTGCTCTTCCAGTGTGAATATTGTACATGTATAAGTGCAAAAGTAGACTCTATTACAAAAGGTACACATTTATTGTACAAGGTAAAGAATGAAAAATAATTTATATTTTTAAGATATTTTCTAAAAGACTATATCTTGTGCTTACTTTGTAGTTTTGCATTTAAGTACATTATTTTAATGGAGTTGCATTTACTAGACAATATTCTGTTGCAGGTGAAACCATTTGTATTGTTTGCTACCGTCTCCCTGTAAAATGTCTCTCCTCGATCCTTCGTGCAATGTGAAGAACCAAAGAATCTTGTTCTTTCTGATAACTCGTGCGGATAGTTTTGATGTTGTACCTTAAAATCTTTTGAGCATTCCTTTTCTAAGCGACATAGTCCGACATATTTCAGGGAGCCATACTTGCCCATTCGGGGCAAACATGTAACATGCTCGATGGAGAGCGCGCCGGCCTCTGAAGAAGACTGCAGCTGATGGAGGATCAAAACAAGAAAGGATGAGGATAAAAAAATAATAATAATAATAATATAATAGAGGGAACAGAGCACTTTATTTTACATCCATTGTTGAAAGCTAATTTGATTATTTACACACTGTGGATCTTCCATTATGCTCACATGAGTCCACATGACATCTCTTAGAAACATAAAGACACCTTGCAGCTATGTACAGCTTGGACACACGAACATTAAGTCGGTAGGCTGCTTTAGTTCAACCAAATATCCTGCTTCTCTGAATGCACCTGATTCCAAACGCATCACATTAACCTAGGTGTTGTCATCTGGTGCTCCTTCTTGCAACAACAACCATGCAAGCATGGTTTTATAATATTTATTACTTTACAACATATCATGCAAGCATGCTACGGCTCTTTCTAGTAGTGCAGCTTAAGAAAAATCCTAGTATCGACTGTGTGTGATCGTTTGCAGTCATTAGACAAAAGTTAGATATTTCTGTGCCTTTGCTTTTAAGGAACGCCTACCCTGCACACTGAATCCGTCGCCGTGCCCTGTCTGATGAAGCCCCGATTACAATTAAATAAAACAACAAATAAACACATAGAAATCTGGGTCATCGTGCAGTCGCGCTGATCAGATATCAGATATCCGCAGCCCTCCCTCAAACGTCTTTCCTATACACACTTACACTTAAATGCACGAAGCATTTACATGAAAAAAGGCCCGGTCCACAAAAACAAACAGGTGCAGACTCACTCAGCAGAGAGAACGACCACTGTTTCCATGGTGATGGTTGAGACGACGAGATGGCTCACATTCGAAGCAAGCAATAGCCTAATTTGTAGACATGGAGTCCTTAAAGACTCAAATGACATACTGCAAGCACAGAGAGCATTCTCATTGACTCATTAATTTGTTCGTTCGTTCGTTCGTTCATCTCACTTGTTCTCTGCTTACTTGTGACTTCAGTGAGGCCAATCCAGAAGACATTATGCAAACACAAAACTGGATGTCAGGCCTCTCGATCAGACCGCCACGTCATGGGTTTATTCCACTCTCTCTCGTTCTCATGCTCACACCTCAGCCAATTACAAAAGAACAGACAGAGCGTGACCACATGAGTGTGCGTCTGACGCTTAAGGTGCAACGGCGGTGATGTGAAGCAACACTTGAGCTACCTACTCCAGGAAGTAGCGAGTGTGTGTAATGTGGATGGAATAGGAACAAGCGGCGTGTGACAGACAGAGCCTGTGCAGCAGAGCCTTCAGTCTGATCACAACTGACATCCCTAACGCTGGCTGTAGGACTGCGCTCCTTCGCCTCATGTCCAACCTAAGTCCAAATTAGTCTTTAACAAAGACAGGATCATCATTAAAAACACAATCTTGAGAGCTTCGCGCTGTTTTGTCCCGGGGCATAAAGCAGTCCTCAGGCTAAACCGCTGCCATTATACTCTGTTATTAAGAGACAAAGCCAGCGGCTGAGTTAAGCACACAGCACTCGTGTGCAGTTTTCCTTTTACCGTGCTTGGTATCTGCATCTGTTGTGCAGGATGACAATGCAAAACTGGCATTTGGGTTGAAGCATCCTTTTGAGTGTGCATTCAACTCTTCTATAAATACCACCCTGGCTATGCTAAGGGAGGCTCCAGGCCTGCAGGAAAGGCTCAGTTACAGCAGTGTTTGGTCCAATGGTGAAACAAAAGAGTCAGACAAAAAGGGGAGAAACAATACAGTCACTGGTGATTGGACATCTCAGAGCCCAGCCCTTCACGCCGCATAGTAATGGGATAAAAATGTCAAATTGACAAATGTATGTCGTATGAATTTCACTGCTGAAGGTGTCAGAGGCGGAAGGAAAAATAACAGACAGATAAAAATGGGGAGGGTGTATCTCACAGTGAGGAATGGATCATCACATGCAGTAATTAAGGAAAAAAACGTTGAGCCTCTAACCATTAGTGAACTTTCTTCCAAACAAGCCATAGTTTCATGGACACGGCTCTTTTCAGCGCTGGGTGAACGTTAACAGCGTCCTCGTTGCTTTTTTATAATTTCTTTTTCTTGTTTTCTGAACAGCACTTTATTGATTTGTCTCAGCTTAAATCCTCTGCTGACAAACGGAAATGTCAGCGCACAATATCGGTTCAAACACAATTTCCAAAAGCACAATTTCCAGTGTCATTAAGCCACCAGTTTGTTTTGGGATCAATACCACACACGAGAGGTTCAAGCCAGACAAAGACGCACCATTTAATTTTCTGAATCTTCCCCCTCTTTCAGGGAAACAATCACTCTGTTCAGCTCACACAGGTCCGAGCGCCGCCCCTTACTGTTTTCTGGGGAAAATGTTTGTTTTGTAAAGTTTCATACTTTGTACCCGTTGACTTTGTAGAATATTCTCTTTGTGGTTTCCTTGTTGTTCAACGCATGTAGCGCTATTAAACTTTGACACACTGAACTTGTAAATATCATCTAAGAAGCTTTAGGAAAATGTCTATAACGAGCAGTTTTGAAGCAATCTTCTCCTTTTACTGACTGATGCTTAATAAAAGACGATAATCCAGCGTTGGTGCGACGAGTCTCACTGTATCAACTGAAATGTGTTTGTTAAAAATGGAACTAGTGAACTGATAAGAGAGGGAATGTGAAGAATGAGAGCAAGCTGGTGATTGAGGACTGTGGATGAGGCCTCCGTGTTTTATACAACAGCACCCCCTGGTGGTATGTTCCTGTGCTCATTTTAAAAAGAACTTTAGCTCCTGCACAGTGATTGCCATTAATACTGGTAATAAACCGATCAGGCATAACATTATGACCACCTTCCTAATACTGTGTAGGTCTCCCTTGTGCCTCCAAAACAGTTGTGACTCATCAGAGAATGGAAATGGGCCTTCTGAGGGTGTCCTGGTGTCTGGCAACAGAATGTTGTTGGTGGGGGCCTTTGGGTCCTATGGGTTGAGGGGAGGGGCCTCTGTGGATCATCCCACAGATACTTGATCAGTTTGGGATCTAGTGAAATTGGAGGCCAAGTCACCACCTTGTGGTTGGTCACAAGATGGTCAATGTTATTTACTTCTCCTGTTAGTGGTCGTAATATTGTGGCTGATCGATGTACATTTTTTGTCCATTGAAACATCATAAAGGAGAGAGGAGTAGTTTAATATTAACTGTGTTTAATTCTCAAATCAAAAATGTTGTTGAGGATTTTTAACAATTCACAGTTTGTTTGTTTGTGTGGTCCAGTTCCCATCACATTTTCCCAAAAGTGACAAATTCAAATGTGTTGTTTTGTCGGTCCAAACTCAAATTGTGTTTGCACTAAAAGATAGAAGCACATTCAGCATGCTGGAACCAGAAAAAAAAAACTGAAGAGTTAGAAAAACCCCATCCCATTTGTCTGCCACTTGACCAACAGGTAACATTTAATGTCATTATTTCCCTCTGTTTCACTTGAACGTGATTTATTTCAATTGTCTCTATCACGGGTTTGACTTCTAAACATCTTTTGAAAACCACTAAAGCGTTTTTCTCAGATTAGACTCCGTCATCTGTTATGAAAACGTCTGTTATGCCACAATACGTCATGCTGCATCACGACCAGAGTTTTGAAGGGGATTACATCACAGTCAATGCCAGTCACAACTTGAGGCTTCGCCCGAGACACAAACAGTCTTCACTTCCACAACAAGCTGTGACTCTGCAACTGTGATGGGAAAACTGTAAGTACCTTACAGGCAGCGTTTTAAAACAGCTAAATGAAACGTTGAGTGAAACCAGTGAAGAAAGAAAAAAGAAAGAGCAATCTTCCAAAAATCTGAGTTGTTTTGTTTTGTTTTGTTTTTAACAAAAAGCCACATATATGAGGGATTTATGCACATGTGCTAAGCAGTTTATCACCTTAACATTTTGGTTTAGGGTTGGATAATCCTCCTCACATCATGGATCAGGAATAACTCACTGTAAGAGATGAAAGGAATGTCTCTACGTAACAGGTGGACCAGTCATGGATTACACACTAAAAAACATCATAAAGGAGTTTAACTGTGAAAACTGTGGCAGAGGTGAAAATGAAGACATTTTTTTTGTGATAAGCAGCTCTGAATTTTGATGTAAGCTGCTATGAATGGACGAAGGGGCAGCACTCAAGGGGAAAAAAAAGACAAATTGACGCCCACGCGGATAAACAACAAGCCAGCATTATTCCAGGAGTGCTTTCAACTATGGGGAAAAAACACGATTATCAAACAAAATGTACAGGAAGAAAAGAAGGAAGTATCAAGGGTTTGAGAAAAGATTTGAACTAAAATACACCACAGTTATGTTTTAGGGCATAAACAATAAACTATTAAATGAATATATCGATCTTCAGTGTCACCTTTGCAAACACAAAAACTCCTATCTTGATCTGAGTCCCTTGTCATTGGTCGGTGTCTGTCATTATGTTTTGACCTTTAAACACTGCAGACAAACTATGCAGCAATTAAAGGTGTTGCACAGCTGTCTTCAAATATTTTGATGTCTGAGGCGTCAGGAATGTCAGGAGACTCAGAAAATACCTGCGGTACTGCATACTTTTGACTACACTGCGTATGGTGTAGTTCTAAATAAGGACAGATTTGCAGTTTTTCCAAGTCGGTGATAGCAGTAATCCTCATCTTTTACATATTGGTTGTGCTTCCTAAAGCTATTCTGATGTAAGAATTGGTGATCCACAGTTTACACTCTTCAATCAGATAGTCGCACGATTTACATGTGTATTCACCTCAAATATGAGGCCCAAATAGATGGTGAGATGTGGTAAGAAAGCAGCTGTGATCCAGGTCACCAGCAGTCATACAGTAGCTCAGTTTAAAAATAAAAGTTGTAACCAGCTCAACAGATACCACAGGATACACATCCAGTAATTATCAGTCTGATCCATCATCTTATCCATCCTCATGCTCCATAACATGTGGACTTTTTTGTCCAGAATGTTATTTGTCTCCGGAGTCCAGAAATGTAAGACCAGCTTGTTGTCTTAATCCCTGCTCCAGTCTTATATGAGCGAGTTATGAATGTGCACGAGTTAGTCAGTCAGTCAGTCAAAACGGCCCTCTATTGGTGGTCACCATCACTCAGCGTCCTAATCCGACACACACCGGTTATATAAAATGAGCATCCAATCACGGCTTGGCGGTCTGCTTGTGCCGCTCTTCAGCTTCTCCTGGCCTCAGAAGGACCAGGCTGCTCTGGAGCATCATGATTTTTTTAGTGGACCTGCTGCTGATGCTCATCGACCTGACCTACTCCATCCTGAGCGCCGTCGTCCAGACTTTCCTCCGGCCGAGGCTCAAGTGCGTTGACGGAGAGCTCTGTCTGATCACGGGCGCCGGGGGCGCGCTGGGTCGGCTGTTCGCCCTGGAGTTTGCCAAAGAGGGGGCGCGGTTGGTGCTGTGGGACTGCAACGCGGATGCCAACGAGCAGACCGCCAAACTGGCCCGGGAGCTGGGAGCTGAGGTGCACACGCACACAGTGGACGTGTCCAAGCGTCAGAGCATTTACGAGACGGCGGACAGGGTGAGGGCAGAGGTCGGGCACGTCTCTATACTGGTCAACAACGCAGGCGTGGTGGCCGGACGGAGGCTGCTGGACTGTCCTGACGAGCTCCTGGAGAGGACGCTCCTGGTAAACTGCCACGCGCTGTTTTGGGTGAGGTTTTACGCACGCACTTTACGCACACATTCCTGTCAAACTATGACCCTCCGCCTTATAGACACAGAGCTAAAGCGTTCAGCCAGTTTGACATAGATTATGTAACATCTATTCATTGTCCCCCCCGCCGGCTGGGGTTAGTGTTTGTGCAGCGATGTGTGAAGGGATCAGAGCAGTCTGTGCCGCAGCAGAGCGGCTGGGTCGTTAACACATCATGTCCTGAATGCAAAATGGGTACAGGCTGACCTAAAGATTCAAATGGTGGGCGGTATATTTACTCATCCCCAGAATAAAATGAATCCATGCGAACATAAGAAAGCATGTGATTCTGTTTTTGATCCTCTTAAATCCTCAGCTGCATGCTCATAAATGAAAAGGGCAGGGATGTAAGCTCATTAGCGCCCGATTCAAAGGAAATCAGCGACAGAAGGCGGTGGGGTGGTTGTTTCCTCTTTGAAATGCACCTGACCCAAAGGAGATTGGCATCACTTAAACCCGTGAGCCAAGATGTGTTATGAGCCCCTGTTTAAACCTGAAGCAGATGCCACAATCTGTACATCCATGGCAGGATCAGTTCAGTCAATACATGTTTGAAACACACAGATGGTCTCCATCAGCTTTCAAACTCAGATGCAAATGCATGCAAGACATTAAGGCGGGCATGGTTTTGCACATTCCCATGATTTCAAACCTTAATTTCATTTTGGTCAGGGTTTATATTCATTAAAATGTGCATTTTCAGCAAAGTAAAGCAAACTGTTTCAGATTAAAGGGCACCTGTGGTCAAACATTTTCCTCTACAGGGTCAATGAACTGAACCAGTTCCTTCAGATTTGCCTAGTGACACTAGGTTGACATCCGGGTTTGTCCTAGTTGGACTCTCATCCCATGAAGTGCTTTAAACACCACACTGGTTACAGAGCCTAGTGAATAAAGCAGATTTTGAGTTTTCTTCCAGTTTAAGGCCTCCTTAATTGATAAAATCTCCATTTTTGTTATGGATTGAACAGATGGTTTGAAATGTTTCAAATAATTATGATATAGCTTATTGTGTATTGTTCTTTTTTTTGTTTGTTTCTTTAAACACATCTTGTTTTCCATGTCATGCTGCCCACATTGTGCCTTAAATTGCGTCCCATGGGCAAATAAAGTTTTCTGAATCTGAATCTGGACAGATGACAAAGGCCTTCCTGCCTCAGATGAAAGCGAGGAACCACGGTCACATCGTAACCATTGCCAGCGCTCTTGGGCTGTTCAGCACTGCATGCGTAGAGGTATGCTGCACCACAGAGTGAACAGAAACCACATAGGCAATCATTTACAGACAGCCAGTTCAAATGCTCATCAGCCTGTTGGTATCTACTGCCCCCCCCCCCCCCTCCCTTCCAGGATTACTGTGCCAGTAAGTTTGGAGCGGTTGGTTTCCACGAGTCACTGTCACACGAGCTGCTAGCAGAACATCTGGACGGCATCAAAACCACTTTAGTGTGCCCTTACATTGTAGACACTGGGATGTTTGCAGGTTGTGAAATCAGGTGAGATCACTTCCTCCAGGACTTGAGCTAGTTTGATCGGCAACACTTTGACTTTTTGTTTGCCATCTACCAGGAAAGAGCTG
This sequence comes from Chelon labrosus, assembly GCF_963514085.1. Lineage (NCBI taxonomy): Eukaryota > Metazoa > Chordata > Actinopteri > Mugiliformes > Mugilidae > Chelon > Chelon labrosus. The sequence goes on from NC_140340.1 coordinate 9,249,319, forward strand.
CGGAGTCTGATTCCACCCCTGGAGCCCCTCTACACTGTGCAGCAGTCCATGAAGGCCATTTTAGCCGAACAGCAAATGATCTGCATCCCTCGCATTATGTACATTCCCTTCCTCACAAGAGCGTAAGTATCGATGAAGACATTCATCAATCATCAGCCATTACTCATGACCGAGGTGTCAAATTAACGTGGGACTCTTTCTTTGGGTCCTAGGTTGCTACCTTGGGAGGCAAATGTTGCAACGTATCGCTTCATGGGAGGCGACAAGTGCATGCTGCCCTTCATCAAGAATGTTGAAATGAAGACATCCAACGGCCATATCAAATCGCCCTAAGCTTTTTTTTCTGTCTGTCTTTCAATCTTGTTAAACAATGGACCAAAGGCTCATACTGTATGCTCTAAAATACATGAATTTGTTAAGTGAAGGGACAGCAAAGTGTCTGGTCTCATCATCATTTCCTTGTGATGGATGGATTGAATGAATGTCTGAAGATTCTCAGTCATCCAGGTCATAGTTTATCTAAAACAAAGACAAGCGGCCTTCTTTGAGTTTTCTTGAAGACAAAGAAAACTGAAACAATGCCAGTGGAGTCATTTTATCTTTGTTATAGAAATACTGTTAAGTGTACTTTCGCTCAACCTCTGTACAAATGGTAGGCAAGAAGTTAGGAGTGGCCATTATTAAACTTGAAGGGCAGAGGAACAAAAAGGGAAACATCTTCAAACAAATAAATAAAAGTTGGATTAAAGAATATATATATATATACACTATATTACCAAAAGTATTCGCTCACCTGCCTTTACTCATTCTATGAACTGAAGTGCCATCCCATTCCTAACTCATAGAATTCAATATGATGTCGGTCCACCTTTTGCAGCTATTACAGCTTCAACTCTTCTGGGAAGACTGTCCACAAGGTTGAGGAGAGTGTTTATAGGAATTTTTGACCATTCTTCCAAAAGCGCATTGGTGAGGTCACACACTGATGTTGGTCGAGAAGGCCTGGCTCTCAGTCTCCGCTCTAATTCATCCCAAAGGTGTTCTATCGGGTTCAGGTCAGGACTCTGTGCAGGCCAGTCAAGTTCATCCACACCAGACTCTGTCATCCACGTCTTTATGGACCTTGCTTTGTGCACTGGTGCACAGTCATGTTGGAAGAGGAAGGGGCCCGCTCCAAACTGTTCCCACAAGGTTGGGAGCATGGAATTGTCCAAAATGTTTTGGTATCCTGAAGCATTCAATGTTCCTTTCACTGGAACTAAGGGGCCAAGCCCAGCTCCTGAAAAACAACCCCATACCATAATTCCTCCTCCACCAAATTTCACAGTTGGCACAATGCAATCTGAAATGTACCGTTCTCCTGGCAACCTCCAAACCCAGACTCGTCCATCAGATTGCCAGATGGAAAAGCGTGATTCATCACTCCAGAGAACGCGTCTCCACTGCTCTAGAGGCCAGTGGCGGCGTGCTTTACACCATTGCATCCGACGCCTTGCATTGCACTTGGTGATGTGTGGCTTGGCTGCAGCTGCTCGGCCATGGAAACCCATTCCATGAAGCTCTCTGCGTACTGTACTTGGGCTAATCTGAAGGTCACATGAAGTTTGTAGCTCTGTAGCAATTGACTGTGCAGAAAGTCGGCGACCTCTTTGCACTATGCGCTTCAGCATCCGCTGACCCCTCTCCGTCACTTTACGTGGCCTACCACTTCGTGGCTGAGTTGCTGTTTTTCCCAAACGCTTCCATTTTGTTATAATAGAGCTGACAGTTGACTGTGGAATATTTAGGAGCGAGGAAATTTCACGACTGGATTTGTTGCACAAGTGGCATCCTCTGACAGTTCCACGCTGGAATTCACTGAGCTCCTGAGAGCGGCCCATTCTTTCACAAATGTCTTGTTTCACAGTCTGCATGCCTGAGTGCTTGAATTTATACACCTGGGGCCAGGCCAAGTGATTAGAACACCTGATTCTGATCATTTGAATGGGTGAGCGAATACTTTTGGTAATATAGTGTATCTTAACTGCAGACAGAAAAACAGATCTATACAAGTGCTTCTTTTTATTCACATTAACAAACAGTGCGGAATCAAAGACTAGACGTGAACATATCCAAGGGGAAACATGCAACAGAAAAATATTAAGCATTATGTTTAGTTATGTTCGACTAGCGTCTCCATAACCTCCATAAAAAGGAATTCAAACATACAAAAAAAAAAAAGCACGTTGAAGAAAGCCATCCCATTTGATTCAGATGTTATGAAATCCACAATACTGTTGAATTTTGCCTCTGCTGTTGTCTGCTGAAACCAGACCGTGATATCCAAATTCTTTTCAGCCTTTCATCACACAGTAAACCAAAAGATCCAAACACAAAACGATTAATTCTTTTATGTCAACTTTTGGTCACGTCTTTAAAATCCCATAAAATATACTTCCATCAGAGAACAGATCAAAATGTTTTGTTTTTTTTCCCCCCTCTGGTGAATCCATCACATAACTGTCAAACCAAATCTGTAAAGTCTCAAGTTCAGCTGAAGCAGGTCTGTCGTGTGGCCACAAGGTATCGTGGTCTCTTCAGTGAACACCTTCACATCAGTTTCAAACCAGCTGCACAGTGGCTGCTTGTAAGTAGCCCTGCAGGTACTGGAGGGCTTCTGCATTCAGGCTGGTGCTCAGCATTGAAGGAACCTGCACCAAAGTAACAAATACCACCATTTGTTATTCTGTATTTCTTTAATCCCAAGCACAATTAAATCTCATCTTAAAAGTTACATAAAATTAGCATGTCTGAACGTACCCTTCCAGGACAGGCAGTAGAGAGCTTGTGGAGTGAGTGGGCCAGCAGGATCTTTGGATTGCCAACAGCATCGCCAATCGGATCGTGCTCCTTCTTCCCGGCAAAGGCCAGCTGTGAGAATGCCGTCTGATAGCCCGGTGTGTCTTCAATGTCAATGAAGTGCTCGTCGTCCGGGATGCTGTCGTCTTCTGGCAGCTCAAAAAAGCCAATGAGGGCCTGAAGAAGCGGGGTCCTGAAGACACATGAATTCATTTATTTTAGTTTTAACCGGAATTGGAATCAGAATCAGAATACTTTATTAATCCTTCAAGGAAATTGTTTTGTTGCTGTTGCTCCCATAAAGTGACAGTTGCTAGTTAACAGAGCAAATACAATAGAATAAAAGTAATACAAAAATATATTAAAAAAAAAAAATTAAAAGTTCATCAACAAATCCACAAACATTCATCATCTGTAAGCGGGGTTCACCCTGGACAGGTCTATCACAGGGCTCAAATCCACAAACATAAGAAACGCATTTTATAACTTAAATACTGTATGTGTAGATGATCTAAGGCTTTAAATTGGCAGTATGAAATTAAAAACAAATGCAGTAGATGGGATTCCTTCAGGAATTAATTTCTTACCAGAGTTTAGTGTACTCCGTGTCCATCATTGCAGGACATTCAGTGAGGATCTTCGTAATGCCGAGAGCACAGATCTTCTTCTCAACTGTCCCAGACACTTTCTGGACCTCTGGAATAATGATCTTCTCCAACACCATACCAAACATTCTGCAATGCAAAAGGCTTGGTTACATTTTTTTCCTCCCTCATTAGATCAAACATTAAGAAACACTGGGGATTTGCAAATGCCTTGGATCAGGAAATACTACTTCAGAAGTTAACTATGACCATCTGGTGTTATCCATATAAAGGTCATGCCAGAAACAGAATCAAAACTATCAGTTTGTTTTCCTTTTGCAAGCCAAAAAAAATGTTATTTTAATATGAACAACAGGAAGCAGGATGGAAGGATGCGGGTTGTAAATACACTTCACTCGTAAAATTAACAAAGGTTCAACGAGTCCCATCCTTCACAGGAAACTAGAAGGGCTGATAAAGCTTTGGCTGAAGCATCCCTTTAAATACGCCCTAGAAAATGATGCTACTTGCCAGTGAGCAAAACGGCTTTAAATGAAGCTCCAAGGTCTGACACGCTTCTCGTTCTTTTGTGTTTAAGCGTCAACACACTTTGTTCAACTCGTGAATGATCAAACCGAATAACTACAGTAACACATCAGTGCACTTTCTCTCGACATGTTGTTTGTTTATTTATAGAAAAGCCACTTACTTCGGCTGGATGCTGTCAAAAATCTCCTGAAGTGCAATAGCTCCGTACTTGACACAGTACAAGTTGACAAACACCAAGAAACCTGTGAGAAGGAGAACAAAATAGAACAGTGAATTTTTCTTTGCCTTGCAAGTTTAAAAGCTCTGTCACCGACAGTAAATGTTGTAAGATTGTACGAACTCTTGATGAACTTGGTGGTTTTGGAGCTTTGCAGCCTCTGGAAGAGTAAGATGAAGATCTGTTTCCTGTACTGAACGATAGATTCTCTGCAGATATAAAAAAAAAAAAAAAAAAAAAAAGCATAAATGTCAATGTCTAAACCTTCAACAGGTACAACATGTTATGGTTAATCTCTTCAACTAGAGGCAACTATAAATTGACTTACGGGGGCATGTGCTCTATGATGCTGTTGAGAAGGTAAAAACCTTGGTGGTCGTTGGCCTTGGAGGCAATAAGCTTTTGGAAAACTCCAAGCAAGCCAGGCTAGGGAGGAAAGATGATCAATTATAAACACATTTGTCATAAAATCTATTTTCTCTATTTATATAAAGCATTAAGTCACTAATATTATACTTTTCAAACATGTCATTTTAGATCAAATATCTTCCCTGATGTAGACAGCACTGCCACTACTTACTATTTTATCTGCAGCACTGCCGGCAATGTCGGCGCCTCCTTTCTCCAGGTAGGCCTGAAGCAGCCGAACCAGAGGGGGGATGTTCCCTGTCCTTTCCCATAGCACAGGCTGCAGCAGGTGAGGGAACAAAGCCATATAGGAAGCTGGAATTGAGTTGGAGTGGATCTCCAGGAGGAGAGACATCACCTGGAACACATATGGAAGAAACTCTGCAACAGAAGAGAAACAAAACAAATGAGATCCGTCGACTCTGATCAGATATTAACAAATCTAAGTCTATTTCATGGGTAACTGACATACCCTGGACATCGTTCTGAAGGATCTCAGTGAAGACGGGGAACAGCGCTTCCTCGAAGCTGCCGACAGTAGTGGGGTTGGCCTTGCAGGTGATCCGCACAGACAGGCACAGGGACTCGAACAAGTAGTGGTTAAAGTGAGGCTTGCTGGGATTCTGAAAAGCAGGTAAAAGGTTTGAAAACGGTTGGCAAACGTATCCGCCCGAAACAAGCGCCCTGACAAATCTAACCGTATCTACAAACTGTTAAGAAGTTGTGTGTTACCTTGCTGACTTGGAGGAGCTTATGAGTGAGCTGACCAATCAGAGTGGGAATGTAGGGAACAATGGCCTCCTGCAGCAGGGAGAAGCTGCGCATGATGGCTTTAGAAATGAAGAAAGAGAAATGATGAGGCTGCTAAATAATAATAAAAAAAGTTGGTTTAAAAGACGCTGCGGAGCATGTAGATGGCAGGCGAGTTTACCCTTCATGATGTATTCGTTTTCTGCAGAACCAGGAAGAGCCAGTGCCTTGAACAAATGGTTGAGCAGCTGCTCAGTAAAAGGTGCCATCTCTGCTGAAGTGATACTGAAAACACACAGATTGGATAGCAGATCAACAAACTAATGCAGAAGCTTGAGTAGGCTGCATCATCTCAGCTGTCCATAATACTTATGAAGCAAAGTCGTGGGTGAAACAATGAAGGAAAAGAAGAAAATAAATTGACTATATGCTCCATATTAAAGTAAAGCTTTTAATCTGAATTGTTTCATCTACAGTCACTCCACTGATAATGTTCTCAACTCAACATGGGCACCAAGATATGTCTGCTTTTAAAAGTGGTAGTTTGATTGTTGTGGTTCATTTAAAAGTTATACACAATACAAGTATGTATCAGTATACTGATCGTTACTCACAGTGTTGTGTTGTTGGGGCCTCTCATAGTGAACAACCTCTCCAGAGCATGGGCAGCGTAAGTGTGCTCCACTGTGCTCTCTGCCTGCAGGTGAGTTATCAGTAGAGGAATTGCCTGCAGCAGCTGCTCTTTAGGAAGCTGAAGGGAAAGGAAGTCAGCCCGGATGAATATATTTATTCTCCTTATTATTAAAACGTTATGCAGAAAGCAAGAGTTCGTACCTGACTTCTGAAGATCATAACATACTTGATGGCATCTGCCTTCAGGACTGGGAACTCGTTGACTACAATGAGAGTACAAGTAGAACACATTAGTAAGTAGCAGCATAAATGGATGAAACATTTAAGGATGTTTTAGGAAGAAAGTGAGAAAAGAAATTCAGTGATTACCATTGGAGGATTTTAAGTCTGGGAGAATGTGGTTCACAAAGAATTCTGTCAAATTTACCAACTCATTGGCTTGTGTTATTCCGTGCTGAAGGGGGGGGGGGGGGGGGACATACACAAAAAAAGTTTATTTTTCATTGTGTTAGAGGCTACATGCTCATTAGCATCTGAAAACATCTGTCAACCACACCTTCTGTGTCTGAGCTTTAGAAGCCAGTGATGTGACCAAATAGATGGCAGCGTCCTTGTGTTTCCAGTTCTGCCCAGGGTTCTTGGCGTACTCTGCCAGCATCGAGTTCACGTAGCCGGAGAAGATCGCCGTCACAGGCGCCTCAAAAAATTTACAAAGGCCTCTCACCAAGTCGCAGGCAGCCCTGCGGCGAGTGTCGATGTCTGAGGAAGGAAGAAAAGGGAACAAATGGTTATCATCGAGGACTGTAATTAACTCAATGAGTGAAATAGATGAACCTACTGTTTTCACCACTCTCACATGGCGAGAGAGAAATCCGACAGTCCAAACAGTTAAGGAGGAATAACGCATTTATGTCTTTCTATAAATAGTTTCTCTAAGGGAAAGTGATCATCTAATTCTTACCGGATCCTTCAAGGTCTCTGCGGATGTATTCCTCTGAGTTATCTTCAAAAGCCTCCTCATCTGCACCTAATCAGGCATCAGAGACACTCTGGTCAGTGTCACACAGAACATGAGCACATGTTTGCTTCAAGCGAGAAGAGACCTAAACCAGAGTTTGCTATTGATAACATTTCAGGCACAAGAGGAAAAAAAAAAAGGCATTTCCTTACTTCTGAACTCCATATTGGGCACAATGACCTTCTCACAAATGCTAGTGAGAGTATTCTGGTCCTCAAATAGATTCTTGTAATGTGGCCTTTCACAGACCGAAGCCAAGAACTGGATAGCATTGCTTACAAGCTGCAACCAAGACAAGGTGTACTTTTAGCACAAGGGGAAACTGAGCGTCAAGAACAACAAAGGAACACAATCAGGGCTCAGAACGCTCACCAGGTCATATTTGACTTCCGTGCCAGTAGAAACTAAAAGGTTCCAGATAGCAGTAACAAAGCGCGGCAGGTACGGCTGAAATTCCTCGTCGTACTTCTGGGCGTAAAGAGCAGCGTTGTCGCAGATCTGAGACTTCAGCAGCTCCAGGAGCCCCGCTTCCTCCTCATCCTGAAGAGATGAAGGCAAATAAATGTTTAAAAAACTAAATAAATTCAGCAGCAGTGTTTAAAATATACTGCATAAGTAGAAATAAGACAACTCACTTCTGTTTGTAAAAGCTTATTATCCAAAGTCAGAAGGCCGTGGAAATTGGTCATCCAGGTTTCCATGTTGTCTTCAAAGAACTCTGGAAGATCCTGTGTAACGTTGCAACGTACAATTACAGGCAAACATCACAGATTGAAGTGTTTATCAATTACTAAATGAAGCTAACTTGAAGGCTACATGTGACACTTTTGAGGTTGTTATCATTTGTGAATAATTTCAATATATTTGACTACATAAATTTACCATAATTTCAATTACAGCAAACCTTAGAGGCCGCTTTTGACTGTATGCCATCACAAGATTTCAGTCATTTATTTAAGAGATAAAAATCAACTCTTCAGAGATTCAATTTGTCTAAGTGAAAATAATAGAGATGCACCGATTTATCGGCTGGTGACCGGAATCGGCCGATTTTCACGTGATCGGCCATGACCGGAGACCGGCCGGTCAGTCTGACATATGCCGATTTTTTGCCGGTCAAATGCACTCGGGCGCCGCATGATTTACATCGCGCAACATCAGCATCACACGCAGGCCAGCTGACAGTCTTGCCTGGGCCCGGGATGAGATAATCTTAGATGGAGTCGGCTAAAATCGGTATTGGCAGTTCAAACTCAATGAAAAATCGGAATTGGCCGGGAAAATTGTAATCAGTGCATCTCTAGAAAATAACAAGGTTAATACAGCACTGTCAAGTCCTTTAAACAAATAAATGTAAAAGGCTCTAAAAGCTGTTAGGTACAAAGGAACTGAACGGACCTGAAAGTTGAGGCTGTAGAAAAGCTTGGAGATGAGCGTGAGGGAGGAGAAGAGGACCTTCAAGGCATTGACGTCCGCAGAATGAGTCTGACACAACTCAATTGTGGCCTGCAACAAAGAGAAAAAGCTAAATATAAATACCTCACACTAAAATGTCATCTTAACTTTGTCAGACGTTTTGAGCTTCGGCTGCTTTACACCTCCTAGCATGCTCGTAAGCACTGTGACAACTGCACAACAAGATATCACAAACCTTGAACAGCTCTGTTAGAGGTAGGGCAAACGTGTCCAGTACTAGTTTTATCTCAGACCAAAGCTCGTTTGACTTGAACTCGTGGCGGTACCTTGAAAAGTAAAACAGAGCAGAAACCATTTAAACACTTCTGTATGATGTTAGTCATGAAAAGCACAGTAAATCATTAAGAGGTGGACTCTACCTCTTGAAGAGGGAATGTGCAGTGCGAAGTACTCCATTAATGATGTGGAAGTCTCCGCTTCTGAAGCGAGTCACCATCTCCGTTAAAAGGTCAGGCCATTTTTGAGGGAAGTCTTCCCTTCCTATGATGCTGATAGCATCACTCAGCTGTTAAAATACAATTGACATGTAAACAGGTTGTTATCGAGTCATACGCCTCCACACCTTCAAATTATAACCTTTCAAATGCAACGACAGGTGCGTACCTGTTTCTGGATCTGTTCTGGGCTGCTCAACATCAAATTTACAATGTTTGCTTTGACTGCTGTCCGGTCTGCGTCAGATATTTTGTTTGGTTCATCTTCAACCTTTGACAAAACACACCACATCATTAGGAACACAAATAAACGAGTACAATATAAACAGGGTCCTGTCCGCATGTACCTCTGCACGCAACAGGAAAGTCCTACAACCTATAACAGTTTTGTTGTAAATTCAACCCAATGGCGTTCAGATGACATGGATGATTACGTCACTGTTACTCTTCTGTCCGTCACCGCATGAAGTACACCCATGTGCCCAATTTGTAGTACTGCGGCATGTTGACTGTACCTTCCCAGAAATGCACCGTAACTGCTGCGATTGGTCCAAATGCATTTCCTTGTTCACGTAACTCTGCAAAGTTCTCCTTTGTTCAGGCTCATACTCTTTTTTTTATGTTCTGTGCTGCAGTGATTTTACTGAAACGTATTGATCCACATTTATTTACTTCAACTGCAACATGAACCGCTCGGTTCCACTCGCCACTGTGTGAAGTGCAGAGTGAAACTGAACACAGCTGACCAGTCTCTGCATAGTTTTTCGGTGGCGTAATTACATAAGAACACGGGCACATCGTACACAGGTACAGTTACACCGTCAAAATGCTTTTGACGCATAGGGGGTTACACCGTCAAAATGCTTTTGACGGTGTAACCCCCTACGCTGTAGCTACGCAAATTAAGCTCAAGTCAGTCCCCAACAAAGGGACTCTAGACCAACTTTCTGCTACAAAGCTTAGTGGGTCGTATTGACTTCCAGGCTAATTAAAGTACTCTGATGCATCAACAGGTAGTCTTCCTTTAAACTTTATGTCACATACTCATGAGAAATAAAACATATCAGCTTCACACTGTTTAAATGAATTGTATATTAAAAGTACTGTCCAAATTGCACTGTGTCATTATATTCCTAACTTCCCTGACAGATGCCCTGCTACACCATAAAGTTTAAATACTTCTGTCAAATACTGACAAATCTCATGTGCATGGCAGCACAAGCAGGTAGCTCCTCTTCAGGTCAGATTCCCAGTGATAACCAATAATAATTGGTGAACTGCAATCCATTTCAACTGCACTAAATACTGTGTGTGTGTGTGTGTAGAGCCAACATCCTCTGATCTTAATGTAGAATAGTGAGACTCACAATTCTCCAGTTTCTTTTGATGTAATTCTTGAATGTAACAGCAGCACAGACTCGTATCACGTTGTCCTGGGACTTCTCCAGCAATGTGAGAAGTAACAACGGGTAGTTCTGGTTTCCCTCCACAGATTCAAGAAACTTTTCAGCTGAGAGAAAATAAACAAATAAATAAATAAATAAATGGGTGCTGCAAATCAGATACTACCCAGTTCCACTCATGCTCAGCATAAATAGGTCATTAAATTATAACAATATTTTTTGTGTAATGATTTCCAAGGTAGTGCTTGCTGATAAAGTTGTTACCTGGTCGTCTGACTGCTGGATCCGGGTCCAGTGTCTTTCTCATGAACTCAGTCAGGGTTTGTAGGTTAGCATCATTCAGCTCCATGTTTGCAACTATGGGCAAAAAAAAAATAAAAATAAATAATGAATGAAAGCCAAAACAGTGTTTCGCAGTGTGATAAGAGGCTACGTCCCTTACCATTTATTGGTTGACTTCATCTGAAAGCTTAGCAACCTGTAGACGTTATTTAGCAATACCTCTTTAAAACGTGCCTATTGGTTGACGTAAAATCAAGACACATTAAGTTACCAAATGCGTGCTAACGTGTATTGTCACGACTCTTATCTAATACGTCAACTCCTGGTGCTAAGTTCACAATTACCTTAGTACTGTAGCCAGTCTAGCTTGCTAGCCGTTTACCAAGATAGACAGGCTACATTGCCTCAATCTGGTTTAAGCTCAGTTGGCCCCACTGACTCCAGATCGGTTTGTGCAGAGTAACGTCTGAGCTAGCAGGCTAAAGGTTGTCTAGTCTTCTACAAGTTTAAACAGAGGCACATGGCGGTCGGGATATAGCACGTACTGGGTCGTATGTAAACTTAAATGTATATTTAACAGAGTGTACATCTTGTGTCACCGTCACAAGGTATCTGTTGAAGGCACAACACTACCTAAAGCAGCATGGAAAGCAGTCTCCCAATTCCAGATAATAGACTGATCCAGCAGCCGGTCCCCTCCAAGTCAGTCGGCTAATGTTAGCATTAGCTTGCTAATGTGTTTGCTGCTAAGCACAAAGTTAGCTAATTCCAGAATAGTAGGCATTTACTCGCAAGTAATTAAACTACGACCAATTTAAGATGCTACATTTAGTGTTACAGGAATACAAGATTGTTAAAGTAATTGGGAGGTCTTACCGTTACAGTAAATGTCAGTGAGGATGGGATGGAGAACCACTACAAACCGCACAGAGCTCACCGTGCCAGCTTTCAAACGCCTGGCGTAAAAGGAACTGCGCGGTCAGTGCACTGCGCATGCGCACATGACACGCAAAAGCCGTACGCCACGCCCCTTACTTGGTTGCTGGAGCAGTAGAGCAAGACAATAATCTACAATAAACATTCATAAAGAGGACATAAAGGCAGATGTAAAACGTGTTTGACACTACACTGTAAATGAATAAAGCCAAACTGAACTCTTCACATTTTATTGTGAAAGCATGAAGGCCTTCATCACAAAAATGACAGTCGTTAACAATAATGCACTTGGAACAGTATATCCGGAACGTAACACAAAAAAAAACAAAAAAACATCCAGCTTCAACACCGAAAGCAGCATGTATGAATACAAATATTTCTTCTTTTTTTTTTTAAGACAACACAAAGACTTTTAGTGAGCTTAACCCTCTTCCTGTCTCACAGGTTTGGGAACAGAGGCTCTAAGTATGAGCATGCTACAGGTTGTGCATCTGACGGATGTTTAGAGTGTCTCGCAGCATCAGGTCACGGAGTCGCCAAAGGGCATCTGCCATTGTCTTGTGGGCCCCTTTACTCTTTAGCCAGTGGGACGGTAGTCTACTCTCTTGTTCTTTTGTCAGCCGCACATCTTGTTTTTGAACTGAAAGCACAAAAGAATAAAAATTAATTTAACTGGTGAAAGAGAATAATTTTAATGCATGCGCCTTGCCCCCTAAGAAACCAATTAACATCCAGATATAACAAAAGTACAATTACTGTTCAAATTAAGGTGCTATGAGGGTCATATATGATAGAAGAGCATGATCCAAAAACATGTACCCTAGACAACTATTATTTTACACGCTGTATATTTAATCACTGTCCATACAAAGATAAAATGAACCTGAGAGTGCTTGGTCCCACTTGCTAATTGTAGAGGATTCCGCATTAAGGCCCTCAATGTATCTGAGGTAGGCCTCGGAGTGGAGCAGCCGCTGAGATTTGGCTGGTGGGGTCACAAACATTGGGGTGGAGGGCTGTTGGAGAGACGGTTGTCCCACCTGGCCTTGCCCTGGGTATGGTGGTGGAGCCTGCTGCCCTGCGCCCAAACCCATCTAATGAAGAAATTGTGTCGTTTATTTTATTGTTTCTTTGATTCACACTTGAATTCACACTGAATTTGGTCATCATCAATGTCTACATATATGCATACGTAAAAAGCCGCAATATGCCAGTGGTGCAAAAGGACCCAACGTCCCAAGCAAGACAGAAACAGAGGCTTGAAGCACAAGGTATAGCATTATAGCAAACAATTTAATATTTGTTAAAATAAAAATCATTTCTGAAAATGTGTGTTGATGTGAACTTAATCAGTTTCCTGATATTTTACAGGAGTCTAATATCATGCAAACACACAATCTCTGCACCAAGGCGTCGACATGTTGCTAAACTATACATACTGCACTGAAGTGATTACTTTCTTACAGAGTCTAAAGCATTACCTGAGATCCATGAATGTTTCCTCCTCCAGGGCCACCTCCCATGCCATTGACACCTATGAGCATATATTTAACATCAAGACACTGTCAAAAAGTGGAGCGAGCCCCTTGTCACTGGTTAATATACAAAACACTACATTCAGAATGTAATACTAGGTGATTTTAGTTTTGTTAAAACTCTCAAGAATGCCAATCATTAAAAGATAAATGATAATTTATGCTAGTTCATAAAGTAAAGTACTTTTTTATTCAGTAGATATACTACTTTTTCTTGGTCAGTGACACATTACCGTGAAGCCTGCTGGTCATGAGCTGAACAAAGTCCCACTTGAGACTATGTGCCCTCAACTGACCAGTCATCGACTTAAAGGACCTCGGCCTTTTGGTACAGGTAGCCCCTCCAGCAAGTCAGATTGGTAAACAGGAAGCAACTGCGTGGCAGGTGGGGTGGCTATGACAGCACTCTTACCAAAGTATGGCATTCCAGGGAACCCAGGCATAACGGGCAGGAGATGTTGGGGAAAGACAGGCAACCCCATGTGACGTGGTGGTATGCCAGTCATACAAACCATGCCTTGGACATGGCCCTGCGGGGGCATCATAGCTGACCTATATGCACCCATCATACCTTCTTAGGAAGGAACAGTGGTGACACAAAACAGCAACATGCATTAGTCAAACACGCATCCACTACCAAGCATGCATTAATATGCTGAAATACAGAGTATGCTATCATTTAATCAGCAGATTGTTATGATGGCAAATGAATGGAAATAAAGGCCACAGAATGAGAAATTACAACTATTTGAAGCACATGCACTAATGGCAAGCATTAATTAATATTTCAGTCTCAACTCTCAAATGGTGTACAGCAACTTCTCCACTGTGGATTTTATAATTTTTTTATAGGTTGAAGCATAATGGGTGCTGTACAACATTCAAGGTTTGGGATTGTAAATTACAGTAAGTGAAATAATGTTAGGAGGAACATAAAGTTAGATCACGACACTGCAACACTGCAAACATGGTGGTGAAAAGGAAACTTAAAAATGTGGGTATTTCTAGCAGTTTAGCTTCTTATTCCAGCCTTCTAGTGTACACTGGGATCCATCTGCATCTATGAGGGGTTACCTGACACAGGCGTCATGCTGGGATTTAGCATCCCCATGGGGGTTGGAGGTGGCACAACCCCCATCAGTGCCCCTACTGGGGTACCTGCTCTTGGGGACGTCTGATGCTGGGCCCTGTCACGCTCCTGCTGCTCGGCCACTTTAGCTGCCCGCTCTACGGCAGAAAACAGAGAAGTGTTGTATGGTATGAGCTTCATGGTTTCGCAAACAACTGGATCAATACTCGAATTCGATCAACATCTCTGCAAGAACTTTCACCTTCATACTCTGCTTTCCTGGAGCTCTCCAGGTTCCTCCACTCTGTGCCGACGAGACGACTCAGCTCCCCAAAGGAAAAGTCTGGATGCTGGGCTTTGATGACTGCTCGCATCTCACTGCTGAACAGGATGTAACCACTCATATTGATCTTCCGCTTCGAGCCTTCCTTCTTTGAAAGGCCCTTTATGGATTTTGGTGTGGACTGAAGCCAAACACAGAAACAAAACTTTTTTTAAAAAAAATTCTACACAATTTCAAGAAAATACTACCTTATAATTAAATTCTTTAGCCCCGACCTGTGGAGGAGTGTAAGGCATGATATCCATGTCACTAGACATGGAGGACTGCATCTGAGGAAGAGACTGGTCCCCTAGCTCCCCATCATCATCCCCAAGATCCTCTAGTTCTTCATCAGTCATGTCGGCAAACTTAGCCTCCAGTTCCTCAATTTTCTTGTCTAGCAAGGGTGATGGCTCCTTCTGTGGGACTATGAGCTTCCTGAGTAAGACAATCATGAAAAAGTTCTGTGCAGTTTATCAAGCTTTTCCAAATACATCATTCATTTAGGAAGATTCGGCTTTCTTGTCATTCCCTAGAAAACATAAAAAGATGATAATTAAACCAGACTGTTTGTATTTAATGTACAAACTGTTCACCTAAAATAGTAGGTTTCATCCTCCACCACCTTGCCAGAAAGTGAAAAGCGCTTCAACCCCTTGAACTTCTTCATCTGCTTTTCACTCTCAATGTAGCGACTCTCACAGAGCAGAACGTTCTCTTCAGGCACTTCAGTGGGTCGACATGACAGGTAGTCTTTAAAGGACGACACCACACACTTTCCTGTGAAACCAAAATAATTCTAATCATCATCAATTTATGGTGAAAAAACACTATACTTGGCAGTATGTTGTCAAAAATCAATGTACCTATGATGCAGGTCATGGGACAAGTCTCCTCCAGGTTGCTTAGGAACACTTCCTTCTTGTAAAACATCTTAGTGGGCTCATGCTCCGTTTCTTCGGGATGGATGAAGATGGGGCCGAAGAAGTAGCCTGCTCCGTCTCGCATCCACATTTTCTCAATCCTGTTGAGTATTTAAACAAAAGAATCTGCATTATAAACAATGGAAATTAATGAATAATAACCACATGACAACAACACTGACCAATATGCTGTTGCCTCTATGTCTGAGGATTCAGTATTTTCAAACCAAACTACAACACAGAGTATATGCAGTGATAACTGATAACCAAGAAAACGGACAAAAAAAAATAAAAATATGTCCAAGTTTTCAACATATGCCTTTACTCTACCTGCCCACTCGATGGCGCACAAGTCCATGAGAACCAATGTAAACACAGTCGCCCACTTTCAGCCACAGGTTGTTGTAGCAGAGCTGTTCATAGTACTGACACCCTGGCTCCCCGTTGGTCATATCCATTGGTACATCCTCCCTTTCCTTCAGACACAGATCAGTTTCTTTACAATAACACTTACACTGTCAGTTTCTATAGAAACAACCAGCTGGCTATTCACCTTGTCTATAATACCATCTGTCATTTTGCTTTCATCTGCAATCTCTGGCGGCTTTTCTTCTTGCTTTGGGGCGAACATGGATGCCACGCGGACCACAGGTAGGGGTACCTCTCTGGGAACAAACCGCACAGAGCTCAGGGGCATGGTCCACATCTTGATCTTCTTGAAGGACTTGGACTTGGCCGAGTAGCGTGACTCGCACACATAGACATCCTCAGCTCTGAATCCTTCTGGGTGGAGCTTGAAATATTCCTTAAATCCCACACAAAATACTTAGTCAACACACAATACACACACACACACACAGAGCTCAACAATAAACTCAATAGATGTAGATGAGGAAGCTGTTACCTTACCTTCACAAACATGACCACACATTTTCCCAGAATCTTGCTGATGGGAGCTTTGTTGTAGTAGTCGCTCTTAAAAACTTCCTTCTCCAAGAATTTTCTTGTGGCCAGATGAAATGTTTCATTCGGCCTGTAGAACCAGCATCCATATAGCCACTTCTCACCTGTGTGTAATTAAAGTAGAAAAACTGACTGAATTAGAGAGACGGTAAAATTAATCTGAACTGGACAAACTGACTCAATGCACAGCATGTAAAAAAAAAAAAAAAAAAAAAAAAAGGGGGGGGGGGGGGGGGCTGACCAGTGTCGTCTTGCCAAAGACGTTCAATATAGATGATATGTGGCTGGAGGTTTGGCTCTGCAGGCTCCACATAGACATAGTCGCCCACATGGTACATGCTGTCCTTGAAGCTGCAGTCCTGACTGTACGTGCGCTGAAGGTTCGTCTGCCATGATCCTCCAACAGGGTCCTCCCTCTTCTCTGCCTCTGGAAATTCACAGCATATTCAGTGAAACAAGGCTCTATGCTGAGATAATGTACTGTAGGACACTGTGAGCTCTAATAATATATTTCAGACAATACCTCTTTTCTCTTCTTCTCTCTTGATTTTGTCCTCCTCAAACTCCTTGGGAAGCTTCTCTTTCTTCTCCTTTTCCACGTCACCGTGGAGATGTTTAGAGGTATAGCTGAGGGCAGGGGACATCAAGATCTCTCCATTCTTACACAGCTCATCTCTGATCCGGATGAAGAACTGCTGCAGCTCCACAGCATCTTCAAAGATCTCAGAATCTGTCCTGTAATGAACATGTGGCATTACAATAACTTTTTTTTTTTTTTTTAAATACAGTAATCGCTGGTTTCTACATGATGGTCAATAATATTTTACCTGTTCAGTCGTCTGGCCTTTTCCAGCACTTCAAACATGTGGTCTTGGAAAACATCCAACCTCTTGTAACGTACTCGGTCCACATTGTTTCTGATAATCTCAAAATTGAGCGGTGGCTTCTCAGGGTTTGCAGGATCGACAGCAGGGATCTCAGCAAGTGAGTCACTGTAGCAACGCCCTTCATCATCTTGGTGACCGAGCACAGAAACGAAGAGGCTGCGGACAAGTTCCTGGATGAGGCGGGGCACGTCAGGCACATGGCCGTCCTCTCCTCCCTCCAGGTCACGCCTCGTCTCTAACAGCACCCTGTGCAGCAGCAGGGCGTCGCGGTAAATCAGAGACTCGGGCTCATTGTAAGTGCAGGCGTTGTTGAACATGAGCACCAAGTCCTCTACCAGCGCATCCACATCCTGGTACTTGTTAGCCATCATGTGGCTCCTGATCTTCTCCATGTCCACAGGTTTCTTGATGGCAATGTAGTAATCAGGCAGCTCGGCACGAGACGGCAGCCGCAGGAAGATCGTGCTGAGGCGACGGCCTCGTTTATCTGTGAAGTTCTTGACAGCTTCATAAAGCTCATTTAGCTTCTGCTGTAAGGGTGTTAAGTACTTTGATTTCTTCATGGTAATGCTGTTCTTTCCTGCAATGAAATAAAGCGTATGTGTGTTAATAGTGATCAGTCATTCTGATTCTTAATAAATAACTAATTTACACTCTTGCTTAGATTTGATTTAGTCAAGAGACTGACTGAGTGATTTACTTATTTTCAGCTTTGGGGACATCATGTCATCGTCATCAGTTGCTGGACCAAGATCCCTGCGTCTGTCTTTCATGATCTTCTCCAGGATGTCGGCATCATTGTAGACCTACAGAAACAACAAAAAGATTGATCAGGATTAGATCAATGTTATTGCTTCAAGACAGATTTCACTTGCAGTTAAATAGAACCTATTTTGATATTAAGATCTTAAGACGGAGATCTTTAAGGAGAGAAAACAAGTTAAGCAGTCTATGAAGTTATGAGGAGCTGGAATCCTTAAAAAACATCAGTAAAACACAGACACAACCATGTATGAATGTCACCTGGGAGCCTTCCTCATTGTAGTGTCGTGCATTGCGAAACATCAGCTTCATATCTTCCACCATTGAATCTTCTGTCATGTACTTGTCTGAGCGAATGTTGTGTTCAATGGTCCTGAGGTCCATTGGTTCCAGGATGACCTTGTAGTAATCGGGGTAGTCCTTCTTTGAAGGTTTGACCATAAAGAGGTCACACAGTCTCCGCCCAGTGCCGGCCTCTCGTGCCTCGGTCACAGCAGCTAACAGAGTTTTCATTCTGTTTTTCTTTGTATTCTTCTTGTGACTGGAAAACAGATGCAAAGCGACGAAGAACTGTCACACAAATAGTCCACTACCACACCAACAAAAAAGTACAAAGTTCATAAAGTTCAACAAATATGTGACAAAGTGCACCTTTTTCTTTTTGTGCTACTGGTGTCAGACGTGGCAGAGGAGAGCATGCTGTCTCCATCATCATCATCTCTCTGTAAAAGCTCCTTTCTCTTCATCTGGACAGGCAACAGGTGATACATAAATTTAGTGACTATGCAGACTTTTCTGAAGGTTCTCAGCAAATGTCCAAGCAAATCCAACATGCGTGCACAACTACAACGAGAAAACACTGGGACTGACCTGCTGAATATGTTGAAGTTTGAGTGCACGCTTGTAGATGGAGGAGTGAGGAACGTTATAGCGCTTGGCGTTCTCGAACATCAGCGTCAGATCCGAGTCAACATGCTCGACGCTCTCGTACTCGTTGTTCTTCATCTTGTTCCTGTAGGGGAATTACGGGCTCTCACATTTGGGAAGGAGGGCACAGAAATACTGTACTGTACAGTGAGTGTGTGTGATGCCGTATTTTCCCGTAGAAAATAAAAAGAAAAGTGTCTTGGTGAAACAAAACAGAAAAAAAAAACAATGTAGACATCAACATATTAGAAAATAAATGATGCAGAAATAGAACAGGTTTACATCCAAGCACTGTTTTTAAATAGTTTGATTGGAAAGTTTGTGTAAAAAGTCAAACTTCCATATTATTACAAAACCATTTTAAAGCTTGTTGACCTAGTTGACAGAAATACAAATTCAAAGTAAAAAAACTACAGAAGTAGAGATTTGAATAATAATTCTACTTGAATGTAAAAACTCAAAATTAATTGTGCGAAAATATTAAAGCTGTGTGTAATTCAAATATGGGAAAATATATTTAATATTGTTGAGTATTAAAGGACAAGTGTGTAAGATTTAGGGCAGCCCAAAGTACATTATATTATAGAGTATATGGAGTATATTATACTTTGAGTATAATCTCATGTACTATGAATCATTGCATCTTCTTTAGCTTTGAATGATCACATACCTACACCGAGAGCTGTCATGTTTCTACAGTACCTCAAACCGAATATTCTCTCTAGAAAGGGGCACATTTTTATACTTAAGTGATGGAAAAGGGAGGGGTTTTCAGTTGATTGCAATCTGCAACGTCACCACTAGGTGGCACTAATCCTACACACTAGTCCTTTAAATTTGCTTGACCCTTGAGGACACAAAGAGGCCAAACTGCAGTTCTAGTTCTGTCATACTTGATCTGATGGAGGCAGATGGGCTGACTGATCTGGTGGTAGTAGTCAGGGTAGTCTTTCCTGGAGGGCAGCTGCAGGAAAGGCTCAGAAATCAGCTGGCCCTGACTGTTCCGGGCCCCTCGCACAGCTTCATACAGCTGGAAGATGGGATTGGTCATGTCCATGTTAGAGGTCATGCTCTCTGCCTCAGACTCCCCCTCATCGTAGTGGACGGACCCTAAGAAAGGAAGAGATAAAGGGATAAGACACAATGTTTGATTACAACCATAATAAATCAATTTACAGAGTCTCTTCATCATAATAATAATAATAATACATTTTATTTAAAAGCGCTTTTCAAGATACTCAAAGACACTTTACATAAAAAGGACATCAAATTAGCAAAACAATGTGGGGTGTCATAATGAGGTGTACCAGAAAGTATGCCTTCCTCATCGCTTTCATACTGAAGAGCCATGGTGATTGCTGAGAGACGGTCTCCCTGGGCGGACCTTCGATTCCTTTCAGAAAAATTAATGAAAATCAAACGTGAATTAATCTTCTCCCATAGTATTCCGATTTCTAAGAGTCAATTTCTAGGTACCTGATGCGGATGCTGGACTTTATTGGTTCTCCGTGTTCCATCTCAGACTTTTTTTGTGAAAAAATCTTTTTAATGGTGTTTGCATCCTAAAACACATGAGCAGATGGTAAGAGCACAGGTAAGTATCATCAAACACTGGTGATGATGTGCATCATATTCTCAGTTACACACTGACCTTAAACACCTGTGATCCGGGCTCGTTGTAAGTTTTGGCATTCTTGACTAACATATCTATGTCTTTAGCCATGGCATTGACACTCCTGTAGTGGCCCAACTAAAAGCAAACATATTTGTTGGACATTTTATGAATAAAGTGTTGTAATACACTAAGTAAACATTTAAAAGCAAAGTTGTAATAATGTACCTGAATCTTTTGAGCGATGATTTTCAGATCTATGGGTTCCTTTATGACGGCATAATAATCCGGATATTGCTAAGTGGAAAAGGCAAACTACAAATCAAAGAAAACTCAATTTATGGGTGATTTCTAAAGTCGTACTGAGGGCGCTCATACCATTTTGGAAGGAAGCTTCTGGAACAGCTCGCTGACCAGGCGACCAGTGGGCTCGGTGTAAGTCACCACCGCATCAAGGAGCTGCTCAAGGACTTCTTTCAAACAGGTAGGGGCGCTCTGGTATTTACAAGTAACAAAGGTAAGGGCTAACTTTAAACAAGTTTACTGCATGACGTCCTCTTAAAATCAATAACATTATTATGAGCTTTACTATCATGGTATAAAATATAAATGCTGACTAATGCATGAAGTTTTGATTGCACTTTCACTAAAAAAGACTTATCATTTATTTATAGTTTATCCATTACTACAGATATTTACGTGGCATGACATTAGACATTAAATATGAATGTCTAATATCATGCCTGTCATGTAGCATGCATGCGTTGATTAACCACGGCACAAATATTAAAATACTGAGTTGATTCAAGAGATTAGTATCGCCGATTCTAGCCTGAACATTGATATTACCCGCAGTACGTACTGAATGAAAAGACAAAATATATCCATAAATGTCACCTCATCTTCAGTGGACCCTCCAGGGTTGTCTTGCGCATCGTATCCGTCGTCATCATCCTCATCATACTCCCCTCGCTGAACAAACTCATTCTTGGTTCGCAGGTAAAGGTCCCACAGTTTACAGGCCGCCCTGTATTCAGGACTGTCTGACTACACACAAGAAAGATAAATGAATTTTATATTTGTAGTCTGGACATCACATTTATGTACACACATATCACATTTGTTACCTTATAATAAGTTTTGGCATTGTTGAATAAAAGCTGAAAGTCACTGGTTAGTTGTTCAACATCGTCATACTCCTCCATCTTCAGCTTCTGCTGGATCTTCATCATGTCAATAGGCTGAGACACCACATGGTAATAATCTGGCTGATTCCTGTAAGAAAAGTGGACTTTAATATTTTCTAATATTTGAGTTATTTTATTGATGTTAAATAAATTTCAGTACGTAATCATATGCACACATTTGACAACATTCACCCCCCCTCCTCACCTCCGTTTGGGGGCTCTGATGAACAGCTCACACAACATCCTGCCCTGGTCATCCTTGTAATCTCTGATCGTGTTGTACAGCTCATGGCATACGGCGATCTGCAAGGCAAGGATTAAACACTGAAACATACTCACACGCCTTCCCCACGTCGACTGCTTAATCAGTCCGTGTGGTAGTATAATCCGCACGGTTCATTTTGAAAACAATGACTGAAATTTGTAAAATTACAGGATCCACAGTTGGAATGTTTGAGGTCCTTCTCCTCTTTCGCCCAATTGAAGACACTAACGATGAAGTCTGGCTATCGTCAAAATCTCCTCCACTCACACTGCTAGAGGGAGACGTCGCCCTTCTCCTTTTCAAGGCCATGACGAAACCCCTGAGAAGACAAATTCCAATTAAGTAACTGTGTGTGGAAAAGGCTCCATGACAGGCAGAATGCTGGTGAGTTTTTTAAATGGATGGTCAGCAACACGTAATTTCCCATAGCTACTCAGATACCATAATATAATTTTGGAATCGTTCAGATCAAACACAAAAAGTTGGCTTCAGGTATAAAACAGACACTTTCCCTTCTAAACAAATGCAACAGGTGCTACAATGGGACATTTAACATTCTTGTAATTAAAGGGTTTGTGAAAAAATTGTGTTTGTTCCACTTTTCTCAGGACAATTTACTCATATAAGTTATCTGTCAAAAACAGAAACATGTAAGTCATCCTATTTTTTTCAGGCCTGTTCAAAAGTTAGAGATCAACTTACACATTAAAACAGTCTGCATAAACCATTTATATCACTATGCGCATGATAGTAGATGGCTTACACATACATTAGTTATAGTTAAGCTCATTGAGAATAAGATCTCCCTTGAGACCCAAGATCTAATAACATGTACAGTACACAAGATGGCACTCAACATTCAAAACAACAGTCAAAATACGAACAAGAAAGTCAGGAGAGGAATGAGCACATTCAACTTTAACAATGCTAAGTGTGATGGCTCGCCTGTATAATTTATTGAATAGCACTGACAGCGTCCAGCGGAGAAATAAGCCCCGTTCATAGGGGAGATGTTCAGTGTGAGCTCTGAAGGATAATCTGCTGTCTAGCCAGATGTGCTGGACTGTATTAATCAGATCTCCAACCAGATGTGCTGTAGATGGTAGAGCAGATTAGCCACTGATCACAGGAGTGGCATTTGGATCACCAAGACCTCCACTACAGTGTGTCCTTGGGCAAGACACTGAACCTGACGTTGCTCTGATAGCAGGGAAGCATCTTACATTTCAGTGTGTGTGTGTGTGTGTGTAAATGGGTGAATGAGAGGCACTGTAAAGTGCTTTGGCCCACACTGAGGTAGATCATTTACAGCGTGAATGGGATCAGCCGCATTGTTTTGCCGTTTTATGACTTGCACACTTCTTTGGGGAGTTTGGCTTTAAATTACACTGGGATATAATCACTGTTAAATTTATAGAAAGCCTAATTTCAGTGAAAAATAAATATTAATCATCCACAACCATAGTAAGTCTATGGTATAGACTTCAGAGTAAACAGCAGGGGGCCGAGTGTTGGTCCTTGAGGGACCCCTTTATCACTTGATATCAAACCATAGGGAACAACAATCTGAACTCAGAGATATGCTTAGTACCAGGCGGAAGCAGAAACACCAGTAGCTAGTAGTATTACTGTACTAGAAGCCAGGACTACTTAAAACCTCATGCAATATGTAAATATATTTTGTACCATAACATAATTACTTTTATATAGTTTCTCTTGTCTACCTTATTCTATTTTTTGTATCTTTTTGTATTTTGCACTGTTGTTCCCTGCCGCTGTAACACCCTACTTTCCCCACAGTGCTAAATAAAGTCCTATCTTATCTTATCTTGTCTTAGACATGCCCACATTCACCAACTTGCCCCTTCATTAGGTATACCTGCGAAGACGAATGCATCCTAATATAAAAGTCCTGCACTAAATCTTATCTTCATGACTGTTATAATGTTCTGTTAATGTTGAAACAGAGTCAGAAAGGTGGTAATTCACCTGTGTGACAAACACTAGAGTGCTTCTGTCATTCAGCCTAGTCCACTGACTAAAACTGTGTTGTCAAAATAATAGAGAGGGTGAAACACAATACATTTCACTAGTAGTGCAAACATGAGAACACAGTTGAATTAGCAGCTCTCTGAGATATTTTAAACTAACGCTCAATACAAGAACCTTCATGAATATAAGATTTAGTGCAGGACTATTATATTAAAATGCATTTGTTTTCACTATAGTGTACCTAATGAACCTCACTTGAAGTAGGAGAGCTAATCAAAAACTTGGGACCACTGGACATGCACTTTAATATCTGACCAACAGATTTGGGTAAATCCCAGCTGTTTTTATAACTTCATTCTGCAAGTGTGGCTTTAATGCACCATACATAAATATTTTACATTTTTTTTAACGTGACAGCCTCGCCAGCCCACTGCCATCACCTGGATTGACCTTTCTATTAAGGGAGGACCAGTGATGCTCGCATGTCAGGAGGTCTGCCTTACCCAAACATGTCAACACCTCTCCCTAATGTCACCTAACAGCTGCGGTCCAGCGCGCACACATCAGCAGTAAGCTAGCATGCCGGGCAGCAGCTGTCCGCCTTACCTGAGTGTCACTCAGCGTGGACAGGTACGGACCTGAGGACAGCTAACGTTAGCTACAGTTAACGGTTAGCCTTCTTCAACATCACCTACTTAGAGACAAAGGCATCACTGTAGCGACGACTAACGTTACAAAGCTGCCGCGTAGCGACGACCTTCAGTGGAAGATAATCCACAGTTTATCCACTTGACACAGCCGTGTGCTTACCTTCAGTGAGCAGGCTACGAGGCACACAAAATCTGAACCATCAAGAAAGCCAATCACTTATCGATTTTAGACAGAGCGACAGAAGTGTGAAGTTATACAATAGAAGAAAAACCACTTCCGTTCTTTCACCTTCACAATAAAAGCATGTTTGGTTCGTTGTAAGCGACGTTTACATTATTTACATTATTACTGTTGAGTTTTACGTAATTATTTTTGTCTGCATCCACATTTGTTTTATAAGCAGTTCGCCTTTGGTGATTATTTTAAGGTTTCGTGACCATATCTATGAAACTATAAAAAAAATAAAAAAAAATATAAAGCACTAACACAATGACAAAAACAGACTTCCTGTTAGTTGAAAACCGTTTTATTCACATTCAACTCGCCAAAACAAAACAAAAAAAACAAAAACAAAAAAACACTGCGTTTAGCCCTAACAAAACCAATGTTTCTCTCTAACGTAAAATTAAACTATTTTAGGTTCATATCATATATACCCAGTGGTTTTGCCATCTTCGTAGTATCAAGACAACACATGTTTATTTCATGCTTGAGTCCATTTTATTTAGGCCTATTTAAGCCCATCTGCACAAATGTCCACTTTATTAAAAGGGAGCTTAAAATGTAAATAAACAAGTGTACAATGGCCTCTGTCCTTGAATTCTTCATCTGAAAAAGAAAATCATTAGAAATGTAAACAAATAAATAAATAAATAACAGAAGAAACCTCAGGAAGAACAACCTAAAAAGGATCTCTCAGAAATGCAAAACATGGTGTGAGTGAAGAAGAGTAGCACGGTACATGCACAATAAAGAAGGTAGCGTCAAAAAGAAATTGTAGAATGTAAATATATAATTAAAGAAATGAAGAAGGACACTAAGGGCGAGGCCAATGTTCCTCCTCACCACCCTGGAGACCTGGGAAAATAACAGACAAGGAAAATACACACAATTAACACATAAAGAAAGGATAGACAGAAAGACAGAGGAGACCCAGTGTGACCAGCAGTTTTTAAATGCAGAAGATTGCCTGCTGATATACCTGACTACAGATTTAGTTTTGTCATATCAATAGGTACACACTGGAAATTATGCAAATATCAGCTTAAGAACAATTTGCTTATCAAAATATGTTTTGAACAAGTTTTTCAGAGTTTGACTTTTGACTGAATATGAATATTTATTGTTCAAAAGTCGACATTCTTGTGTATATGACAGTGCTATATTGGCATACACCCCACAGATTAACAGTGACCATTTTCAAGTAACTACTGTTTGTGGATATTTATGATTATTTCAGGTCTCTATTTAGTGATATGGTGACTGATATATCCTAAATGTCCTGCTTAACCCCAGTCAGCTGAATTACTGAAAAAGAAAAAGGTTTAAAAAATGTTTTTACCTCTCTAAAAGGAGAATTTTTATATATTAAGGAAAAAATAAACACTGATTTGTTCAGAACTCAGTCATATAGAGGCAGTGTTACCTGTTGACATTAAACCGGAAAATCATGGCATGTATTATATAGTTTTCTGTTTATAACAGAAATAAATCAGTTCAATTCAATCAGTGAAAACCTTCAATGAATTCCAGAAGATGGCAGTGATTTACCACCAGGGACATCAACTGCACACATTCAAATTGGGAAATATTGAGAAAATCTTCTAAAATATTAGACAAAAATCATAATCTCATCACAAAAACATTTTCACGTTCAGTTTCTGCAAGATATAGGGCCATAAAATATACAAAAACAGGATGGTCGATCAAGGTAGCTAGCTTTCGTCCTTTGGCGGCGGTAACAGGCAGTAATTCTAAAAGACGAAGAAGAAGAAGAATCAACAAAATCAACGAAGAAGAAACCCGAGCAGGAAGTATGTCCACCGGCTCCACGCTTTGCTGCTCACTGGATCATTCATTCGCGAAACCATAACCTCAGTAACTAATTTTAATGAAACACGGCAATTATTTTGTTTTTAGAACACTATAGTTTATAATATTTACCAAATAAACTAAAGACGGAAACGACGGCGCCTCTACTGCAGCGCTAGCTAGCTAACGTAGAAACCCCGCTAAAGTAGTTTAGAAAACCCCCCGTGAAAGTTTCAAGCGCGTCGAGTGGATGAAAGGGGCAGTGGACACCAACATGATCAAGGAAAACCGGTGGAACATACCTCCCAATGCTCCGGCGTGCATGGAGAAGCATCTCTGCGCGGCGCAGTACAGAGCAGGTAGGAGAGGGGGGCAAGCTAGCTGGAGGTTACTCGAGTAAACACGTGGTGCCGCTAGTTGGTTATTGTCTGTTTACATGGTTACTGATCAGCCAGAGGCTTCATGTAAAGGTGTAAACTTATATAGTTGGACAAAATGATTCATACATAAGTGACTCATCATGACAAGCATCTGCACTTTAATGTGTCCCGATAAGCTAATATTTCAAACAAGGACATTTCATGGCTTAAATATGTGCTGCTCTTTTAAATTAGATAGGTAGGCGAAGGGAAGATAGTTTAATCAAAATATTTAACGGGTCTTCTCCTTGATCCTCTTCACAGATGGCACCCTGCTGCTCGGTGCCTCCAGCCTCAGTGGCAGGAGCTGGCAGGGATCTGTGTGGATCTACAGCGACCCTGAGCAGGCCCCCAATGAGGGATTCTGCAAAGCTGGTGTGCAGACCGAGGCTGGTGTCACGGATGTCAAATGGGTGTCAGAAAAAGGAGTCGTGGTCGCATCAGATTCAGGTGAGAAGCACTTTGGGGAGGGATGTGAATAAATCACAGGGATTTATAAATGAATGAATGAATGAAACTGAATGCGTTTGTCTGTGCAGGTGCCCTGGAGCTCTGGGAACTGGCAGAGGATGAGCGGCTGCTGGTGAACCGCTTCACCAAACAGGACCATGACCACATTGTCACCTCAGTGAGCCCTGTCGCAGGAGCAAGCAGTGCCGTCACCAGCAGCATGGACTGCCGGTTAGCCCGCTTTACGTTTGCACATTTGCTCCTGTTTTAATCGATGTAGGGTTCCTCTTTTTAATAAGCGTGCTTCTTTTCTTCAGAATTAAGGTGTGGGATCTCAGTCAGGAAACGGCTGTCACTACCTACAGTGGTAAGAGAACTTTATCATAACTCGAGCAAACATAAGACAAAAACAAATGGACAGGGTTTGGTTTGAATAAATAAAAATATTTTTAGTGTCTCTCCTCCACTAAACCTACACTGGAAATGAAATCTCATCTGCTCTTATGCATTGCAATGTCATTAATGAATATCTCTTAACTTTTCTCTTCTTACAGCGCACACACAGCCAGTGACTTGTGTCGCCTGCAGTCCAACAGATGATTCTCTCTTCATCTCTTGTGGCCAAGTAAGCTACTGATCAATTGCTTTAAAACAAAAATAAGTAGGCAGTAATGTGAACTCAGCCAATCTTATCCTTCCGAATCCTTCAGGACGGCCGTGTGTTGATGTGGGACAGAAGAAAACCAAACAAACCCGCCTCAAGAATAGGTAAGCAACGTGTCCCAGCTTGCACCAGGTTATGACATTTTTACCGCATTGTTGACGGTGCCTGGATTAATTTATTTAAGCAAGAATGCTGGATATTGATGGAAGATAAATGCTGCTGCGTAGCGGTTGTTTATCTGTCTGCTTTGATAAGACGCGATCTCGTTAATCCGGGAATCCGTTTACAGGCCGTCATGGAGATGCCTCCGTGTTTTACCCCGTCAAGGATCATTGCCCTTTGTGATGAAGCATGTCTTGATTTTTGTCTCAGATGTAGAGTCGCGCACCTGCTCCCCTACCACTGTAGCTTGGCACCCCCACCACAGAAGCACCATTGCTGTTGGTAAGCCCCAGCCCCGGATCATTTGTCGACAGGAATTGAAGTTAGAGTCCTTGCATTTCATCTTTTTTTTTTTTTTTTTTTAACCCGTTCATCATTGTGTTTCAGGCGATGAGCTGGGAAGAGTGACTATGAAGGATTTCCTGGGAACAGAGCCAGTCCGTGTGGTAGACGTCCACAGCCGCAGAGTTAACGGGCTTGCCTTCTCCACACATAGGTAAACATAAATTATGTCACAGTCTCACATTTGGTCTTATACTGCTCCTCTACAAAATTGTAACATTTCTTTTCCCATCCCAGCTCCCCTCTGCTAGCCTCTATTAGTGATGACTGTTCTCTCGCTGTGATGAACACTGATCTACAGGAAATGTAAGTTTTTACACTTCATGCTAAAAATACTTGGTCTCCCGCACTACCACTAGATATTAACAACATATTCTTCTTCTATAGACTTAGAGATCGTCGACACCAGGACTTTGTCAAAGGTGTGTGCTGGCTTCAAGGTGCCTCCAACACCGTCACCACAGTGGGCTGGGATCATCTTGTGCTTCACAACACAGTGAATCCAGCTGACGGAGCTCCCAGCTCCTCTTCTTAGACTTAGACCTTAAAGAAGCACGGTTTAAAATAACTACACTCCCCCTTTTTCAGGAGGAGTTAAATGTAACATGTCATTCAGCAGCAATGGATTGAAGTGTCTCTGTGTTATTCAGCACTGCACTACTTATACCTAGTATTCTTCTGTCGTGCTGTGTAGCATTTCCATGTATATTAACTGTGGACGAAACCCATTTGTATTACATAATTTTACATTAAAGGTAACTTAATGTTGTAATAGCAAGAGCAATATACCATTTCTTTGTTTTCATTGAATCTAATATTTTCCTGTGAAACAACTATATTTTTATGAAGGGACAGTTTGAAAGCATTGGGAGGATAAGAACTTGAAGGATTAATATGAGCTATATACACTGATCAGCCACAACATTAAAACCACTGACAGGAGAAGTAAATAACGTTGACCATCTTGTGACAATTCAGTGTTCTGCTGGGAAACGTTTGGACCTGGCATTCATTCATGTGGATGTTACTTAGACATGTAGCACCCACCTAGACCAGACCAGGCACCCCCACCCCAGAGCAATGACACTCCTTGATGGCAGCAGCCATCCCCAGCAGGATTCAGCCTGACACAGACACACACACAAAAACACTTTAGGAACAACTCAAAAAAACATGAAGAACAGCACAAGGTGTAGACCTGGCCTCTAAATTCACTAAATCCCAACTGATCAAGTATCTGTAGGATGATCCACAGAGGACCCTCCCCTCAACCCACAGGAGCCACAGTCCCCCACTAACAACAGCCTGTTTCCAGACACCACAGGACACCCTCAGAAGGCCCATGTCCATTCTCTGATAAGTCTGTTTTGGAGGCACAAGGGAGACCTCCACAATGTTATCATGTTATGCCTGATCGGTGTTATCAGCGGTGGTCGTAACGGTGTCGCTGAGGCAAACATCACTGATGATGCTGCCTCAAAAGAGGGTACTGTGTTATGTGTATGGCAAGTGTGGGCGGTCAGTTCATTGATTAACAAGATTACACCTGTGAGTTGTCATTGTCATGTAAGGCTCGTCTGCAGAGTGACGACGTAGATTGGGCTTAGGCGCCTTAATTGTCCCCTGGTGTCTTCAGCACACTTTAACAAATGTTCAACGTGTTTTCTTCTAAATCTCAATATCACCGTCAGCTACCAACACAATTTCTTTGCAGCAGCAGCACGCTATTACTCCATTATAAAATAATGAAAACAGCTTTTATAAAAATTGAACAACCCTGTTAGAACAGTTCTACACTCAGCATATGGAGGTTTGATCTATACCTGAACGCTGAGCCAAACCTTAGCTGATTATATCAGCAGTTAATGTGTCCTTGTGGATAGTAGTGCATGATTCAGTGTATTTGAAAGGAGACACAAAACTCAGCTGTAATAGCTGGACAGTCATCAGTTTTCTGAAATATAATGTTTATATACACATATAAGGCATTATTCATTTCAATGTGCTCTAAGTTGCATACATTTTCAGAAGAGAAATATGAGCACAAAATGTTTTCCACTTAAAGTTTCTGAACAACGTTTGCTTTAGATGAGCAACTCATTTTAATAAATTTTTTTATACAATCTCGGCATGTACATACAACTAAATCTTATATTATCTACTTTAATTTTACACAAACTTATATGTACATAGATAACAACGTTAAAGTGTAACTAAACCAGCACTTTTACAGAATAACTTGTGCACGGACAGTAAAACATTTCTTAAATCAATAAATACAAGAAACACACTCATCTGAATTGACTATTGGCTTTGCTCCAGTAGACAGAAAAGAAAAAAAAAAGACGGTACGTCTGCATAACGTACGTGTAACAGTGGAAGACTTTGGGTTCTGAATAACATTTCTACTCATTCGAGGGCAGGATTTCACTTCTACAATGAATATCAACCATGTGAGATTTGAGTCTTGAGAACTGAGATTTAAAGCCGTCATTAAAAAAGCAACATATGCAACGTAAAGCTGTACACTAAATAAACAGCAGCAGTCAAAAGTATGTTCCCGTTTGTGAAATATATACTGTATATACAGTACAAAAAGAAAAGAAAACACTTATTTGACAGAGGCACTGAGAAGAAATTTGTCATGGGCCATTGTCGTTGCTTTTCCCTGTCGTACAAATTCCTGCGTCCACCCCTACAATGTGTGCTATATAGCTGTGTCTGATCTCCACAGAGCTTCATGGATCGTCTTTATTAACAAGAGTAATGGGTTGCGTGCTTCCTGGACGAATTTTGAAAGTCAAGCCGTGCTGATGTTTCGTTCCGTTGCTGAAAAGAAGAACACATCATGAGTGAATGGAGTAGAGTAACCAAACACTGAGCTTATTGTCTTCAAAAGTGTCACATCTGAGCACTGAAAGTATTACCTGGTGGGGGCTTTCAATGGCGACGTATCCTGATATTTTTTGACCACTTTTCTCTCCAGCTCCCGCATGTCCAGGCCTGCTGTTTTGTTGGCGGCGGGTGCATTTTTAGTCTGAGGCCTGGCTGTGGGTGCAGCAGTGATCTTATCGTCCTCATCAGACAAAGGG
Source organism: Chelon labrosus (assembly GCF_963514085.1). Lineage (NCBI taxonomy): Eukaryota > Metazoa > Chordata > Actinopteri > Mugiliformes > Mugilidae > Chelon > Chelon labrosus. The sequence goes on from NC_140340.1 coordinate 9,281,102, forward strand.
GTGCTCCAGTCATCAGAAGGGGACTCTGTGTCCTGCCTTGAGGGCATCTTGTGGTCCATTTCCAACATCTTCTTTTGCAAGATGCTCAAGAGTGTGGTCTGACTGGGGGTAAGATTCGATGATGGTACAGTTGGGGCCAGCTTGGGGTTTGTCTGGGCTTGTGGCAGTGTTGGGGCCAACTTGGGGTTTGTCTGGGCTTGTGGTAGAGTTGGGGCCAACTTGGGGTTTGTCTGGGCTTGTGGCTGAGTGAGGGCCGTCTTGGGCTTTGTCAGGATCGGTGGCTTTGGCTTGGCATCAATGATTGGAGGTGGGAATTTTGGAGCAGCAGGGATCATAGGTTTTGGAGGAGGAGTTGGAAAGAAATTGCTCACCGGCGACGTTGGTGCCTTTTTCATGGGAGGATCAGGTGGACAGATGGACGGAGGCGGCTCTACGCTCACATCGAAATCTCCAAACTCTGGCGGTGGAGGGAGTAATGGGATATTTAACTCCTCTTTAGTATCCTGATGCTGTGACTCTGCATTTTGTTTCTGCTCTACTTGGTTGTTCACAGTTGGTGCTGCAGCTGCTGTGATGCTGCTAAGAGCTGGACTGGTAGTTTGGGGTCGATGCTGGGTCAGTGCAGGACTGATGGGTTTTGCTGGAGTCTGAATTGTTTGTCTATGTTGCACGGGGCTGATAGACTTCGGGCTTTCTTTCAGTCTCTCTTCTGTAGAATTTTGAGAAGAGGGCATTGGGGTGACGACAAAGGAATTGGGACTCGAGTCACTTTGGTGAATGCTTGTGCTCCGCTGTTCATTTTTCTTGTCACTGTTTTCCCGTGACAGAGCGTGAACCGATCTTTGTTTCTCTCTTTCCTTAGCTGCCATTAAAAGAGCCAGCGGAGATGCTACAGGTCCCTCTCTTGGCCCGTTGGTTTCACCACCTTTCAGGCCGCGTAGTTTACGATCCAACAATGGGCTGTAACTGCGGCTTTGAATAAGAGATCCTTTGACTTTGTCCCTGCTGGGTTCTGAATATACCTGAGCACTGTTCACTTTCTCAAGCTGTGGAGACTTCTGGAGTGGAGACGGGAGCGGTTTGGTTATTTCTGGCTCTGCTGGAACCGTCACTGTTTTGGTCTCGTTCTTTACCTGAGGTTTGGGTAATTCAGTGGGTTTGGGTAATTCAATGGGTTTGGGTGATTCAATAGGTTTGGTAATCTGTACATTTTCCTTTGGCGCTTGAACATCTTTGGTTACAGGAGTTACATTTGCAGTTTTCGGTGGTGTTGGTGGTGCTTTGGGGGAGTTCCCATCCACTTGGACAAGCACATGATTAGAGTTAACAGACCCAGAATCTTCCAGGAGCAGCATCTTCTTAGGTCTGGTGTCACGTGCTTCATACCCACCAATAAGTGGGCTCTTAGGGACATTATAAAGCTTTGCTGTGTGTTGGGGATTGAAGGAAGACAATGTGGGAGTCTGCACAGGGGGAGGTGGTGCTGGAGTCTGTGGTGGGGAGTCAATGGTGGAGACAGAAGAAAATCTAATTGGCTTGGGGGGTGGTACTTTCTGAGTCTTGTGTTGCCTTTCAGCAGGCGGTTGTGGTGGGGCAAATGTTGGATGCTGAGGAACTTTGACTGGTGGCGGACTAGCAATGGGTATGGATGATCCAGAGCTACTGGAGCAAGTAGAGGGAGGTTTCGGGGGAGCCATTGGTGGTGGTTTTAAGGAGGAAAAATCCTCTTGGTCCATGGGCGGTGCTAATGAGGGAGGCTTGGGAGCAGGCATGGAGGGACGCTGAAGGTTTGCCACGTCTAGGCTGTTTAGGTCGCCCATGAAGTCTGGCGGAGGAGGGATAAAAGTCCCTGGAGGCGGTGGAGGGGCCATAGAAGGAGGAGGAGGAACAAATATTTCTCCTTCCACAAGGTCAGGCACAGATACAACAGATCCGTTGGACAAGCGATCTCCACCAACTATGGATACAAAGAAAAAACAAAAACTGTATAACTGAGAGCACTGACAGTATTTAACATGTGCTGCTGCATCCAAATATATTTGACACTGACACATTTGTTATTTAGGTGGTTTACTAAAACATACGTAAGTTAGGATATTCACATCCAAATTCAAGGAAAGGTACAACTGTTTTTATACAAATCACCTATTTCCAAGGGATTGAAAATGATTCAATGATTTTTTTTTTTTCAGTTGCTTCATTCTGCCTTAAGTTTTGCCTTTCTGCAAGTGAAATGCCTGCTTGATCATGTTGGCTGACCACGCCATGGGCAAACATTCAACAACACCCACTCCGGTGGTGCTTTCACAGTTTGTTTTGGGTCATCGTCCACCTGTACTGCGAAGCACTGTTCAATCAGCTTTGCTTCGTTTGGCTGAATCTGAGCAGTAACGGTATTTTATCCATACACTTCAGAATTCATCTGACTGTAAATATCTTCTCTCACATCATGAGTAAACTAAGTGCGGTTGAAAGTCACGCATGACCACACCTTACACTGTGTTTTACAGATGATGTTGTATTTTCACTATACTTTTTTTCTGATTTTAGTTTCATCTGTCCAAAGAATGACGTTGCAGAATTGGTCTGACTTTTTTAGATGTTCGTTTTTGGTAAAGTCTAACCTGATCTTTCTACTTTTGAGGTATTTTGGTTCGTGTCCTCTCTTTATAATGGACCTGGATAATGAAATATCAACCTCCAAGAGAGTGTTCACTCGTCTGGGTGACATTGTGAAGGGGCTTTTCTTTCCCGTGGAAAGTGGTAATCTACCACTCTTCTTTTGTTGACATCTAGGACTTTTTATTTTGCAGTCTTTTGTTTTTCTTCTCAGAATATACTAAACTGTAGATTTGGCCTCTCCTAATGATGTGATTTGATTTGGTTCTGCAGCCTGTTTCACTTGTGCCAAGAGCTTGTTTGAACATGTTTCATAGGTTGACAGAAATTGCTTCCAAATGCAGATGTGACTCATGGAATCTACTCCGGACCTTTCGCCTAATTAACTGATTACGAAGTCGCCTTCGAGCCCCTGAAAACCGTGGGATCATTATATAATTTAAATTCAGTATGTCTTGGTAATGAACCGCGTCTCCAAACACATATGGATCTAACTACTGTACTGTATAGTATAATGGGTGAAATGTTCAGTATATCAGTAACAATAAAACTACTAATTTGAATGTCTTAACACTGAGAAACAGAAGAATAAGAAAAGCTAAAGCCGTTCACTAAACTGAAATTAATGTTTTCCACTGCTGTCTATGAATGCAAACACTCCCATTATGTAAACATACCTGCCATCTGGTATGGCTGCTTGGACATTTTCAGTCATTGAGCAATTCAGTCTGGAGAAACATTTACCTGCCCTGCATTTCCCCCCTGTGACCTCTCAGCTGAGGAGAGGCGCCGCTAATTACCGGAGTCCTTCACAGTTTGAATAATGAGATTCTGGCATCGAAGCCACGTTAAACCTAAGGTACATATCAGATGCTCACCAAAACCGTTGGTCTGTGGACCATTGAAAGGGGGCAGGACCGGGACTTTGGGCGTCGGGACGGCAAATCCATGGAAACTGTCCATCGAGGACTGGGGAAGGAAATGAAACACCGTAAGACTGTTTGTTGTCTTTGACACAATAAACATGGTTCAAGAACAGTAGTAAAGATGAGATAAAGTCTACTTTCTGTTTTCTTTTTTTTTTTTTTGACTGGAAAGTATTCACTCCTGAGGTGAACAAACCAGTTCTTAACTAAGCCGCCAGTGTTCCTTGAGAACAGGTTAGCACGTCCAACACTTGTTGCTGTCGGGCAGAGAACAAAAGTTGCTGCCAAATAATTTTATGTGCCGCTTATCAGTCTTACAAGGAACAACCAGAGTGGCAGTTCATAAATGTCTCTAAACCGGCATTATCACTCATTCTGTACAATTCTGCACTGAAATGCACGACCTTAAGGCTTGTCACGGTAAAGCTGTAGGAGGAGGATTCTAAAGGATTTATTTTTGTGCACCACACGTTCACATACTTTAGGAAGGAGGAACGCTCGGTGAATCAGAGGATACACCTATCATTCATCACAATGTCTGTTGTTCTAGTGGGATTGGCTGAGAAAATCACAGGCTGTCACTTGGATACCTGTGTGTTTGTGTTTGTGTTTGTGTGAGTGTGTGAGAGAGAAAGAAAGAGAGACATGGAAAGTGTTGCCCTTCTCTTCACAGCCCATACGCCGCCAAAAATAAACACAGACGGTGTTGACACAATACAAATCCATTGGACTTAACGGGGTGTACGACCTTCAAAATGGTAGGAAATCATTACAGCAGCACAACATATCTTGATGCCACAGCTCCTTTGAGTAATCAGCTACTGCGATAAAGCGAGGAACTTACAGGAGTTTGGCTAGTTTTGGGGAATTCGGCTGGTTATGAATCAGTGTCACAATCAGTGTGTACAATCTCTTGTACTCTGTGTGCAAATCCAATGGCATTCTTAGAAACAAAGACATCTAAGGATAAAATACCTTTCTCTCACACCTTTAATTTACGCTCTTTAGCTACTGTGAAAGGTATGACCGCATCACAACCGCACCGAGGGCGTGTCGCTGGAGACGGCCCGAATGATCCAGTTTGATGTCATCCGCACGCTCATTCGCTCGCTCGCTCGTTTGTGACTCACTATCATCTGTCGCAGCTAGTCAAGAGTCGTCCCTGCCCATGTGCTGCTGGGTGTGCCACGTTCGCATGCCACAGACGCATTCACACAACACTCCCAAAACACCGAGGTGAGGCATGTGAACCAAAAGCTCGGATGAGCTGTTCGTTTACATTTGCACCACAGCGATATGAAAGGGAGGACTGATCATGTAGTGCATGAGTTATTCATTTTTTTCCAAACTTCTTAAAAATAGCCACTTAAGTATTAGTAATACATCAGGAAAGTATTAAGGGACAGCTACACTTGAAATACACAATGGTGAAAGATTAATGCAAAAAAAGTTAAAAAGAAATCTAGGACAACTGGAAGTGTTACGTCATTTAAGAAGTATTTTCAGCAAGATGCGCTTAAATCATCTTACGCACAAATCATTTTTAATCTGGAAATGTCTCCTCTGTCATAGGAGACTCCAACTGGACACTTTTCATACATGGGAATAATGGCTCCAACAATGTACCGAACCGACTGCTTATCCTATTAAAATCTTACTCTTATAAGTAACTAGTAATTGTAGAATAAAAAAAGTAGAATAGCTCATCTGAAATGTAATATTAAATGGAAGTAAAGGGAACTACAAGTAAGTCGGAGCTAAACTAAAGCGCAGGACTTGAGTAGATTTCCGCAGACCACACTGTCAATATAGTGGTACCCAGTGTGTCTGTCTGCTCGTGTGTGACTATGTAATTGTAATTTATTTCAGTCATTTCTCCTTGACTCTTGTCCTGCATTGTGCTGTGACCTGTGGGATAGCCTCTGTGGCGGTAACCACGTCTGCAGCCGACAACATGGTGTGATTATATCACACTGTGAGTTGCGTCACCTTCCACAGCCTCGCGGCACATTATCATTCCAAGAAAAATGTGAGCGTTGTCACTCCCACATGAGATGTCAGAAAGTGGGAAAGAAAAAAAAAAAAACGAAGCTGTTTACTATCAGGTCATTTGCATCTGCAGGTGTGGAGATTTAGCAGCAGTCCTTCAGCTCCAGGTGAACGAGAGGGCAGAGACCGTTCAGATGCAAATCTGATGTTATTTCATGTCAGAAAACTCACATGAACTGTGAAGCTTTATTTAGATACTCACAGCGTGATGCTTCACCGTGGGCCTGGCTCGCACGCTGGCGGTCCCCGACTCAGGGATGGCAGCCGACTGCGCCACAAACTCCATATGGTCTGAGGAAAAAGAAAGCAGAGCATTATTATCTAACAGCTCCTTGAATGATTTGTCAAGAAAATATAAACAACAGAGTTGGAGAAAGACACAAATAAGACATTGTGCGGATAACAATGAGACATAATATCTACTCTAGCTTTCAACGTGATGTTTTGCTGTGCGCTCAATTGTTGCTCGGCGAAACTGATGACTGAAGTCTTTATAGTTGTTTCACCATTGTGTCGAAGTGAAAGCTCAAACAACTGAAATTACACAACATGTAGCATACGACACAGTAAAGTTAATCACACAGTACATCCAAATAGATGACGTGTGGAGCTTGACAAACGGATGTGTCTTTCTTTCTCAATAAGTTCTGCATCACGTATTTGCTTTTATTCAATATTTACATGTCTTTTATTGTCTGTACCGGGAACAGTGGAGCTCAATGGTCGTTCATTTTCAAGTCAGAAAAGTTCAAAAAGACCAGATTCTCGCATTAGTCTCTACTGAAAACCAATGTCTACAAGCAAAGGTGGGTTTAAGGAGCACTGAGGCAAAGAATCAAGCAACTACTGCAAATGGATCCGTGCTTTGCTCAATATGTTGAAGCACAAACTGTTCTGAGAAGAAAACCTTCTGCTGAACTGTACGGTGCCTGACAATAGGAGAGGTCACCAGGGTGACTGCAGAAAAAAGAAAACTGAGAAAGCCATACATTCCTCTGCTGCTCATTTCACTGCCAGTCACTGTCTGTGTGTCCATTAAATGACTGGTGATGAGAGACGCCTGTCACCGAACGCCACTTAGCCTGTGTGTCCTCCCAGCCCTCCGCGGGGGGACACTTTTCCTCATGGCCGCGGCTGAAGGGCACGACGTTACAACAAATCCCGGCCTCCCCGCTTTGTCTGCGCACTTCAGGCGAAAAGGAAACTCAGGGAAGCGGTGGGAGCAAATCAGCGCGAAGGCTGCGGCGTTAAAACCAGTCTAACCAAATCATCCCTCTGCCTATTGTGTCCCTCGCCGATTTAAATGTTCTCGCTTGTGTTGCTGCTTTGCATGGCCATTGCTCTTTTGTTTCTTGCTTTGGCCAGTCAGGTGGAACTAATGTCACGTAATGGTGAGCAGCAGCACACCAGTAATGGGATATCGCCTTATGAAAGTAGATCCTCTCAGAGATTTGTGATATTGATATATTGCATATCATATTTTGGTATTTTCAGGCCTTGAAGGCTGCTTTAACAGCCAGTGATGTGTAAAATTAACAAAAATACTCAGACACGTGTATAGCGGTAGCTCTGTTTTCCAACAGTTTGCCAAAAACAAACCTGATCAAGGTCCATTTCCTATCTTTTTTCCTTTACACGATGGAGTTTACACTGTGTTTATGTTCTTATAGCAATAAACGGTTCCAGATCCTAAAATGGGTGCATTGGTATGAAGCATTTAAGCACAGATGTTCATTTTGCTCCTCCACCTCACCATTAGACTCTTTTAATAATACTGGGCGACGCCGGAGTCGCTGTCAAATATTGCCTTGTTGGGTGTTTGAGAGAAAAAGTCTGACTCACATAAACTGCACCCAGGCTCCGACTAAACAAGTCCAATCTGTTAGTGGAGCACACCGGGTTGAAACAGTGGGTTTTAGATAGTATTTAAATCCCAGAGTATGTATGGGGTCTTAGAGAAGATCATTCAGATCTAAATGAACACAATTTATGGAGGACGGGTAAAGAAGTAGGAAGAAACATACAACTAGGTCACCCAGATGTTTTTCACCTTTCACCAGTTATTCATGCTTTGATCACATTCACTTGATGACACCTGCTGCTACCTGCTCACCCCATCATTAAAAGCACCAACCCCTAAAAAGTCCCCCAACATTCATTTATATCATTAGTTATGAAACATATATTTGAGCTTCGAGGAAACAGGTTTTTCCATTTCAAGTCCAAGTCCAAAGGTCGTGTTATTCTTGTGCGCTCTCTCTCTCTCTGTTATGTTCTAAAGTACAGGCCCGTCAGCAGTGCACTCACCCATGTCCTTCATTTTGACACTGGTGTCGAAAAGAGACTGGTTCTTCCGACCCAGAAAATTCAGCGTGCCCCTCTTCATCGTCACTAACTGGCGTTAGGTGTAGATATATAAACGAGTCTTCGATCCAGGGCTGATCCTCATCGGCGCATGTCTGATCAGATGTGAAGTAAATCCGTGGTCGAGAGCGCAGGAGGCGGACTTTGGCGACAGGTGCACCGCCGTCCTCCAGGTAAATCTGACTCCAGCGGTTTGGTGCAAACTTTTCGGGACGGACGCAGAAAATGGAGCAAACCCCGCCCACTCCCTTTTCACAACGTGCCTCCCTGCCTCCGTACACTCCCAGCAGGTGAGGCCTCGGCTCTCCTTCTCAGTACGCATTCCTGCGCAAATCTGACCTGAAAGAGACGCTGCTTTAGTCACAAGTTGTCGATCTCCTCTCATCGTCCTCTGGTTTCAGAGCTCTGAGTGACAGTGGTTTGGTTTCATCAATAACTAAATTATAATTATAATGGTCTGGGGACTTTGCAGCATCCAGACAAAGAAAGAAAGAAAGAAAGAAAGAAAGAAAGAAAAGCCAGTTGGGCTTTTATTTAGCTTTGATTTCCAACAGGAAATAAGATGTTGACAGGAAAAGGACCTGTTTATTTCTCTGTTGTGGTCATGGAAGTGAAATAAAACAATTACTCTGCTCATAAACACCTCGACTCAAGCTCTGTCATAAAACACAACCTTATTTTTTACCGTTTACCAATCAGGATGTTAAACTCGGTTCATAAAACACCACGCATGGATCTACTCCAAACTGCACACACGTGTTTTATTAAGTCCACCTCAGTGAGCCAGAACATTAGAGGTATAGGGCACTGTTAGTGAATTAGTAAACACATTGAGGATCCTAGGTTCTTAGGGGCCACAGGCAAAGACATGTGTATAAAGAAGGGGACCCCGGGGTAGGTTGTGAAGCATCTTCCATGCACACAAACATAGGTTTAAGGGGGTTTATGGTTGTCATACCAAAATATGCCAAAGGGAAGTCGTCTGCAGGGGCCTCCTATCCCATTTATTTTCATGGGGCCCCAAACAGTTGCTTTTTCATTTGCCTTTCCCTGACGGTACACCCCTCATTAAACAGTGATATAAAGTCGCTCTTTCTCCCAAATGTTACTTTCACTTTTAGTTTGTTAGACTTTACTGTCTAGTGGTGCAAAATAACATGCATGAGCAACCAGCGGTTCATCACATATAGTTCACTTTACTGATTTACTTGGAGTATGAGTATTTTTTAAAGTCGGGCAGCCTCGTGTTGCTTTCACTTTGTTAAACAGAATACTTAAACCAACGTGGCCCGCATAACTGTGTTCTCTAGTTAAAGTTTAAACACAAAAAAAATAAAATCTCTATTCTTAACCTTTATTTACTATGACTCTACTACGTGTCATCGCTGAGGTATAACCTGACTTCCCATGGCGTCACTTACTTCAGCAGCATGTGACCTAAATAAGCTGGATAACTGCAAAGATGATGTTGAAGAGCCTTGACTAAAGAGGATCAGAAATCCTCCGCGGCTGATCTGACCCCTGACGGGGACCCTACACCAGCCGTCGCCAGCAGCACAGCTTAGCAACGTTTGTTGTTTCTTTTTCTTTGGAGCAGAGGAGATACTACATCTGTTAGTTATCTGTTTACATATGGCACCTAACCAAAGATAGTGGCAGTTTATCAAGTACTACTTACTTTATTATACAGATACTGTTAGTGTGTGACAGTATCATGTACTGGTTTACGAGACATACAACAACTAAAAATGGTCACGACGCTACACACACCGATCAGCCACAACATTATGACCACTAACAGGAGAAGTTAATAAAGTAACAACCATCCTGTGACAATACACTGTTCTCCTTGGAAACCTTTGGACCTGGCATTCATTCATGTGGATGTTACATTGACGTGTAGTACCCACCTAGACCAGACCAGGCACCCCCACCCCATAGCAGTGACACTCCTTGATGGCAGCAGCCATCCCCAGCAGGATGCAGCCTGACACAGGCACACACACAAAAACACTTTAGGAACAACTAAAAAAAAAAACATGAAGAACAGCACAAGGTGTTGACCTGGCCTCTAAATTCCCTAGATCCCAAACTGATCAAGTATCAGTGGGATGATCCACAGAGGCCCCTCCACTCAACCCATAGGATCCAGAGGCCCCCCCAATAACAACACCCTGTTGCCAGACACCACAGGACACCCTCAGAAGGACCACGTCCATTCTCTGATGAGTCACAACTGTTTTGGAGGCACAATATTAGGAAGGTGGTCATAATGTTATGCCTGATCGTTGTGAACTGAATTGAACTGAATGTGGTTGGAAGTTTAAAACTTATTTAGTAAGTGGTAGGTAATACAGTTAAACTGTAAGCACCCACAAAGACTCAATCATATCCAACATAAGAGTATGATTATGTAACTGTGACGAGTCGTTCATGGGTATGCTTTTGATACTTTCAGAACATTGTGCTCATAATCTTAGTTTACATTTGGTCTTAAATGTAGGATGAAAGATGTTCACATTTTAATTCAGCCTGTTATTAGAGAAGTGAACTTTAGGACCAACTTTTATTTAGATACTAGCAAGATTGTTTAAATATTTATGGCATCCATAAAAACCTGTCAGCCCTTTTTTTTTTTTCTCTCCTCTCGGCCACAGTCGCATTGTTCTCGTCTGTCGCACCTAAACCTAGTTGTCCCGGAGACAAACGAGACTGGTCCATCCAGTTCCCGTGTCCTCTGTGTTAATTCACCTGTGCGGGCTGATGCAGGCTGATATGTAAAGAATGTGCTGGCGTGAGCCTTTTAAGTTTTACCTGCTTCACAGCGCTGAACATAATGCGGCGCAGATTTTCCCAGGATGAAACACAGGCGGTAACAGACGTGCATGTCATGAGCTCTTTGTGCAGTGGACTGTTACTGCGCTGTGATTATGCAGTGGGGAGATTTTTCAGCGACAAATGATAACTTTTATTTTTGTATAAACTAAGAGAGTGACTTCATACAATTAAAAAATGTTTTATTGCACCAAGTCATCAGTTTTAGCTTTGTATTTTCTCTTCTGGTGTTTTTCCCTTTGTACAGAGACAGCTCAAAGTTTCCTAAAGTAAAAGGAAATGAAGACCGAAAGACCAGAAACCCTTTTGCATTCCATTATAATGAGACGTGACTTTATTGGAACTGGAAATGTAACTACAGATGATATCTGAGCTTAATTTACTGTGTGCAGAAGAATGTGTGCAGTCACCATGACAGCAGCTACAACGTATGGCAGGTATGCGCGCACTGTCGTTTTATCACTATCATTAATGTGATTCTTTAATTTTAGCATCATATTCTATGTAACATCTGTCCAGAGACTAGAGGTTAAAAGTAAAACTTTATTCATGTGTCAAATAAAACACTGTATAAATAAAACACACGTCTTTCTCCTCCAGTGATAGAAGCAAAGTGGAGCAAATAAAAACTATATGTTTAGGCTAGATGGAGATTTTTTTGTAATGTTGTATCTTGCTGTGACACAATATATGACTATTAGTGATTTCTTAGTGGGTCTGACCTCAGATGGAGGATCTAGCAAGTATCTCTGTGACCGGGGTAAGCTGAGCTGTCATACAGGAAGAGGATTTAAGACTTAGGCGATTTACAAAAGTAGTCAAATATTTAGAAAAAAAATTGGTTTACACACGAACATTTGCAATAAAAAAACTGAAAATTAGTCTTTCAGTTTTCCAACTTTTAGTCCAGAGGCACTGCTGTTGAACTCCTAAACAAATGTCACGCTGCATTTTACGTTTGAACTTGAACGTACACCTGAGTTTACCTTTCCTGTTCACCGAGGTGTCGCCGACCTCTTGAGGTTGCGTTCGTGTCAATACCTGCCTCCACTCGACAGACACTTCAGGCCGTCAGCTGACCGACTGACCTGCAGGTAACTCCAGCTGTGGCCCTCTGTTTCACCTCTGGTGCAATGACAAAGCACATTGATATTTCACAAGACCTCAGTCCAGAGAAGAAGATGATCCACGTCCCATGTTCTGATTTATAATAAAGTTTTATAGGGACTGAACGGTGAAAGGTTCACATCATCCCATGTGGCTGAACCGCCTTGAGGAAGCACCTTACCCCCAAATATCTGCCCCCGGGTGCTACCCAAGTGACAGCTCGTTGCTCCGAGTGTACACAACGAATGGATGCAGAGGAGGAATTTCCTCATTTTCCTCTGGAGCCTATCCCAGCTATCACTGGGCGAGAAGCGGGGTACACCCTGGACAGGTCGACAGGCTAACACAGAGAGACAGACAACCATTGGCATGCACACCTACGGCCAATTTAGAATCACCAGTTAACCTAAAGGGCACGTCTTTGGATGATGGGAGGAAGCTGGAGTACACGGAGAGAACCCATGTGGGAGAACATGCAAACTCCACACAGAAATTCCCCAGACAGTCGATGGAACAGTTCGAACCCAGAACCTTCTTGCTGGGTGGCAATAGTGTTGTGGTGGTGGTTAGCACTGATGCCTCACAGCAAGAAGGAAGCAAAAAGAAACAATTCTATTCTATTTTCCCATATGTGTATTAATGACGGCTGCATTCCACTTACAGGACTTACAGGAAGTCCTGCCTGAGTTACTGGGACACTTAATGGAACAGAGGCGTCACTAGATCCACCTGTGCTTTCTCTGCAGCGGCAGGTCAGGAAAAAGTCTGCCAGGAAAAAGCTCTGTTTCATTTAGGCAGCCAATTCAGAATCACTAATGAACCCAGCATGTCTCTGGACGGTGGGAGGAAGCTGGAGTACCTGGAGAGAACCCACACAGACACAGGGAGAACATACAAACTCCACACAGAAAGGCCCAGTCGACCCATGGATTCGAACTCGGGACCTTCTTGCTGTGAGGCATCAGTGCTAACCACCACTGTGCCGCCCAGTGAAATTTATTTCTCATTAAACGAGAGGGTGAACAAATGAAGAAGAGCTGAAAAAAAAAAGCTCAGGCAAGATTATTTCTTGTCAGCAACAACCAAAGTACAACACATAGGAGATCACTCTTTGATGGTCACATGAATGATATATAATACCACTGTTAGTGGAAGTATATGTGTGGATAACAAGCAAACTATGAAAGAAGCTTAATGATATGACTACATCATATGATGATGTGAAGTCATTCATGTTGTGGGGTACATTAGGCTCCATGTGAACAGATAAATAAGCAGCAATAACTGATCTGACACATGATTTTTTATTTTTGTTTGTCGTCTGGTGCCCTCTCCTGCAGCAGGGTTAATTTAAGCTCCTCGGTCTCTTTAATTAGTTAAGTCTTTGCTGGCGCACAAAGTGGATTACAACTTCTGAGCTTTCCTCACAGACGCACAGAAAGATGATTGGCCGACGCTTCCCGGGGAGTCCCTCTTGCTTGTAAACAGTCCTCTCAGTCTGCGTGTTGATGAACGAGGCGCAGTCCGGCTATGGTTTCTGCTACGTGACTTTTTACCTCTTTCAAAAAAAGCAGCCATGGGAAACGCCAGCGGGTCGTCTTTGGAGGAGCTGCAGGCCTGCGAGAGCCACCACTGGTACAGGAAGTTCATGACCGAGTGTCCTTCGGGGCTCCTCACCTACTACGAGTTCAAGAAGTTTTTCGGCTTGAGTAATCTGACGGAGACATCGGACACCTACGTTAGGGCTATGTTTACAACGTTTGACATGAACGATGTAAGCTGACTCTGCATCTCGTTTCTGGCTGATTTATTCCACATGCTGCGTGAAAAGATGAATGCTCCTTTGTTCACAAAATGATGAAGATTTTGGTTGACGTGATATTAATTTATTTGCATTTAGCTGTTAACATGAATGAGAATACACCGCTTCATTACCAGCATACACACACATTTCTGTTCATTTATTTATTGTCTGTATTTCACAAATGTCATGTCTGTTAATAGACTACAGTAAATACACACCGGTGTAATTTCAAAGGGAACTGGTTCACGTTTGTCTCTCTTGCTTCAGTGGCTGCTTGTGTTTCCACTGGAGGGAACTTGTGCACATTATTTCTGCTAATGTTAGTCAGCTGGAGGAGAACTTAGCCTATTAGAGAGGGGGGCTTATCCACCCCCAACGCTTCATACCCAGCTGACCTACAACCTAAAACAAGACTACTGCAACCTCTTTCTGCATGCACGTGAACTAAGAGCAGGTGTATACTCACTTCTCACTAACTGGGGATGCACGGAGCCTCAGGCATTAATCTGTGTATTTCAGTGATCACGTATTTAATTGCTAGATCAGAATTACATTATTAAAACCTATATAATACAATAAATATGACAGTTTTTTATGAGTACACACTGAATGCCACATCGCTCTGCTTGTGTTAATGTGCTGACTGTCTCCCGTACTCTTACAGGACGGCTACATTGATTTCATGGAGTACGTGGCCGCCCTGAGCCTGGTGCTGAAGGGAGGGGTGCAGCAGAAGCTCCGCTGGTACTTCAAGCTGTACGACGTGGACGGGAGCGGCTGCATCGACCGTGACGAGCTGCTGCTCATAATCAGGGTGAGCATGAGCCTCAAGTTAAAGCTTAGCTTATGGACATATCCCAGAAAATCTCAACTGGTGTCCCAAACCAACCTGCTAAAGCCACCGCGGTTTGAACGGGGTTAGGGGTCAGGGGGTCAGGATTAGAGTGCGGGAGATACTGTGGTACTGCAGGCCGCAGAGGCAGATAGCTGACGCTTAGCTGACATCTGCTGGTTGAAAATGATAGCACGGTGAGTCAGCTACTAACGCTCTTTCCTCTTTGTTTGTTTAGTCCATTCGAGCGATCAATGGAATTTCTTATGAGATGTCAGCGGAGGACTTTGCCAGCATGGTGTTTGACAAGATTGATATCAATGGAGATGGTAAGACACGCAAAATGTGACTAATTATACAGAAAGATGGGAATATATAATTCATACATGCACTCACTTGTCAGATAATTAGGTACATGAGTGAACACAAATCCATTCTGATATAACAGTCCTGCACTAAATCGTGATGATATGAAGGTTATGGCGTTCAGGATTAGTTTAACATAACTGAGAGAGCTGAAAACTGTGTTTTCATTTTCTGTGTTTTGTAGTACTATTGAACTCCATTGAGATGTACCAACACTTTGACAAACCCCATTTTATTCAGAAACACTCAGTCCGGTTTAACAACACCACAGACTACATCCTCCAAAATGAGCATACAGCTTAATTAACACCTCTCTGACGCTGTTTCAGCATAAACTTAACATTAACGGCCTCGACGGAGGATTTAGTGCAGGACTGTTATATTAGAAGGGATTTGTTTTCACTGGTGTACCGAAAGAACTGGCAAGTGAGTACATGTGATTTTTAAAACAAGTGAAAACCTTGAGTTTGCTCATTTAAATGAAATTGTTGCAACATAATAGATCTCAAGCAGTGATAAATACAACATAGACTGTTTTCAGACACATTCATTCATTCATTTTCTGTATCCGCTTGACCTCTGGAGGGCCGTGGGTGCGGCTGGAGCCTATCCCAGCATTTTCAGACACATTCCTCTTTTTTATTCCTATCTATACATATCGCGTTGTCACAATCATTTTATGAGAAGAGGTGAAAAAATATTCTGTTCCAACTTTGTGGCAAATTATTCCTGAATCTTTAAGAATATCAGACGGTGTATTTCTCCCTTTTTCCAGGTGAACTGTCCTACGAGGAGTTCATGGAGGGAATTCAGAATGACGAGATGCTGCTGGAGACACTGACCGAGAGTATGGACCTCTCGCACATTGTCCAAAAGATTGAAGGAGAGAGGAGGGCCGACAAGTGATCGTCCGACGTTGTGAAGCCTCGTGATTATATGTAACTGTGCCACGGCTGAGCGGGTGAATATGTGTGATAATCATCAGATCATCCTCGGGACAAGCGGATATGGAGGATCGGTCTCCAGACATGCGCACATTCACGGACGAACGAAGACTACCCACCTACCCTGAAGATTCTCTGACTGGACACCAAGTTTAGGAGGACATGATCAGCTCTAAAGTTTGGAAACAGAAGTGTGTGTGTTCTCCTCTTTTGCAATCTACTAATAATATTTGCTAGTGAGATGGAAATGCTGCTGCAGGATAAAACGTCCTATAGTGCAGTCTCAGTTTTCAGATGCATCATTACCGACTCCCGCTGACATGAAGCACTGCATGATTTCTCTCCAGAGTCCATTATGTGCCACTTACTTGATATTGTATGTTAAAGAATCACAAGTAGAATTTGAAGAGTCCTTCTTTCCATTCATTTTATAACCTAATATTTCCTTTCTACTGCACTATGACAGTAACGGGTGTATATATTGTATGTATTTTGTTTTGTAAAGCCTTCACAGAAGCTCTGTATTATACTTCAAATTAGTGTGACGTGACATACTGTAGGAAAACTGTGCAGTCATGCATGTTTTAAAATAAAAATCAATGATAATTTCATCAAAATTGTCCACATTTCTTTCTTAACTAGTCTCCAGTCTGATCCAAGTCTCTCAGATTGCATTCATGCCCATTTCTGTGCTGTAAATAAGACTTATTCAAACCTCTTGGAAGTTAAGATACTGCATCAGATCAGTTTCTGTTTATGTCAGATATGGAGCAAGAAGCATTTCAAGCATGAAGAAGTAAGACAGCTCTAAGATTTCTGTCATTTTCTTTTATTCCTCAAACAGTTTTAACATTCTGAAACAAAAATCCACTTGTGCATGACTGTGCTGTCTGTGTCGATGATGGTGTTTGCGGTTCTTGAGGGGTAAAAACTCCAATTTAATTAACTTACAATGACTCCACATGGGACATAAAGTCCTCAATGGGAGAATACGTGATGACTTTGTAGCACAATCGCGTCCAACCATTTTGGCTCATGGGATTCACAGACACGTCAGTGTTCATCACAGGAGAGTTTGACCTCTTGAACTCAGTGGCCAGTTAACATAAACCTAACTGTGGCAACGGAACAAGTCCTCAGACATTTTACTTATCGACCTACATATCAAACCGTACTAAAGTTAAAAGTAAAAGTATAAAAGTATTCATTCCACATCAAACTGGGCTCGGTAAGTTTTCTTATACTGTTGGGTTGTTGTTATTTCTGCATTAACATAAAAGCAGCATTTGATTCAGCTGCATTCAAAGTTTTTAAAGTTCTATACAGCTGACAGATAAATGTGTTGAAGTAAAATGTATTAAATGTTCCATCTGAAACAAAGTAGAAAGCTTAAAATATTCAAGTGAAGAAGAATTTAACGTAAGTACTCTGCTTGAGCAAATGTGTCTGAGTCATCCGTCCCCTTTAAATCAGGATTTACCTTGGCAACCATTGCACGTGTCTGTAAAATCCAACTACATTATTCTTTTCTTTTTTTCTTTTTGTGATGCTGCAGGCAGTTTACATTAAACTCCCTCACTTTGATCGAAAACAACCAAACACACACCCAGCCAATAAAGACCCTTACAGCCTTCTACTTCACCCCAGGACACAAAACAACCCATCGTCAACACAGCGGCGGGGCAACAGGCTCATTATGCATATTAATCCGAAACCAGAGAAAAAAAAAAAAAAAAAAAGGCGCAGGTGCGAACCGGACACACGCTCTCCAAAATGCTGAGCGGTTTCAGGGAGTGGTTTGTTGTCGTCGGCGTGTTTTGGCTCATGTTAGTGACGGGATCATCACCAACCGGGCAATTGACTTGTGCCACTTTACGCACGTATTGTTCTCTCTTTTTTTTTTTTTGTTGTTTTTTTTGGAGAGGGGCACTCCCACTCCGATACAACTGACTAATCGGAGCTAAAAATAGCACTTCAAAGCAAATGACTTGTGAAATTTGAGAGTTTGAATAAAACTGTGTGAAAAATAGCGACATAAGAAGAAAAATTAAAATGTCACAAAAACGCAAACGAGTTATAAAGTTTTTTGTTTGTTTGTTTAGTAATTCTGATGGGACAAAAGGCACATTACACATCACACCCTTCTCTGTATCGATTGTTAATTAAAGAATAAATAATTAAATAAATGTCACTAATTCCTGATTGTTTAAATTTGGACTAAACACGCGATTCTACACGATTAAAAACTCTAAATTCCGATCAGTGTTGTGACTCTTTCACATGCTTGGTGAAAAACGATCACACCAGCTGCTCTGAAAAAAAAAAAAAAAAAGAAAAAGAAAAAAAAGAAAGAAAGAAAAGGTGTGTCACCGGCATGACGTCACGGCCGTACCTGAGTTTCGATGAGGAGAGGGGGAAGGACCGGGCCGAGTGGGAAAAAAACAAAAAAAAACACCAGCTCTTCGCGGTCCGATCGGGATAAACTCTTCAACTCTTGTTACCGTCGCTCGGCGCCGTCGATTTAATCGTCGGGTGGCTCTGTTCGAGGTGGATTTGTCAGGAGTTTTTAGAGGAAAAGGGCGGTTTTGATTCCCAGCTGCTGGTGAACACAGGCCGACCAGGAAAGGGGGAAAAAAAAAACTACTTCCTGCTTTGGCTGGCACAGGTATTTTTTTGTCTTTCTTTTAGTGTCGTGTTTTGCTTGATTTGTTTGTGTGTTTCTTTTGTTTTGAATTACTTTCATTCCCGTTCACGTGTTTAAATATGTGATAAAAATGTCAAATACGCGGCAATAAGCAAAATAATCTCATCTGTCAGAGTGAACCCTTGCAGCTTTAAAGTTTTTTTTTTTTTTTTTTTTTGAAAATCCGGACGCGCAGGATTGCTTAGTGTTGCAGCATTATTGGCAACAGACTGTGCCACTTATCCAACGTAGTTTTAGGATATAATCCACGTTTCCGGTTCATATTTGACCGACTGGTTCGTGTTTTCTGCTTCAGTCACCATGTCAGTCACCCCTCGACGCGTGCGCCTGAAGCCCTGGCTGATCGCTCAGGTGGACAGTGGCCGATACCCGGGTCTGGTGTGGCTCGACCGTGACGCCATGCGCTTCCAGATCCCATGGAAACACGCCACACGACACACACCCCAACACGAGGACGAGGACACCATATTTAAGGTAAAAGGAAAAAGGCTTTTGGAAAAAGAGTAGTCGGATGTTTGTTGGTCCTGAGACAGAACCTGGGAATGCGAACAGTTTGAATGGGGCTGTCACATATGGGGCTTAAATCATTTTATTTTTGTACAAGTTAAGCTTTTCTAGTTCAAACATGTTAAATATTAATGTAAAATGATATACATTTAGAAAAATGCTGTATGGTCTTGTTTACAAAATCTGCTTTTGTAAGCCGTTTACACAGGGCCTCTATTTGGCTTCTAGCATCAAGAAATTTCAAAGTCACCGGATCCTCAGTACAGGATAAACACTGGGCTTGTATTCGGTGTTATTGGATGTAATGTGCAGCTTCATTTTTATTTTTCTGTGACCGTGTGTGCGGATATTTTATGTTTTCACCTTCTGTACACCTGCAGAATTAGATTGAACTAGAACAAAAAGTCACGGAAAAGTAAAAGTACAAAAATTAAACTGTCTGCTTTTAGCCCCTGCTTCTCGAAATTCTTCCAAAACCCTGTCACCTTGGAAAGTTTTAAGGACAAGTATCACCAAAAAAAAAAAAAAGAGAGTCATCAGTCGGTAAAAACAAGACAAATGTGTGCACGGTGATATTGATACTTGGGCTCTACACGTTCCTCCAGGCGTGGGCTGTGGAGACCGGGAAGTTCCAGGAGGGAGTCGACGAACCTGATCCTGCGAAGTGGAAAGCTCAGCTCCGATGCGCCCTGAACAAAAGCCGAGAGTTCAAGCTCATCTACGACGGCACCAAAGAGGTCCCCTTGAACCCCTTGAAGATTTACGTCGTCTGCGACATCCCGCAGCCCCTCAGCAACCAAAGTAAGTCGGGGCCGTTCAGATATGGCTGACTTCCTCCAAACTCGGCGCATCTTTGCGTCATTTCGTAATGTTTCCCGTCTTGTAACGCTGCCTCCAACCCCACAGCTCCTTCAGACACCGGTTCTTGGACTCCCCATGACGACGATGGCGACGATGATATCCCAGATACCCCGGAGTCTCTGCCTCAGTACCCTTCCAACGGTGAGGGAGTTGTTCTAAACCATTTCTGTTTTTGTGGCAGTACATCACCAGTCAAAGCAAAGACATTCAGTTTGATTGCGTTTAATAAATGAGTCAATTCTTTCCTCATTTAGGCACCAGCCCCCCTCCTCTCATTATGTGGTCTCCACTGAGTACGGGGTCACCCATGCAGCCTTCCAGTTGCCCCCCTTCAAATGAAGGCTGGCTCAAAGAGGAGCCTACTAAAGTCTGGCCTAAAGAAGAGCCGGTAGATATGGACATGGAGATGCAGCCCGCACCTCTGGCCGACATGACCCCCGCTCCTCTACCCGATCCCTCGATTCAGCCCACAACTTTGTCGGACGCCCTGTTCGCCTCTCCGGAAATGTGGATCAGTTCCCTCCCAAGTGAGCAGTGTGTTTATAGAAATCCTGATACTGACTAACGGGCCGACGGCAGGCAGCATAACTTCTAGTAAAAAGCAACTTTTGTGTTAACTGATTAATTCCTCGAGCAACAAATGCAGCAACATTTACTACTTCTCTTCATTTTGAATACCACAAACTCAACATATTGAGTGTGGAAAAGGTTGCAGAGGAGAAACAAACACATAAAAATATAATTTTATGCTCAGGAAAAATTGCGACAGCCATTTTTTATCCTTAGTTTATATTTATGGACAACAAATGTGTTAGTTAATTATGAAAGTAGCCATCAGATAATTGATATCCTTATAGAATAGAAAGAATGCAGAGTGGTAGAAAGTAGCTCTTAATTAAATTAAGCCAGTAGAGTCAACACTTTACACTCTATAAGTTAAACTACACTTACATTTTTACTGTAACGTTGTGCTTTTGGATGCTCTGCCCCTTTAAACTGAAGCATTCCTTTAGTCGTGTGCCTAACATGGTTTTTAACATGTGTCTACTTTCCTTTCCGTCGCAGTGACAGACCTGGAGGTGCTGTTCCTGTACAGAGGGAAGGAGATGGGTCCCACAATAACCGTCAGCAACCCGCAGGGCTGCCGGCTGTTCTACGGAGACCTGGGGCCCATGGTCAACCAGGAAGAGCTGTTCGGCCCCGTGAACCTGGAGCAGCTGCGCTTTCCGACCACGGAGCACATTACCAACGACAAGCAGAGGGTGTTCACTAGCCGCCTGCTGGACGTGATGGACAGAGGCCTGATCCTGGAGGTCAGCGGCCACGACATCTACGCGGTCCGTCTCTGCCAGTGTAAGGTGTACTGGTCGGGCCCCTGCGCTCCAAACCCAGCTGCGCCGAACCTCATAGAGAGGCAGAGGAAGATCAAACTCTTCTGTCTGGAGTCTTTTCTCAGTGGTGAGTTGGGTTTTCATCAAATCGTTCATAAATTGAAATACCAATGTCTAAAATTTAATGTGGGAAATAATTCTAATGAATTTCTTTTGGGCGATGTGCAGGCGTGATAGCCCACCAGCGTGGCCAGACACCGAGTCCCCCTCAGTTTGAAATCAGCCTGTGCTTTGGAGAGGAGTGGCCTGATGGCAGACCCAAGGAGAGGAAACTTATCATGGTGCAGGTGAGGAAATGTTGTGGCCCGCTTTTGTGGCCCTCAAGGGGCAATACAAGGCGGTAAATAAGCAGGATAGGTTTGTTTACGTCATAATTGGATAATTCCATTAATTGGAAGTCAATTATCTAATCAACGCAGACTTCTTTGGTAGCTGTCCACTTAAGCGTCTGGCTGCTGTGCAACTTTTTATATCAAAGAGCAGCTTTACGGCCTTGCTACAGATTAAACCTCACTGAACTATAGAGAATCCAAAAGCTATAAAAATCCATTTTATGTTTTTAGTCGCCTGTCGTGGCTCATACTTTGACCCTCCTTCGTCCTTCAGATCATTCCGGTGGTGGCCCGGATGATAAGCGAGATGTTTTCTGGGGACAACACGCGGTCGTTCGACAGCGGCAGCGTTCGCCTGCAGATTTCAATCCCGGATATCAAAGACAACATAGTGACCCACCTAAAGCAGCTGTACTGCCTGCTGCAGACCCACCAGGGGCAGGACGGCTGGACGCTGCCCCCCGGCCCAGGCCTGAACATCGTCCAGGCCCTGCAGGCTCACACTGTGAACTAACATGTATCTGTATATTTCACCCTGCTACTAATAGTTATCTACCGTTGGCAAAGAAGTACTTATGTGTGATCCTATTTAGAAGTGTGCACGATATTCTGTAGGACTCGTATGCTTTCCAGCTTTTCTGTACATAAAATTTGCACATTTTACTCTGGATTTGGTGCAGGAACCTTAGACGGATGTAGCAGCTGCATGGGCCAAAGTCCTGCTTGCTGCAAGGGAACATTTAACATTAACGTTAATGAGTTACAGATATTGCTCTGTGCCTTATTTGACCAGAACGGGTCAGTGATTGCCAGACTTTCTTCCCTAGAGTCAGTCTTTCATGAAACAGGACAAAATCTTTGATTTTTGACCTGTAATATTCTCGACGCAACGCATCGGTCACTGGATTTGTATATTTTAGGAAATGATCAGTAAATGTGAATTAAAGTATGGATGGATGTGCATTTTTCTACAGCTTATAGATTACTATATAGTCCAGCGGTGCCCAGTTTGAGATCTCATTGTCATGTAATTGTGTGCATTAACTTTTTAAGTCGTTCTCCTTCTAGCATGTATGAGTTTTATTGACATCAGCTGGCAATTTTATTATTTTTTTCCACACCAGATATTTTTGAATTTATATCTCATTTAATTTTAAGTTGTTTCCATTCAGCCATTTAACCAAATACCATTCAGCTACATGGGTCTCTTTATTTTTTCTTTCTTATTTAATGGATGCATTGCACTTTGGGTGCTGAATTATGTTTTATGGCTTGTTGAATGTATTTACCCTGCGACTGCATGTTATATTTTATCAATAAAAATACTGAGATAACTTGTCTTTTCGATTGAACTTAATGATTGTTTTCATGACTCCAAAGTAAACTTATCTCAGGGCAAAAAATGTCTGCTTAAAGTAATGCAGGTTGAGATTTAATGAGTTTATGTTAAAGCAGTGCTTTAATTTCATTAAACAAATATTTGTCACGTATTTGATTAAATTGCTGCTCTGTAAAATGTGCACATTGAGCACAGCTGACCTCGAGTGGTTTAGTTGAACAATGGCAGGATTGTTGTCGGTACAATGTGATGTAATGTGTTCTCATCCCGTGATGACAACACCGGCACCCACCCTGAACCTTTGTGGTGAGGTTGACGGTTACATTAGTTTGACTGAAGAGTTAATCAAACAGATGAAAGTATGTGTCTGTTCAAAGTGATGACATTAATGCAGCATCCTATCCCCTCGACCCCGTTTCATCCCATCCCCTTGACTCCTTTCATCCCTTTGCATCCCATCTCTCCCACTGTTTTCATACCATCCACTCGACCCTTTTCATCCCATCCCCTCGACCCCTTTTATCCCCTTGCATCCCATCTCATCACCCTCTTTTTATCCCATCCACTCGACCCCGTTTCATCCCATCCCCTTGACTCCTTTCATCCCTTTGCATCCCATCTCTCCCACTGTTTTCATCCCATCCACTCGACCCTTTTCATCGCATCCCCTCGACCCCTTTTGTCCCTTTGCATCCCATCTCATCACCCCCTTTTTATCCCATCCACTCGACCCCGTTTCATCCCATCCCCTCGACTCCTTTCATCCCTTCGTATCCCATCCTTCCAACCGTTTTCATCCCATCCACTCGACCCTTTTCATCCCATCCCCTCGGCCCCTTTTGTGCCTTTGCATCCCATCTCATCACCCCCTTTTCATCCCATCCACTTGACCCTTTTCACCCCATCCCTTCGACCCCTTTGCATCCCTCCATCCATATTTACCAATAAACATATTTGCATGAATTAAGACGCAGTCTTTGTTAGCGTGTATTGGGGTCATGATAAACATCAATAAATTGAATATTAAAATTTATAAAAGAACTCATAAGACATCAACAGGCACGAGGAAGGCTTTAATATTGTGGACACAGAGGAGCAAATTTCATGTGTCTCATACATTTTGGTCATAAGTTTTATACATTTTTGTGGAGTATATTAATATTTGAACAATAAAATCTGGAAAGTCAAAAACTACAGTTGTGAAATGCTGTGACTTAAAAGGGCAATAATTCCCTCGGCAATGCAGTGGAATGGGAGGTTGCATAAATTTAAATAGCCATGATGACGTAGCTACAGCACTTCAGATATGTACACTAGGTACTTTCAGGTGTCAATTAGCATTGTTGTGATATGTGTAGGTTTCTTTTGAGCCACTGGTGTTGCAGATTTTCTGGTTGGACGTTGTGCATCATTTTAACTCACTTGTAGCACTGCCTGCATATTACATCACTGAGGGATTCTCTCCAGATTGTTTGAGTTTATGGTCGCCAGGAAATGTTAAAGGAATAAAGGAATAAAATATTCCAACTATTCATCATAAATGATAACAGAGTGCAACTTTTAATCTCCTCTTTATGACTGGAAACAGAAGAAACAAAACAAAACACACGAATGCATTCAAATACTGGATGCTGAATGGGTGAGGGTAATCGAGGAAGAAGAAAAGCAGAGGGAAGGCATCCTGGCTCTCTATTAATGACAAATATTTGTGGAAACTTTCAGTGCGAAGTGTTTTCCTCTGTATCTCGTAACCTTTGCTCTGATGGGTCGCCACACTGAAGATCTCACACCCTGATCTGCGTCGACTCCCTGTCTGGCCTATCATTCGGCCACTGGTAGCGGACTTTGTCCTTCGCGTTTACGAGGGAGTCTTGGGTGTATGTTGCTGAGGTGTCAGATCATAATATGAGCTGAGTTTCTGCTGAACGCGTAACAATACAGAGGAAAGTGAGAAGCAACATTCGACTGTCAGCCACTGAAGGTAAGAAGCTGAGATGTTGGATGTCAAGAGGAAAACTGGATATGTCTTTGTTGTGACAGTGATGTGTTGGAAAGGGTTTTGAGAGTTTCGGTTGAGACAGTTAGAAGGACATTTCACATGTGTCGTTAAAATACATTTAAATCCTGTGGAAGGCAGAATAAATACACTGTGAAATGTTTTTACTA
The DNA here is from genome assembly GCF_963514085.1 of Chelon labrosus. Lineage (NCBI taxonomy): Eukaryota > Metazoa > Chordata > Actinopteri > Mugiliformes > Mugilidae > Chelon > Chelon labrosus. Next base: position 9,306,248 of record NC_140340.1, read on the forward strand.
TAATGTTGAATATTTGTGTTAGAAATCGGTTCAGTTTTGTTTTATTGTCTTCATGCAGGTCATGTCTTATGCAATATAACAAGTCACCATTTAAATGGGTCATTGCTAGCAACCTAGCAATGACCCATTTAAATGGTGACTTTATGGTTAATTATCAAGACTCATTTATGAATTTGTTTCTGATAACCAATGTGGGAATCGATCGAGGACACATTATTTATTTTTATTCCATGAAAAAGTTCCCTTTTTAAATCCACACAACAAGACAAGGTTCAAGCAATATCCAGTATTTTTTTCATCTTCGTTCAGCTTCGTTTAAGACACAGAAGTCTCCAGAAAGCAGCGAGTTAAGGATTTATTTTTAGATGCATGTCGGTGAGTCAGCTCTCACCACTGACTTCACATTTTTATGGCGTGCATAATTCATGTCATATGTGATAACTGCAGGTGTGTTCAGTCACAATGTTCAGGAACAACAGTCCCCCTGGTTATGACACCGGCAGCTATGCAGAATCACTCCTGTCCAAGTATGTATCTCACTCATGATTATAGGGTTTCTTAATCAGCTGATTGTTTCATTGCACAGTTTGACAACGGTGTGATGTTTCTATTCTGACAGCGGTTATTCTACTATGGATGACTCCGCGTCACAAGTGTCGGGCGTGTCCGGCATGTCAAGGCCCAGTGCAAAGTCAATTTACAGTAAGTGAACTCTGCCGTACGGAAAAAGTGAGTCAATCTGTTCGGTTTTATCTATGAGGGTCACGTAAGCTCGTCTTTATGCTTCACCAGTGCAGAGGAAGGAGTACGCATCATCCATAAACAAGGCCATGGACAAATTCCAGCACAGAGTTGAGGTATTGGATCGTTCCATTGTCACACAAAAGCCACCTGCTCTGAATCACGCCAGGCTGATTTGTTATTTTTGTGTGTTTGGACGTCTTTGTGCTGCAGCACTTGTTCACCTGTGACCTGGACGGGAAGGAGCTGGCGAACATCTCAGACTGCATGGAGCGTCTGAAGCTGCTGGATGAGACGGGTCGAGTGTGGGGTCAGAACATGCTGCTGGAGGTCCGCGAGGGCAACATGCGGCTCATAGACATCGAATCTAAGGTAAGCGGCATGTGTGACCCGGAGTCTCTTACTGGCTGTCTGAATCCACAGAGCAGGATGGTGCATGAAAGTGATATGGCAGAGACTCTGAGGTCAGCACAGGTCGATGGAATGTCAACGAATTTGGGAGAATTTCAAAGCAATGTGTTGACGATTTAGATGCTTTCTAAAGAATAGACACATCAGGCATAACATTATGACCACCTTCCTGATATTGTGTAGGTCTCCCTTGTGCCTCCAAAACAGTTGTGACTCATCAGAGAATGGACATAGGTCTTCTGAGGGTGTCCTGTGGTGTCTTTCAATTGAGTGTTGTTAGTGGGGGCCTTTGGGTCCTATGGGTTGAGGGGAGGGGCCTCTGTGGATCAACTCACAGATACTTGATCAGTTTGGGATCTAGTGAATTTGGAGGCCAGGTCAACACCTTGTGCTGTTCTGTTTTTTTTTTTTTTGAGTTGTTCCTAAAGTGTGTGTCTGTGTCAGGCTGCATCCTGCTGGGGATGGTTGCTGCCATCAAGGAGTGTCATTGCTATGGGGTGGGGGTGTCTGGTCTGGTCTAGGTGGGTGCTACATGTCTAAGTAACATCCACATGAATGAATGTCAGGTCCAAAAGTTTCCCAGCAGAACACTGAATTGTCACAAAATGGTCAATGTTATTTACCTCTCCTGTCAGTGGTTATAATGCAGTGGCCGATCGGTGTATATTTTAAATGCCAGCCTCCTTTAGCCTTGGGTTAGGGTTAGGGTTGGGGTTAGAATGAACTCAATGCCACAGTGAGCTTCTCTGAGCTCCCAGGTGCATGTCTGTACTGCAGGGTCCATCCTGTTAATAATGGTATGAGCAAGAGAAGTCGGCCTCGGCGAAAGTCAACAAGAATCTGTCTGGTCATCGGACGTGTTAGAGGCAGACACGCCAGTGTGTCTTTTACTTTCCTCCATGTTTTAATATTATATATATATTTTTTAACATTGCCGTGACTGAAACTTTGAAATGTTGACTCTGTGGTGAGATCCTTTGAGTGGAAAATGGTCATGTTGTGCCGCGTGCTCGTTACATAACTGAGGTTAATGATTGGCCGCGTGACGTCTACTCAGAGGACATAAAACCATTGGATCAAGTGGACATATGAGGTCTTCATGTGCATGTTATAACCTCGGGTGGTGAAATGGAGACAGACTTGTTCAGTGCTACAACACTGATTAGATTTCCTCTTTCTATGTAGTGCTATGACCCCCCCCTATATACAGTATGTGTTATAGAAGTCACTACAATGATAAAATGAGCTAGGGCATGTCATCAAGCTCCCACATATACTGTATATTTGTGCTGCCGGATGCCTTCAAATGATGAAGAGTCTCAATGTGGTGCATCAGAGGAGAGACTGGGAGGATGCCTCTACTTCTGATTGCTCTGACGCTGCTCTGTACACTCTCAGGAGGAGCTGGAGTCCATCGCCCTCAGTGACATCCAGGACTTAAAAGCCAGAGCGGTCACCGAAGTGTTTAACTCCCTGCTCGTGATCTCCGTCCAGCCCAGGAGAAAAAACACCACCACCGTCCTCATGTTCCAGTGCGAAGACGTCAAGGTGAGGACAGACCCCTCGCTTGAGGAGTTGGATGTCACCGTGTCCGATGAGTGAGTGTGATGTGCGAATGTTGTTGTTTTGCAGGCTGAATATGTTGAAAAGGATCTCGCACGAGCAATGTCAAACAATAAAGATGATCCAGGCTTCAGGTAATGTCCACGTACATGTAGTATGTTACACGCTTTGAGCTTTTTTTTATTTCCTGAACATTTTTTTTTTTTTCTTTTTTGAAACAGCAATGCAGGAAATGGAAGAATGAACGCAATGCCACAGTGGGCTTCTCCTGACTACGGTGAGGGGCCCAGACTGGACGTGTGCTGTACGTGCAGCTGATTCATTCCCATAATAATCTTCACTTCCATCTGTTTGTGTGTCTAGAAGACGACGAGATGTTTCCGAATCAGGACGAGGATGCTTCAAGTTTCAGACAAACACCACTGCCCACCCTCACTGGACAGCAGTTTTCTCCCGCTAATCCGTACACGGAGCTGGACAGGAATGTGGTGAGCGTCCCTCGCGTGGAGGCCGGAGCACGTTTTTAACTCATTTGCACATTTTTAAAAACGCGCTCAGTGACATCTTTGCTTTTATCTTTCTTTCTTTCTCTTCGCAGGACATTTTGAATCACATTGTAAACGACGTAGAAACCTTCACGGGACAAATCGTCGCAGCCAAAAACGTAAAGAAAAAGTCGAAGAAGAAAAAGGGAAAAGGTAATTTAATGCACGTTGGAGGCAGTGAAGTAAAAAATGGCATTTTACCAGTTGTGATGTTTTAACCTTGTATGGTCCTGTTGTCATTATTTTTTTTTGTTATTTCAGCCATGAGCATGCCCTCTCCAGATGAATTCGCAACATGTCTCCATAAAATCAAATATGCCTTCAACGTTCTGGTTTGTGTTTTCTTTAATATTTATTTTATTCACACTGCCACGCCGCCTGTCCTGATCCCGTTGACTCTGACATGTGCAGTGAGTGTTGCATCTTTCTTAACAGGGTGAACTTAATGGACAGATCAATAATCCCAGTGCTGCTGACTTTGTCCACACCTTCTTCACTGCAATAGGCTTTGTAAGTGACTCTTTATTTAATTAAAAGGTTTTAATAACGTGTAATGGGGCGGCACAGTGGAGAGGTGGTTAGCACTGATGCCTCACAGCGAGAAGGTCCCGGGTTCGAATCTGTGGGCCGACTGGGCCTTTCTGTGTGGAGTTTGCATGTTCTCCCTGTGTCTGCGTGGGTTCTCTCCAGCTTCCTCCCACCATCCAAAGACATGCTTTTAGGTTCATTGGTGATTCTGAATTGGCCGTAGGTGTGAGTGTGAATGGTTGTCTGTCTCTCTGTGTTAGCCCTGCGATGGACTGGAGACCTGTCCAGGGTGTACCCCGCCTCTCGCCCGATGACAGCTGGGATAGGCTCCAGCAGACCCCCGCGACCCTTAACAGGAAAAAGCGGTTACAGAAGATGAATGAATGAATGAATGAGTCGTTCACCTTGAATATATGTATCGGCATTTTCTGTTTTCGATGATTTATCTCAGCCTTGATATCATTTCATCCTGATTGTGCGTCCTTTGTCTTCTGAGCTCCTCACTTGAGCCCTGCTCCATTATCTTAACACCACCCGCCCTTACTCTTCTCAAATCTTGCAATTCAGCAGCAGGGCGCGACGCACACACAGCCGTCCTGCCGAACTCGAGTTCGTTTACCAGAGAGTTTTTCTTGTCCTCACCAGGTGGTGTCTCACGGCCCCGTGGGTCTGGCGTCGCACATCGTGGCACCGCTGCTGACGCCTGAGTGCATCCGTCTTCTCAGCGAGGAGGCGTCCCAAAAGGAGGATGAACTGTGGCAGTCTCTGGGAGAACCCTGGAACATCCCCAGGTGTAATAACATTAAAAAACCCTAACCCTAACCCTAACCCTTACATTCACATTTCTTGTTTAGATAACTGCTGCACACGGGCGTGGTTAAGTGTCAGTATGATAACCAGGTGTGATTTTTGATCGTACTGTTAGTAACAAATGGCCAGAGGATCATGACAACATCCCAGTCTACACTCTGAAGTTCTCCGATGGCTGGGTCCCCCCAGAGGTGAACGCATTCAGTCGACCTGCGAGCAGACAGGAGAGTCCGCAGGTATTCAGGGAACCTGCGAGCAGACAGGAAAGTCCGCAGGTATTCAGGAAACCTGCGAGCAGACAGGAGAGTCCGCAGGCATTCAGGGTACCTGCGAGCAGACAGGAGAGTCCGCAGGCATTCAGGGTACCTGCGAGCAGACAGGAGAGTCCGCAGGTATTCAGGGAACCTTTGAGGAGACAGGAGAGTCCGCAGGCATTCAGGGAACCTTTGAGGAGACAGGAGAGTCCACCGGCTGCATTCAGGGAACCTTTCAGGAGACAGGAGAGTCCACATCCTCCACCCAGCCAGGTGAAGCTCAAATATTCAGTGCAGAAAACTTTCTGAATTTACAAAATTTCATCCTAATGTGCACAGCTGGTGTATAGCTTGAATGATAATATGTCAGAGGAGCAGGAATCATGTGAGCCTTGGTGTAGCCCTCAGGCTCTAGTTAAACATAAAGAAAAAAGAACAAAAATCACATTAAAAAAAAAATATACATATATATTTTTTTTGTACATAGGTTTCCACCAAGTGGGATTCACCACGGCCCCCTCAAAAAGAGCGGTACGCACAGTTACGTGAATTCTAATTTTAGTGTAAGCAGAATGTTTCAACTTTGAGTTTTTCACTTTGTGGATGTTTTTCACTTTGCTTTCCAGCTCAAATAAGTCAAATCCAAATCGCATGCGCGTCAAGTACGACTTCATCTCCAGAAACCAGAGAGAGCTCACCATCTGGAAAGGAGAAATAGTTGAGGTATCACCACTCGGCTCCTGTCTGTGTTCTTGCCTTAAGTAATCCAGCACCAGATGCCAATCGAGTTCAAGTTTGCTCTCTGTCCGTCTGCAGCTGCTGGACAAGTCCAAGCAGTGGTGGAAGGTGAGGAACAGCAGAGGGGAGGAAGGCTTTGTTCCCAACAACGTCCTGGAGCCCGACGACGGGCAAACTAACGAGGTCAGCACAGGCAAAAACACCACAGGTCCAGCTTTTTTATCTCAGTCACAGGTGCAAACGGAGGGAATCCCATTCCTGTTTCAAACGGCTCCCCAGTGAATATCTTACAGCCGACATTCGACATGAATAATGAACACACTCAACATGTTTGGCAGCTTGATTTAAACTTCATCATCTGCAGACACATATAACTGGTCTAAGCTACTCGTTAATTTTCTTACTGACGTCTAATTCAAGCAATTGTTTAATTTCAAAGGATATCGTAGTTTCTCCCGTCCTGAAGAAATCGTCCAAACCCTCAGAAGTGAAAGCCTGGCTCGAAGACCAAAGCTTCAGTCACATGTAAGTGCTTACGGAAATCTGGTATTAAATGATTTTGGATAATAATTTAACTTTCTCATGAAGTTGTCTTATAAGCATATACGCCGATCAGCCACAACATTAAAACCACTGACAGGAGAAGTAAACAACGTTGACCGTCTTGTGACAATTCAGTGTTCTGCTGGAAAAGCTTTTAGACCTGGCATTCATTCGTGTGGATGTTGCACCCAGACATGTAGCACCCACCTAGACCAGATCTGGCACCCCCGCCCCATAGCAATGACACTCCTTGATGAGAGCAGCCATCCCCAGCAGGATGCAGCCTGACACAGACACACACACAAAAACAGTTTAGGAATAACTAAAAAAAAAACATGAAGAACAGCACAAGGTGTTGACCTGGCCTCCAAATTCACCAGATCCCAAACTGATCAAGTATCTGTGGGATGATCCACAGAGGCCCCTCCCCTCAACACATAGGATCCAAAGGCCCCCCACTAACAATATCCTGTTACCAGACACCACAGGACACCCTCAGAAGACCCATGTACATTCTCTGATGAGTCACAACTGTTTTGGAGGCACAAGGGAGACGTACACAATATTAGGAAGGTGGTCATAATGTTATGCCTGATCGGTGTATGTGTAATATATTAACGTCTTCTATTTCTCCTCCTTCCCTTGGAGCATTTAACGCATTCAGAATCTGCAGGATATTCACGCTTTTCTTGTGAGAGCTTAAGTTTGAGGGAACCGCTGACTCTAAAAAAAAACCTCTTCCGACACATGTCACAGTTTGGTTTATGACGATTAATCAGTATAATTTCTCTCCGGCAGCACCGTGCGCTGTCTAGGCGGGCTGAGCGGCTCCATGCTCCTGGGGATGAGTAGAGAGGAACTGAAGACGGTGTGTCCAGAGGAAGGAGGACGAGTCTTCTTCAAGTTACAGGCAGTCAAGTCCACCATGGCTGTGAGTGATGAACCCAGAGAGCAGCTTAACTCTGTCCATCGTTTTGATGTCAACGCTTAATAACTTCCTCTCTTTTCTTTTTAAACAATTCAGGCGAATTCTGTCTACTAAGAGAGACAGAGGACACAGTAAAGAAAAAAGACATCTATGATGACAAGAGGGAGTCTTCTTGGACCAAACGGCGATCACAGATGATCAGACTTTCAGCTAATCAATGAAGATGAGAGCAGGCGTGCTGGGAGTTATGTATTTAATGTCCTTTGAAATCAGTGAATATTCTGGAACGTAAATTGTATTAAACTATGAATGTCACTTTGAAATATATATTAATGCAGTTGTCATTTGAAAATATTTTTAGTTAATGTACAACGAATCAATAGGTTATGCACTCACTTGCCAATTCATTAGGTACACCAGTAGCGAAAACTAATACTTTCTAACATGACAGTCGTGCAATAAATCTTAATTTCATAAAGCTTATAGTTTTCAGCATTAGTTTAAAAGAACTGAGAGAAATGTTGATTCAGCTGTGTTTTAATTTCGGAGGATGTGGTTTGTGGTACTATTGAATTATATTGTGTATTGCATTGACATGTGTTTCTAATATTTTGGCAACCCAATTTTTGTATTTGATTCAATCCAGTTTAACAGCACCATAAACTACATCTTCTGAAATGATCAGACAGTTAAAACACCACCTCTCTGAGCCTGTTTCAACATAAACTGAACATTAAAGCAGTCATGAAGGAGGACTTGGTGCAGGACTGTTATATTAAGATGCATTATTTTTTTATGTTTCATCAGTGTACCTAACAAACCGGCGAGTGAGGATTTGATTAAGTAAATAAAAATAAAGCATCCAGCCGGCGTGTACTAATATTGGCACGGTCGGAGTATAACTGGATTCCGTGACAAAAACAACCTGAGAGCCTAATTTTTGTAGTCAATATTTAACCTGTAAATAAAAGCCAAGTGTGACACAGCTTTAGTGAATTAACATGCTTTATTTCGTTGTTCAGACATTACACATGAACCTCAACAGAACCTGTATAACAGTGGCAGTCCGTCTCAAGCAATGATAAGGGTACAGATCAACAGGTGGAATGAAGAATAAAAAAATGACATGACGGTGTGACAGAGACCGAACGTATATTGGGTTCGAGTACCAGAATACTTAACGCACGGAGTTTTTTTTACATGGAAATGAATCTAAACTGAACAGAAAATCTTGATGCAGGTGGTAAACTATAGCAACGGTCAATGTTTGAAGAAATATTGCTTCCAATTTGCTTCCATGAAGATTAAAATATCTTGATAGTTTTCTAACCCTTCTAATCGACCACTATTCACTGGGACTAATCAGTTAGGTATATATGTATATACATATATACCCCCAGAAACTGTGCATTGATCTTTTAAATAATTTTTTTAAGCAAAAATTACAAATTAACTGCAGTTCTTTCCCTTTTTTATAACAGGAAACTAAAACTTTGTTGCTTAGGAAAACAAAACAAAACTATGTGATTATGTATGATGCCAACTTGTGCTATGAGGAAGTAGAATGGACCTTCTCCACTATTTTCCGATGGTTCACGGACCAAACTACTAATTGATTAACAGCGAGCTGCTGCCCTGAATGCAACACTGCTGACGTAAATTACGGGGCTACAAAAAAGTCAATATGAGAGATTTGTGTTTGTGAGGTAGGGTGCTCTACGTCTGTTGTGGACACAATGAACAGTAAACAACTAGATGAATGGATGGAAAAGGCCCAGACTGTAAGTGTCGCGGCAGAGTGCTTGTTCCTGTCATGTCCACGAGATAACTGTGAGACATTAAACCTTACAAAAGAAGCGTTTGTAAAGGCGGAAAGACGACGAGGAGGGAGCGTGGATGACAAATCCATCGGGTAGTTCGGCTCAGATGAAAAAGTGAAACACTTTAAATACGCACCCGACAAAACCGGAGGAGGTCAACTCTACCGACGTGATGTAGAAGATAGGTCAGTTTTTATGTGACTGGCTACTGTAGAGTCTTCATAGTAGGACGTACCAATCTTTATCCTAAAGTAATGAGTTACCAGGAATATTAATCAAAACGGCTACTGTAATATTATACAGACAGAGAGGACGATCAGATATCGTGTCTCAAACAGACACTAATAACAATAACTCTTCTACTTTCATGACATAATCCTAATCCACAGAAATAAAACGTTAAATCTCAACATCAATACGGTGAGAATATAAAATTTCTTATCTCTATCTTGCCTTTAAAAAAATACACTTTATACAAGAAATCACACATATTCCACCGCGTTCACCTCCGCTTTAAAGCGCACCCTTTAACACTTTTATTCTTGCAGAACAATGATGGCTTCTCTTCTTTTGTTCTAATTATCTATAAAGCAAACGCATGTGTATGTTAACACTTTACGGCTGGTTATTCAAACGAAGGCAGACATTTTCTGATTTATTCTCGTCTTATCTTGGCATCATTACTCGACGGTAGGGATGCCCACAGTTTGATGTCCAGTGGCAGACAGCGTGGTGTGATAATATAATGGGTGTTTGTAAATCTTGAGGCATGTGATGTCAGCTTTGGGGTTAAAAGAATATGCTACGAGAACCATGCAAGAGTATTAACCACGTCCCAGCATGGTTTGCTCATTTCTACGACACTGTTTAAATCTGTTTCCTTCACTGCAAACAGATTTGTCAATCAAAAGCTGGTCGGCAGCCCTGAATTAGTCAAGGTGCTTTACATTCAATTTAATGTAAATTCATTATCTCCTGCCACCAGCGAGTCATGCAGGCATGCAAAAAAATGCACTTATAAGCAGAGAGCTAGAAAGAAATGAGCATTTCTCCTAAAAGGCCAAAAGCACAAGCTACTTAACACCGAGCATGCAGCCGGGTGCTTTCGGTTCCGTCAGCGTGGACGTTAGCACAGCACAGAGGCCTACTGTATATCGGCCCGAGGAAAAATACACGCAACACTTACAGCGGGTGGTTAAACCGGACATGCGGTGCTTCACGCTAAGAATGAAAAGGCACTGTGAAATCTTGGCTTGGTGCATATGAACAGTGCACTGCATGCAAAGGGAAAAACCCTCCACGACTTTCTAGTTTGTTCATCGGAAAAGGAATGAGTGTGATCACGGCCCTTCGGAGGGAGCCTCGTGGCCACAGTGAGGTAACAACGAGAATTCTTCCACATCGATTTGTGCTGTGATCAAAGTCTACGATGCACATCTCCCTTCCAACAACATAAATATACCAATGATTTTCTATGAGCACAGGAAATCATTCTGTGTGCAGCTAAAGAGGCCCGTTCACTTCAAGGAATGTTTGCAGTCAACCACAGAGAGTCTGCAACGGAGACTTAACTCTCCTGTACGTTACTTTCTGGGCTGATTAGAGTCACGGAAGAACAAATCTAAATGTGCAATTCGGCAAATAAATGGTCTAAAACCACACCTGGACCCCCACGCATGGCTACTATTCAGTGCTGCAGCATTCAGTGGATTAAAAGATGAAACCTGGCTGTTGGTTGTGCAGGCATGTCCAACCTACATCAACAACCCCAGCATGTTATGCAGATAAATCAGCATCTAAAATACTTCATTATACTGTATGTTAGTATAATAAAGATGATAGATGCACTGAGGGTAATTAAGCAGCATGATTGTATTGTGGAAGGTAAGCATTGAGGAGAGGTTTGCTGTTAGGAAATGTCCTGGCTGTCAGTGTTTCTGCAAATATTACTATGAAAACAGAATGCTTGACAGGGATCATGTGACAGATGTGATGGGATGAGAAACACATGTTGTTTCCCTGCTGTTCATTCACAAAAACCCTCCTGATCTCTGCAAAGCTTCATGATGCAGACTCAGACTTGACAAGATAAAGAGATAACTATAGAAACAAAAGTTGTAGGTTAAAAAATATTTGGGTAAATAAAATGATAACCGCTAAAGCTGAAGTGACCTGGCAGCACTGTATCCTTGGCTTTTTAGCTTTGTGGCTGTCAGTGTGCAGCATATACATCTACAGTGATGGTTGATTGTGTTTATATGGCAGAATTACTCTCACAGCACGTCTATTCGGTGTCATGCTGGGTGGGCCGCAGGGTTGGGGATTTACAGACCAGGTCATTTCAACGCTGTCCCGGGAGAGGACCCATAGTCAGAGAGTCCTCCTCGTCGATAGTGTCCAGCTCGTCTGTGCGCACAGCGTGAGTGATGAGATGAAGCTCCTCAAGCAGCGTCTCGCTGCGGTACGCAACGCGAATATCAGGGACGTTGGTGCGCCGGATGTCGTTGCTCTCAGGACCCTCCTTACTGTAACTGGGGCCCAACCAGTAGCTTTTGGCCTGGAACAACAAAAAATAAATAAATCAGTGGAAAGAGATCAGAATGAAAACAGAGGGAAACACAGAACCAAACAGATATCTATTGCACAAGGTGCCTCTTACCACAGGTCACTTTATTAGGTACACCTGTACAACTAAATTCATCTGAACACAACTGTTACAACGTAAGTTTACTACCATACTACTTTTGATGCGTTTGTTATTTTCAGTTTTTGTTCATTTAATTACACCTTTTAGCACAGAGATTATAGTTAGTGATGTGTTTCGCTGAACTGACTTACAAAGTTGTTCCAAATATTATGGCCCTTCCATGTAATGTAGTCAACTTCATCATCAACTTTAAGTTTGATCACAGTAATAAGCATCTAATTAAAATTTCTGACAATATCTGAACAATATAAACTTTTTAAAGGTATGTGATTTAAACTGATTAGTGTATGACGCCTGACACACAAAAAAACGTGGAAAGAAATACAAACCTTGTGGGAAAATCCACTCATCAGGACGCTGTTTCTTGCCAGCTCACACATGTCACAGGAACTCAATTTCCACACTTGGGCTGCAATGCTGTACTCCTCCATCAGAGGCTCCTGAATGTGCACAACCAAAAAACACACATTACACAACATCAGGGAACATGTAAGTTTTACTTTTTTACTTCAAACGCAGGTTATGTATAGATTCATACTGACCTTTGTGAAGTGGAACTGAAGAGGATCATCAGTGGACAGAGAGACAATGAGGCCTCTGGACAGATACTCCATCAGTGGGTTGCGATGGTAACTGAGGAAAAGACTATTGTTGCTCAGTGGAGACATGGCGATGCCAATTTGAGCCAGGTAGTACAGATACTGCAGGACTGGAGCCTGACAGATAAGAGACAAAGAAAGAGACACATGAGCCAGAAAATATATCTGCAAGCTACAAGTTCTTCTTTATCTCAGACTCAGCAGAAGTGGCTCAAGAAGACATCACTAGCTACCTGCTACTGAACATGGTGAGAGATGAAGACCACCTGACACAGACTAAAACATACTGCCTCTCTTTTTTGCTACATGGTTAATGGCAGAGTGAAGATACAAACATTCCCTAAAATAAAACAATCAACACCAAAACCTTAAGCTAGCTTTACAAATAAGATTTAGTTTAGAAATCCAAACTTTCTAAAGCCAAACATTTCCTTAACGGTCTTTTGGAAACAGTGTGCGGTGTCCTGACCTTTCTCAGCAGCAGCCCGTGGGAGATGTTCTCTGACAACATGAAACCTGACACCAGGTGATGGATCGGCCCTGCTTCCCCACAGTGAGGACGGAGCACAAACGTGTGGAAGCCTCGCCGTCTGTAGACAAATTAATTTACCATTAAAGGCAGGTGCATCTTTATTTGAGTGTTTGTGGGTCTTCATGTGTTTAAAATTATAGTAGGAGGTTGAGTTAACTGAAAGGAAGCATTATTGTATATTACAAGTGTATGTAATACCTTCGCAGGTGGTTGAGCACAGTCATGTTGGCATAGGTGTAGTAGAGGTAGTAGGAGTAGGGCGGGTTGTCTTCTTCTGTCCAGTTAGCTGGCAGCGGACTGTCAAGATTAAAAATGTGGTGCTCGGGTTTGGACTCATCATCCACGCTGTCAAAACCCACCACCTATTAACACACAAAAGAGACAAAACAACAATCACTCATTGTCTTCCAGTCTGGATCATCTTGGACTTGTGAAGTGACACTCACATGCTGCAGAAAGAGATGCAGCTCAGGATGACTGCGGGGGTCGATGGTGACTTCAAACAGAGGCATGAAGATATTCTCCAACATCTCCTGGAAGTTTGCCAGCTGCTTCTTTGTGTGGTACACATCACTAGAAAGGTGGCAATTGAAAAGTAACTGTTATTGTCACAGAAACCATTATTTGTTTGTCATCAGCTTTAAAGTAAATCAAATTAAGGGGTTACTTACAACAGACGGGGGACCTGGATGAGCCAGCGCACATTATCAGAATACACTCTGTGTTTGACAGCCCACTGAGCCAGCTTGTCCCATTCGTCCCGGGAGCGACCATAGATAGACAGACGTAGCTCGGAGTTCTGGTACTTACTTTCCTCCAAGTCATACATCACCTCCTGGACAAATAAAGACAGTCAGAGAGGAGGACGTATTAGTCTGAGTATAATATATTAAGAATCATTTGAGGTACATTACATATGAATTATTACACACCTTAACTATGTGTGCAAAGTATTTTCCTTCTATGTGGTTGTCAGTCTTGATGAAGATCTCTCTCAGGATGGATTCTCCAATGGGGTTGTATTTAGCATTGAACTTGTCGAACCTGTGAAACGTGTTACGGTCCTAATGCACAAAAGAAACCATGTAAATCCTATTTCTAAAAATACCAAATGTCTTTGTTTATGAACAATGAATTTGTGTCCCATGTCTCACCGCATGCATGTCAAGTGTGTCCACACTCAGATCGAAGGCTGTCAGGTTCATGGTCTCGAAAACCTCTTTGAGGGTCTGACCACGCCCGCGCTCAATGTGAACAATCTCCTCCGGGTATTTCTTCATGGCTCTCTTGATGAATCGCAGCAGGTGTTTCTGGTTCATGCAGGAAGATGCATGTATATGTGTGTCCACCTGGAGTCAGGACGAAGCAACCAACAAAGATATTCTTTACTTGATTGTGAAGAAGTGTTTTCTTTACTGTTTTGTACATGTGAGCTGTTAAGGTAATCCTGGGTTTAATTTTTTGGGTCGTGCCTTTCTTATGTTGTAGAAGTCTCTATGAGGAACCTTCTTCTGAGCTGCCAGCTCCTTCATCTCATTCAGGAGGATGTGCATCTGGAATTTAGAGCTCAGGTACTGCAGACGCCGGTAGCAGAAAGACTTCCTGTTAAAACCATTGAGATGAGACAAGAATATGTTTCATTTAAATGACACTGAGAAATAAAACAACATTTCTTAATGATTCCATTAATAAAGCACTCACACTGGCCCGTTGATGATTAGAGCCATCATCACATTCATGTCTGCAATGTACTCCTTCAGGTCGGGATAAGGCAGATCAAGTTCTGCACCTCTAGAGAGGAGAACAGTTAGCCAGTGGAATCACTTTTTGTTTTTTTATTTTTATTAACACATCATTCTACAGGTGCAAACACCTACTTGACCATGTTGTTTTTCTTGGTGTAGACGTGGACTACCCCGTCCACCATCTTGCAACCATATCCTGTGTCTGCTGGCATATTCTTGGGGTCCTGATTGTCGTAAGGGTGTGTCTTTGAAACAGGTGGGTGCACAGGGGCGTCTGGGAAAAACGGGGGACATTAATCAATCTTTCATGCTGCAATAACATTTTATATTCATATATTAAATAAATAGCAATGGTATTGTGAATGGCAGGTAAAAGAAGCAAGATGTGTTGTTTTTATTTGATCTAGTTTGCAGGCTGAATAATAAAAACAGCATTTGAGAAAATGATCATTATGTCTTTTCACACACAGTGATTCAATTAATTGTTACTTATCACTAAAATGTTAAGTGTTTTATCCTAGTATAAATACTGCAGAGTGTGCATGTGTCAGTTTAGCAGGCACCACACATTCTTAGGCAATATCAATACTGCAATATACCAGTTTACGTATTGCAGAAAACACTCATCTGTCTAGATGGTCAAGCTTTTCCATGCTCGAACACACCCATTAGCTGTGGCTCTGGAAAATCCACGGCAAGTTAGAAGAGCACAATAGAATGGAAGGATTCTTAGGTGCCAATGCTGGACACATATGAGATTAGTCTGATATTTGATCAGCTGGAACAAAGACACTTCACCATTTTTATCTGAAAATGTCAAAAAAATAAATAAAAATAAAAATATTCAAGTAAAATCATAAAAAGCCTTAATGTTGCAGTTATCAACATAAACCACACGGCAAATCAAGAAGAGTTAATGCAAGAATTCTTATTATTTGATGCCATAATATGAAAACAAGTAAGCTTGACATGGTTGTGTGCTCTCTGTCAACACATAATCGCTGAACAAAAGTTTAGGTGCAACAGTAAATGTAAAAAAGCAAACTTCTAAACTATTCTGAGCTTCAGTACCTGCAAATGTTCTTCCATCTTATAGACAGATTAAAAGAAGTGGTCTAACTATGCAGTATGGCTATTAGTACCATTAGACAATGGTGCAACAGTTATTTCTGTTTTGAACAAAACCATTTACTCATATTAAAGGCTAAAGGGTTTGTCCTTTCTGAAGAACACTTCCCAGCTGCTCCCAGCTTCTGATAGAAAATGTGTTGGATGTGTGCATGTTATACCAGCATCTACAGGGGTCTCTGGTATATCATCGTAGACTCGCAGCTCCAGAGGCTTAACCCCAAGATCCTGCAAGGCGTGAGCTGTGGTTTTACAAAAGCTCTGCATGGAACGGTTTATGTACTTCTCCCGGATGAATAATGCCTTCACCACACACTTAGCGGCATCTACCAGGTCAGTGAAGGGCACCTAGGCATATTAAAACACAGTAATGAAAATGGATGTGAATGGAATTCACTTAGCCTGAGTGTTATTCAAAATGCTGGCGAGACCACATACAGATCCATAAATGAGAACAGTTAAATAAAGATCCTCACCCCACATTTTTCCTCTCCAGATATTGAGACCCGCTGATACTCTCTCTCCATGGGCATTTCTCTCGCTTTAAAGCCATCCACGACAGTGTCCGCACTCTTCTCCTTCATCAACCTTAACGGATGGAAAAGAAGTCAGAGACAAGAGAAATGAGGACACACACACAACAGATGGAAAACAGGAGGAGGTAATTGAGGAGTGGCAGAGAAGCAAATCAAATGGGAGATTTGTTTTTTGGTGCATTAGTTTTGATATAGTTAGTTATTAGTGTAGTTCAATGTAAACAGTTGGTTTGGAAAGCATTTTCTTAAAGCACACAGACTTAAACACTGAGGCAAATTAAACCTTGCATACACCTTTTATTTATGCCATCTTGGGGATGATTTAAAGAGAAAATAGGAACTGAACTTATTGTTAAGTGTAACATTGGCTAGTCTGACACACTAACCACTGATTCAAAAGTTAATACATGTGAAAGATTTTCTGCCAAGTATAATCTATTGAAACACACATCCACTTAATTTAAGTCAAAATCAAAAATACATTGCAAACCAACTGTGCGTGGCTAACAATTAGTTAATTAGGCATTAGTATATCTAAAATATAAAATGGAAGAGTTAATCCACAAAGTTTCCTAATAACCAGAACTGTAAGAGTTACTCTGATTCCACTGAAGGCACAAGTTTCAGTACCAACAAACGATATACACGCACAGTGAATTATATCTTCTGTTTTTAAAGAAAGTATAAAGCAAAAGTACAAGGTACCCATTTGTACACCTATCAAGTCACCAGCAGGGGGAGACGTGGTCCATCTCAATATGTTGGTAATGTCTGTCAATGGTTTTGGAGGAAAGTACTTACACTAGTCCAGAGTTCAATAGTGTAGACTAGGCTTTGGTAAGTATAGTATTAAAGATAAAGATAAATATGAGTTATAAGTTTTCATGCACAGTGTACAAGCAAGAGAGGAACATAAAACAATATAACATCCACATAAGTAATCACTGAACAAAACGAAACACACTGAGGCAGAGCTCACTCACTCTAGGTCTGCAGCACTGTCGATTTTCATGAAGTCCTGTTTGGCACGGAGCAAGATCTCTGGCTCAAGCCTGGGGGGTGATACAGTTTGCAGCGGCACAGCATAGTGTGGGCAAGGCAGGGGGCAGATCGGCATCAGAGGTAGTGAGAAGAAATCAAGCACACAAAGGGAGAGAGACCAAATATAGGCACAAGCCACACTCCAATAAGCACTCTCTCTCACACACAGATACACTACATACATATAGGCACAAAGAATTTTAGGTATTAAGTGACAAAAGGGGACCTATTATGCTTATTTGTGACTCCACTAATCCCCTCACTCTTGTGCTTTTGCTACGGTGCAACAGCAAACTCTGGGACTGAAAAAGGAAGACAATGCCAAAAACGGCAGTACAGGAAAAGCCCACTTGAGGCTGACTGCAAATGTGAATCAATCCACATGTTTATGGTACTTTTTTGTCTCTCTAAATTGTTTATTCATTCATGACAACTGTAGGGGGGTGAATTTTTACATGACTCAATTATTCTGTTATAGCAAGGCTTTAACTCATATATAATTAGGGTCCGTACCTCATTATTTGAATGTTTAACACAAACATCTGACATTCATCAATGACATAGAAAGTAAGGAAAAGCATAATAGGTCTCCTTAAAAGGTGATTGACACAAACAGAAAACCATCATCAGTTAGTAGTGGTAAACCCTGATTGGTAATCAGGAACTTGTCACATATCCACCCAACAATCGGCTTAGTGGTGAAGGCAGCGTCAACACTGGCATCTGAGAAAGAATCCACCTTCTTGTAAAAGCTAGCCCAGTTACCTGATTGCTGGGGTTAGTTATTCAACACACTAGCATGTTGGAAGCTGATAAGCATGTGTGCACGGGTGAAAGCAAGACAGTGTGTAAAAGGCTGGAGGAAGAGACGGAGCTACGTCTCTCTGAGGTCATATAAACAGTTTATTTAACTGACTTTGTGTGTGTGGTGCGTTTGCATTTCCTCACTTAATGTCTTGACTGATTTGCCTCTCCAGGCGGTGCCGGCGTTCTTCCAGCTGTTCGATGGGGCTGTCCTCTGGGAACTCATAAGGAGCGCTCCGCATCTCGCTCTCCGCCATGCTGCGTGTGAACAGCTCCTAGTTCAAATTAGAGGTACATCGTTCATGGTGTCATAAAACAGAAATCCATGTCAATATCTGTGTAAATATGGAAAACATTGACGCTTACACAAAACCATCTGTTATATTTTCATTTAAATAATGTCATAAAGCAGTGAAGTGATGTTTAAACTTGTCAACCTGTATTTTCATCACCTGCTGGTTGTAAAACAAATCTATACTGAACCAAGTATAATGTTTTAAAATCAGCTGTATCAAGAAGGTTGAATATTTGATAATGTCGTTTCAGTTTCTACTGTTTAAAAGTAAAATCTCTCCAATTTGAACTTCTCACCTCTGCAATCTCTTTGTACTTTTCCTCCATTGATGTTCGCAGGTCGATGGGGTAGTGCGAGAGAGAAACAGGCGTCCCAGGAAGGGATCGCTGGGTCTTCAGGGGCTTAGGTCCAGATGCAGCGTACAAGTCTGTAGGAACACAAGAAAATGGGGTTACGGGATATGACAAGTATGAGATTTGGAACACTTACTTACATTTAGTCGTCTTTACTTGCAGGTCAACCTGTTTGGATTCCAAATGATCTATGTGCCACTGTATAAACTTAAAATGGCCATATACTGGGAAAAGATAAAAAGCCAGAAAGTACATTTAAATGTTTATTATATATTTATATATGTTTTTCTGTAACCTATGCTCACGATCTTAGCTGTGTAAGAGATATTACTGAACAGACTACTGAATGGTATATAGATTGCCTTTAGCCGCACAGAGTTACACAGCTTTTAGCATCTGCAGTCACCCAACAGGAATACAAAAATCTTTTTTTTTTTTAACTTTGAAGTCAAGACCACATCTAGCAAAGTCTTCTCCTTTCTGCAAAGTAACATAGCAAAATAAACTCAACTTAATTTTCTTTAACTTTTGTCTGTTGCACAGATTGAAGTGAACCAGAATTACACCAGCAAAGACTGTCAAAATGATATGTGTAGTGTGTACATATGCAAAAAAAAAAAAAATGTTGGAGTGACAACACCTGTTGTTTTTAATTGAAACAGCTCTCAAAGCAAGGTAGTTGGTATTTGTGTATAACATATTCTGCCGAAAGTCATGGATGTTCATATATGCATGGACCATCTTGGTGTTTGGTGTGACAACAGACACAGACAGACAGCAAAATATGTCAAAAACACTGTGAGCTAACTAGAACAGACGAAAATAGAAAATAATTTAGGCTTGGTCGAACCAAGATTGCAATGTGGGGTAGTCTGCAAGGAGGAAACAAGCACAAACGTGGCTCCGACACGGCAGCTTAGTCTCACGTAAACCTAAAAACGCATACTCAAAAAAAGTTAAATCAATGTATTCCAGACAAACGGGTCTTTAAAACAACTCTAATTACTTTGTTACATAAAACTGGAATCTCGGTCAGCTACAACAATTTTTACAGAAGTTATGGCGACAAATGGCTTTTTCTTTCTTCTCATTTCCTTCTTTCAGAAAAAATTATATAGTAGGCATTTTCTTTTAAATGTCGAAGAAACAAGGAAATCTACTGCAAAAGCTTAACAGTCTGGCAGAAAAAAGAAATGCAAAGAGGACATATCTCTGATTAACTATGCAGCCTTAGCAACAGCGGTTATGGCTGCAATCTGTGACAGAGCATGACAGTCCTAGTAAAATGTTCGAGAAGAGAAGCCAGCTTAACAAGGGACAGCTGTAGCAGCAGATACTGTGTCACACTCACATAAACATGCACACACTTGAAAAAGAATTGCCATATGTACACAATGACCGACACACCTGAGTGTGACAGAGAGGGGGCCTTCCCAACTCTACAACTGTCGGAAACAGATGACACCTCTCCAGGATAAACCAAACAGAGAAAATACAATTATGGTGCGCTGAGGAACACTAAATCTACTGATACTTGTTTGCTTTCTGCTGCAGTTACCATAGTTATAAGGGCACACAGAGTAATTCACTCACTCATAGTTAAGTATGGCTTTCGGAGTGGTGTGTTCATGCTCAACTATAATTGGATCCATTATTGGCGCTGTGTTTGGCCTGTGACAATTAGTCTCCACCATCTGCTGACTGCCTCTAAGGCAGTGGTGTCAGAAACGAGCAGAGGGTAATTCTCCACAGTAAACAGTAAAAATAAATATAGAGGTGACACTATATTACTAGACGTTGAATATACAGGCGTTAACATTATAATCATTTGGCTGAATGAAACGTCACCAAACCATATTTTGCTGAATTTTTCTTAAGCCATGTAACCGGAACACTGTACTGTGCCAGCACTGTTTCTAATTTACTTCAAACATATTTCTGAATTTTCTGTACTGACTTGCTATACAGGCCAACATTTACAACTATATATTTCTGCAATAAATGAATACCAGCTCGGCCGGTATGTCATATTACACTTTTAGATGGGCAAACAACCCCAGTATAGTATCCCCGTAATCCCCCGGCCTTTCCATCACAGATGACTTTTAATCCAGTACACCCCTGATTCTATTTATCTCAGTGACATCACTGCAATAGGCAGCACAAACCTTATGGAGACGTCTATGTAAGTAAACACAACAAAGATCAGAAAAACTGAAAACTCAACACTCAAAAGTAGCTCTTCTAGTATTTTTGTGAATCTTTATATAATCACCGTTGTTTTTTTGTATCAGTTTGCTTTTGTTCACAGGCTGGCCAAAAAATAAACCTCTAGCTTCACCTTGAAACCTGATGTTCACTGTGTGTCTGCCTATTTTAGAAAGAAATGTCTCAACCACTCCTTGTGAGTTTATTTCTTATCCAAGTTAGCTCCATCTGATATTTGTGTCACATCCCAAGGACTCGAGTCTGCATAAGCTCATTTAGTATCTGCAGCGTTACCTCTTCTCAGGATAGGATCAATACAGTCCTTCAAGTCTGTCACATCCTACCTGTCCCTTAGGAGTAGCAGCAGACTAGTTTTGGCAGTGTCATTCTTGATCACACTGAAGCAGCAAAACAAAGAATATCAGTTTCTTCTCTTTAATGGTGTTAAAAGCATATTTTGACAGCAAATTAACTTTTTATAAAACAAATATACCAGAAGCCCCACAGGTTTCTAATTTGCCATTTAAAATGAACGTAACCAGCGTCAGCTTCTGTCAGCTATGCCTATTGAATTACAATGACATATTTGTTGGTTGAAGTTTTGACCACTAGTCGCGCTGTGGAGCTGTTTCTAAGAGGAGGTCCCCGTTTTGTTTACAGTGTGCACAAAATTATACCAGTGATGTCACAATATCCCAGCAAAAGGCCTGCAAAGGAAGGGAAAAGAATACTGAATAAAGTAAACACGGATGTCAATAAATCACTCAAAACCCCAACAATACACACTAAAACTTTTAGTGAGTAACACTGAAAAAGGCTGTTGCAAGAAAGCTCCCTGAGGTATATTTAATGTGATCTTTCCACACCAGAGATTGTGGTTTGACATAGATGAATGAAAATACATCACTCTATAACATCAGTCTGACAATAAACTGTGATTTTGTAGTTCAACAAAGCAGCACGTTACCAAAGGAGAGTCCCAGTGAAATCATTACATTGATCTCATTGAGCTCTACATCAAGACTACATTGAAAAATCAGGCAGTATGTTACAGTTACTACTGCAGCAGATCATCCATCCATCCTTACACTTACAGACAAACACCTATTCACACCTACAATCAATTAATTCCATCTTCTACCCACACAGGTAGAAAATCCAAACTCCACACAGAAAGGCCCCAACTGTCCAGCAGGTTCGAACCCAGAAATTATCTTGCGATGAGACAACAGTTCTAACCACTGAACAACCAGGCTGCCCAACAGGTGATCAATCAACAATTCATATCTTCTGCTGCAGATCTCATTTCTATACTGTGACTGCAGGTCACAACAATGCCTAGTTTTTAGTGATGAATGACTCTTTTTGATTTGTAATTTTAACAGCTTTGATTTTTAATACAGATATGATAATGGTTCTTAAAACATCTTACCAAAAGGACTACAGTTGAAAATTATCCAGCTGGCTAACACTGGCACATTTACTATTAAGTTGATTAATGTGCAATGTCCTTTTTAAATAAATAAATAAAATGAAATTAAATAAAATGAAAAATGATCATAGATCTCAACTGAATCAATGAACAATAGATATTCATAACTTCAGTTGTTTGCAGAGGATGAAAGTGAATCTTAATGATATCTGATAAGGGATTTGGAAGGATTGCAAGGATTTGGATAGATGTGATTCAACTCTAACCCTAGGTTTTGCTGTTACTGTGGAAATGAACTGTGCTTCCCTTGTTTATAGGTCTAATTTCCGAATTTATTCTGTATTTGTCTGCCACTGGTGGGAATGTTTAATGATGAATTAATCCTACATTTCATGAGTATGAACTGTAGGATATTGTTCAGAAAACACGCCTTGTTCTTAGTCATCTTTTCACAGTACAGAGTAACAGCGACAGATTTAACCAAAACAACAACCTCCAAGGTAACAGGCATTTTGGTGAATAGAGCTGGCCTTGCACTGCCTCATCTGCATGGATCTCAACTTGTTTTTCTTCTCCTTCATCCTTAATTCAAAGCACGCGCTGCTGGGTGCTCAAATACCAAAAGAACAAGCAGAGTGCTTCTTAAAATCAGGAAAAATGCCAACAAGTTGTACCATGTTTTGTTTTACACCAAGACACAAGGAAGACTTTTAAATATAACTAACATATAAATGTGTTTTATATGTTAGTATAAAAAAACCTAAAGAACTACTACAGATTGAGCCTCTGTTGGCTTCTGCCACTTAGAAATGAAGCCATATCTCACCGTGATTTCACTTTTAATTTATTTTCCAAAAGTGAATGTGGCGATAATAGCAGGGAGACATTAACTGCTGTTTTCTCCTCTATGTTCTAACTGTAAAATGAACACACCCTAACATAATGCCATAAATTATACAATGCATCTACCACTGTTAGTTTAATTGCAACAAACAGCCAGCAATGCTTCTCGGTGTGTGTTCTTGATATTTTGCATAATTGGTGCACATGTCAGTGTCTTGCAGATGCATATTGAAGTCTGACTGCATCCACCGCCAATAATCATTAATAGTGAAAATCCTTTTAGCTGGCGCCGATGGCGAAAAAAAGTAATGACAATTAGAAATACGTCAGTAAAGTTGATATATATTTTAATAAATGAAACTCAATGTTTTCTGAAATCAATGTATAACTCAATAATTCAATCATTTTACTATTTATAAATTACAGTATGTTTTCTAATATTACCCTTGACTACATCAATTTGCATAACAATACATAACTGATTGTGTCAAAATTAAATGACACTCACAGTCAGTAAAGCAATAATATTGACATATCACCCAGTCCTACATATTGTTATACTTGTGTACTGACCTTGTGTCTGTAAATGTAGTTGTCAGACATATGCAACACAACCAGATTTTATGTACCATTAACAAACCACAAGAATAATCATAGAGACAAATTAATTAAATAAAAACATGCCTAATGCAAACAATGCATTGTGGGCATCTCAGAATGAGACTTACTGTTGATAGCATAAATATAAAGCAGTGTTTATGTGGGTACAGTAGTATCTTGTACTACTGGTTTAGTATTTGGTCTGCCATGACTGTGGTTCCATTGTTTAGAAACTCGTGTTTTTTTTTTTAACAGATTTCACTTTATTCCCTGAGCGGGAGAAAGATGACACACACTTCCGATGTTCCTTAGCAACCAAAGACGAGAATAAACCTCTGCTTTGGGTCTTCGTCTCTAAAGTATAACATCGGTACCCTTCACTCAGAAGGGAGCAAACATGGGTGATGACATTTTCAAGCTAAAAACTACTACCTGCAATTTCACTATCTAAACAGTTGGGGCATATATACATAAACCCAGGAACAGGAAAAAACAACATCAACACAGAAAACAGACGCCAGCTGTTCTCATTAAACACCAGGAAGGTCAACATGTTCAGGTGGACATTTAAAACTCAGGCAGTATCTTCTCGAACAAACTGCCTCAGTTTATTTTCTCCCAGCTTGAGCAGCATCTGTTAAGGAATTAACACACTGCTGCAACCTGTACAGTCATGTAGAGCAAGTGCGATAAACTGCATATGTTTTGTTTTGGCCTTCTGACTCTGAAGAATTTCATTGATTAATCCTCTGGGTTACAGCACTGCATCACACTGAAATGGAGCAAACAGCAGCAGGGACTTAACGACCCAGATGTTCACTCACTGAAACCACTCTGTATAAAATGTGGAACATATTCAGCTTTTCAAAAATCTGAATTATAACAACAGCCAAACCTGTATCCTTTCTTATTTAAAAAGAAAAACAAAAAAAACTCCTCATCTCCTCTTTGTCCTCATTTCGATATTTCCCACCAATGTCTTCTACATGCTAGCTAACAGCTTAAACTGTGTCGGCTGGTTCCTCATCTGTCACTAGAAGCTTTCTTGTGCAGTATTTTTGGAGTGATAACACTTAACACATAGCTGCTGAAACTTCTAGTAACACAGTAGTCATATTAGCAAATCCTACAGTATAAGGTACTGTCCTTGATTAAGCATAGGTTACAGTACCTCTATCTGTCTGTCTTGTCCTGTTTTCACAGTCTCCGTTATGGTCGCAGTGGCCTTGTCTGAGCTCTTGCGGGATGCTGGGACATGTAACTAGGCCCGGGACAGTCGATGTACCCTCCCCCGCTGGTACCGTGGTAGAGAGAGAGAATGACAGCAAATAGAGAGAACAGCTCTGACACTGGGAGCAGACAGTCTCCCTCCTTTTGTCTTCCCGTTGCTTCTCCTCTTGCAACTGCCGCTACCTCCAGTGTGCTGGTGAAGCAGTTTTTTTTTCCTCTTTCCCCTGATGCTGTTCCTCTCTCTCTCTGTCTCTCAGCTGCTTCCTGGATTATACCGGTCTTCGGTGCATTAACAGCACAGCCTTCAAGCTCCCGGATTTAAATACTGGGTTGGAATATACCACGTGGCAAAAAAGGGGACGGGCTGGGGTGAACCACTTTATTCTCTATTGTGCTGTAAAATGGAGGAGGCCCTGGGTAAGTGGCCACTCCCACTTCTTCTCCACCTCCCACCTCTTATTTATGAACACACTGTTTCAGTTATGTTCAAGACTGTAAACCTCTGGACTATGTTGTGAACGCCAGTGCTTTAATACAAATATGTCTGAACTGAAAAGAAGTTACAATGTGGAGTTTTATTTATAAATAGCTGCTAATACTTGTGTCTGAATTTAATCATCTTATTGCTGTGATTTTGTTTTACTGGTATCACCCTCTACTCTCTCTCTAACCAATGTTTTTCATTGTGTTTACAGTTGGACATGTCTGTTTTGATGCTGCTCTGTTTGTGTCATGCTGCGAACGTCACTTCCTTACACAACACAGTTTAACTATTCTTCGTGATTTTAATTATTTTTATGGCTGAAGTGTCTGTGATTACTTTTTGTATATGTCAATATCTGTATAACCAAGAACGGTTGCATTTAAACTCAAGAGAGCTCATCTACATAAAGAATGCCATGTTTCACCACTTATCACATGATACCAATGGTGGGGCTAGTTCCTTCCTCTCTCACGACATGGGAAAGGCTGCTTGCTGTATTTCACAACACAAAACTAACTGTGCTAACCCTCCATTAATTTTTTTTTGCTATTGCTTTTTTTTTTTCAAAGCAACACTCGAAGCAAACAGCGTCACCAAACCTTCCAGATGAAGGTCGCACAACTGTAGGCATACAAAACATGAAAGATACACAAAAGGCACACAACAACAAGGACTGAATTCTGGACAGATCCTCATTTTAGTTCGATAACACTGAACTCCCACACACGTGTCAACAACGTTGCTCTACCTGCCGTTAAAGTAGCTCCGTGACATCCAGAAATCACTGCATGTTTGATCTTCTTTGGCAAGAAGATGATGAAAAAAAACTCCACTTAAACTTAGCAGTACCAGCTGTGCGTGATTTATAGACATTTATAACTGAGAGTAAAAACACACTGAAATTTTATATGCATTTTAATGGCAGAGGAAACTAGTGAAATCGTACATACCGTTCTAACCACAATCAGCCCTGACCCACTATCCACAGCATTTCAATAAAGACACACAATACTCTCATTGCTCTAGATGTGCAGCTACATTGGGATACAGTAATATATTTACAAAACTTTTTTCCTGTGTACTGAGGGTGGGACTCCTACAGCTCAGTTGAGGTCTTACTACGCCACAGGAAATCAACAATCTATTTAAAACTCTGCAAAAAGAAAAAGCAGCAAATGGGTTTTTAATAAACAAAATCAACACAAGCCTAAAACTTAGCACGACTGAGCCTACTGATTTGTCACATGTAATTGATCTTTAATTTGAACCTCACCCACCCAAAGAACCCGCCACCTCGGTGGCTTGTTTCCGTGGAGAGTTACGTACGTGCATGCACCACAGCCACATTATCCGAAACATTACAGCCCCGATGCGGCCCATGCCTTTTTGTATTCCATGTGCTCTTCCTCATGTTGACACCTGCCACCCACAATGCTACTTGGCTGCACACAATTCTATTATAGATTTGGGTGTGCTTTTATACTATTAATCAGCGGCCTACAGAGGTCTGCTGAAACCTCTCATATTGAATTATAGCACCAGCAAAATAAAATCTATGGTAGCCTAACAATAAACAAGTTCAGTGCATAGTTTATTAGCATGTCACAAGGATGGTATCTCAAATCTATTCACAAAGACTACAGATGAACCTATATATGTAGGAGGTTACTGTCTACATTTCATTGTGTTAGCTTAGAAATGTCTACAGGCGGTTCAGTAAATGGCATGTCACCTATCCTGTAGGCCTAGGGCTTGTGCGGTTTTCTCATACATGCATTACATTTCTATAAACTTGTACTAACTTGTTGCAGGCTTTTTCTTTTACTTTCTCTTCTGAACATAACAACAGAAAAGGCAACGTAGCAGGATTTGCTACCAAAAATCAGCGAAACACATGTTGGTGTGAATTCAATTTAGACCATCACATTCCTCAAAGGGCACTCTGTTTGCTATTTCAACCCCAGTTTCACCCTTTGTGTTATTATCTCTGTTGCGGCTAACACATCTTTTTTTTTCCCAAGAGCCTTATCAACAGCCTTATCATAAACTCCCTTTCTCCCAGAGGAGAAGCGGGTATTATTGTTAACACCATCGTCAATAAATCCCGTGTGAATAAAAGTGGGCAGATAAAAGTGATTCCCAGCGTTTGGACTGATGCTTCCATCAGGCCATCAGAAATGCTCTCAAAACAGTAAGTCCTCCCTTGGCGACTGTGTGCGCATGCAAAAACATTTGTGGATGTACACACTCAAAAGGAGACACATGAACTGGGTCACATCCCTTTTTTCAATCCTGTGCGATTATCCAGAGCATAGTCTGTGTCACTTCTGTCAGTGCAGCTCTCACTATATCTGAATATAGCTAAGAGGAACACGGTGTCGCCATGTAACACACAGCACTACATGGACATCCAGAGGTCAATATCCCATGCCTGTGTCAAGGATCAAAGTCAGAGACAATAAAAGGACTATTGCTTCACTGAGGTGATTTGAGCGAGGAGGCTTCTGATAACACATGTTCAGTTTCCATGAACAACACTATACACTCACATGTATGTGTACACACCTTGGCACCGCTCTTTGTATGGACTCACCATTCTTGCTTTGTATAACTAACAATGGAAGAATTCTGTAAGAGTAACATGTTTATTTACTGTAACAATTTGTGTCTGATTCAGTACCACGACTTTCAATCGGACTGAGACGAGAGGCGTAAACCTTTCATTATCCATTCATTAGGAAAATATTAGCATCTAAGAAGCATGCAGACGCTTGATCCGATTGTTTCTCTTTGGGTGGAATAAAAACATTCTTTCAATGAATGTTTGCTCCATCTATGGTTAACATCAGACACTGTTGACAAGTCCTCGCCAGGGACAGAAACGTGACGGCAGCAAAACAACAAATTGTTTGTCATCTGATAATTGCCGTGGGGGCTTGTGCAACTTTGCCAATTTTCTGATTGGACAAATGGCTACATAAACAGCGACAATGCACACGATAAATGTGGTGAAACTGACTGCACCTTTCCTCAGAGCATCAGCGAGCGGGGACATGGGTGATCACATATTCCTAGTGAGAACCTGGGAGATTATTAAATGAACAGCAGGTGGCGGGCAAGTGGTTTGGTGACTCAGTGAGGTCACAAGATAATAAAAAGACCAGTCTGAGACCAAATGTCTGCTGAGACTAGCTCATCTGTAATAAAAAGACATGAGTTAAAAGAAAGCGGATCTTCATTAGGAGTCATGTTGGGAGCAGAGACAGACCAAAGCTGCATACTTAACTGTCCCTCAGCTATGAAATACAACCCATTGTAACAATGTGTTTAAGCACTGTCTGTCATCCTGCAAATCACCCCAGTAAGAAATGTTAGACAGGTATGATGTTGAGCCTAGCGGCTGAGTGTTTCTGTGTGTGTTTGTGTGTTTTGTTATTGCGGTTGTGTTTGCTATCTGGTCGCATTCAGCAGCAACAGGCCCACCTGTTGGTGTGATAGTTTTCAAGGCCTTGGTTCCTAGCCCTTCAAAATCTCTTTTCCAGAACTGACACACTTCCTCTGTAACATGGAAAGCAACCGAGCTATTCATAGCAAAAGAAAAGCCCTGGAATTTTCCATCCAAACACAGAGCAAACGGGTCCTCAGGTGTCAGTCGCATCTGACTGAGCATCCAGAGACTCAAGACACTGACAACTTGTTTCAAACTGCCTGACTTCACAAAAAATACTTTTATAGAACCACCCCCTAGTGGTGAAATAGAGAAGTGAGGACATTCATTTTGTTAACGTGATGTTAAAGTTCTCTGTCGAAAGAGTGGGTCATCAGAAAACGCCTGTATACACATGGAAATATTGACCTCTCTTTGTGATTGGACATAGTCCTAAATTTGCTATCGCTGGTTCTTATAATGCTCTGCATTTTACAAGGTTCTGCTTTGTCTCTCATTTGTGAAGAATATATCTCACTGACACCTTCTCGGCAGGAGTGGTTATTCCCCCTGTGCTGTAACCAGAGTGAAGATATGCAGCATGTTACATGTTTCAGTCTAATGTATAGTCAGGGAGTGGGAGTGAGATCAGCTGGGGGTTGCCAACAGGGTTAGAGTCCACAGGGCAACAACATGCAGATGTGCTAATGATTCAAGAAAGGGTGTAACAAAGTCCTTTGGGGGTAACAGAACAGAGTTCACATGATTTGGAAAGTCATGAGATACAGAGTAGGCATAAATTCAAGACGGACCCACAGAGGCATACCATGATAAAAAGAGTATATCCAGTTAATAATGAACCAGCAGCAGGATGACTACAGTCAATAATGTATAGTGAGCAAGAAGCATGCAGACTAACGTGGAACTGACAGTTCAAATGGACTGGTCTCCCAGTTATAATGGACATAGTTTTTGTTTAGATCACGAGGTGGTGTGGTTATAGAAGAAACAGCTTAAGCGTAAGTTATAGTCTCGCGTCACTTTGACAGTGTAGGTACAACATAACTCCAGTCCCAACGCTGTAACCTGACGTGCACCTCCCCAGATATATGACTTCGCGTCACAGTGACACAGACTGTAACGGTTGTGATTGGTCCAAAATGCATTTCCTAGTTCACGTTACTCAGCGGCCAGACTAGCACAGAAGGTTCTCCTTTGTTCAAGCCCATAAACACCATCTACTCAGATGTCTTCTCCATATTCTGTGCCGCAGTGATGAACTGTTGATCAACATTTATTAACCTCAACTCCAATAAGAGCTACCCAGTTCCACTCACCACTGTGTGAATTACAGAGTGAAACTCACCACAGCTGACCAGTCTCCGCCTAGTGTTTTAATGGTGTCATTACAGAACAGTACAGACAAACCAGTGCAGGTAAAAAAATTAAAAATCGCAGGAGTAGAAATCAAATTTTACCCTGCAAATACAATTATGTATCTGAAATGTATGCACCAGAGAGCATCTATAGTACTTTTAAAGTATCCATATAGACACAAATCAGTGTAAAATCCAGATAACAATGTAGGAATCACTATCACTTGGAAATCCTACTGATTTCACAACCAATCTTTAAAAGAAAAAGGAAAATCTGTCACAACTAAAGCATCAAATAGATGATCAAACAGCCTCCAGAGAAGGTAGTGTTGAGTTAGAAAAGATCAAGTTGGGAGAATCTGTATCTGGGAGCAATAGAAAGCACGGCAATAATTCAAAATGGAGATTCCCCCGCACCGCTGTGACAGAAACTTTAATAACCTCCATATATCACGTCATGTAACTTCAGCTGCACAGCCTAGACATTACATATTCTGCTTAATGTGATGCAGTGATGGTCCAGTGATAGAGAGTGGCATCGAGGCAGAGACAGATTCCTGTAGAGGGAAAAGCTGACTGAGTAATCAATATTGCCACCAACAAATCAACCCAACCCAAACTATTACATAAAAAAATTGTTCAAAATGTTTACAAGTGGTGAAGAGATATATTTGGACGAAGGTAAGAGATGAAATGAAGCAGAGCAATTTCTGAAGATGCTACAGGAAGTAACAAAGAAAATATTGATGGTTTCAGTTTGTGACTTGGTTAAAATTCCAACTGTTCAAGCTGCAGCTACAGTAAATTTATTTACAGTAACAAGGGTGGTGTGTTCTCATGGAAGTACACAACGGGTAGCCCACATACAGCACTTAAGACAGAGTGTGAGTGCAGAGGGCTCAGCCAAGCGACTAATTGAGAGGACTTAAATGACTGCATGGATGGAGAGACCTCTAAGTTATTTATTACTGCAGCAAAGACGGGCTTCCTCAGCAAATAGTGCAATAGTGTGTGTCAGCATGAGTTACTGCTCGAGATCTGCTGCTGCATCTCTTCGAACGCTCAACTTCTGTGCTGTGCTACGGCACACTGAGGATATTGCTTCAAAGTAAATCAATATTAACATTTAATTGCTTTCATGGATAAATTACTGGTCTAACTTTCTACTTTCTCCCCACAGAGACTAGTTAGCCTCAACCTCAAACATAATCATATAGCTATGATCTTTGGCCTGTATCCCATCACACCAAAAACACCTACGCAATCCCTGTGAACTGACACAACTGTACCCCACATTAATCCACCCATATGCCTGTAAGAGACAGGCCTGTTAAAACAAGTTTCAATACACCAGTGTCAATCCAGGGTCAGTAGCAAATACTGCATTCATAGAAATGTGTACGTAACACAGAACTGCTTTGTTGTAAATCGATTAATACATCCACTCAATGTCAGTTATAATGTCCAAAAATCACTGTCACTAATGAAAACTAAATAACAGACTAAATCAAACCTCATTAATAATTGCATCTAAAAGACAAATCTATTTGAAACTTGCAAGGAGGATGAGCTTAAGTAAGGATTAGCAGACTTAACAAGTATCATTACAAGAAAGTTTGAGTTACAAGATAAACCAATCCTTCTGCTCTGTCTCTGGCTGATGAGATAAGGAAAGGCCACAGCAGGTACACTCTGATAAACGGTAGTAAGGGAGGAGGAAGACGCCCAAAAGGGCCGTCCGTTTACAATCCAGTAATAATCCACACATCCTCAGCCAATCAATCAATTTTTACAAACAAATCTCTTCTGAATATTGTGTAAACATAGAAAGTAAATGTTTAAAAAATTATTTCAGTTTAGTTTCGGTGTTTTTTAAGATTTGAGGAGCCAATAGTAACCCATCACACTGGGCTGCAGAACAACAGTAAATGCACCAGTGAACAAAAGTTTGAATATCAGTGAAATAAATGTTACAAATTTAATTGGATTTTAAAGGAAGACATAATGAATACATCTATCTGAGTGAGTTATAATAGCTTATATGACGTTTGTGAAGATTATGGCAGTAATCAGTTAAAAAATTAGAAAGATCCACATTTTGTGTGTATTTGTGCACAGATTTGTCAATCCTCTGTCTAATCCTCTAATTCACAGCATTTTTAGTAATAATATAGTAAGAATTTTACTCATGATTTACATACGTTCTTTAAGCGGATGACATCAGTGCAATACATGCAAACGCTCATCCGTGCTGAATGCTAAATATCCAACAAAGCAAAGCGTCAAACAAATTCAATCAATGTATCAACAACAGATAAAAATAAAATTAAACAACTAGATTTGCGGTCATCTCCACCTTGGTACTCACTTCCTTCTCCTAATGTTCTGGCATAAATTTTTAAGCACCGCTGCACAAGCATCTTTAATTTTCTCCACATCTATGTAACAGCCTAGAGTTCCTTCACTCTCTCTCTATGGTACCCCCATTCACACACACTAACCAGGGCTGGTGGTGCTCTGCAGGCTTCCCCTCTTGTGAAATGGGGATTTAGGTTTAGGCTTCCCTTGTCCATCGTTGGAGGAGGAGGAAGAGGATGACATCTTGCTGCTTGAGCTCCAGTTACTACTAGAGCTGAGCGAGTCAGAGCTGTGCAGTTGCCAGCAGAGGGAGAGAGGAGTTCTAGCTCTGCTCTGTTTCATGGTGAGGCAATGGGACGGCAGGACCCATAGCAGCCCGGGAGAGGCTCCTCTGCAAAGTTGGCTCCTCCTCCTCCCAGCCAGCAGCAGGTCAGCAGGCATGCTGCACAACAACGAGCTAAAAGGCAGCCCAAGGCTTCCCCAGCTCCTGCTGGGGGCCATCCTCCCTGGTTGCCCTAGCAACCAGGGAATGAGCTTCCAACAGCCCATGCAGTGAAAAACAACCACAGAGGAGGGCACTGCAAGTGAAAGTATGTGGCTAGCATGACAGCCAGCAAGTCCGGAGATCGACTACACCCCCCCCCCCCAGCTGAGCTCCAAGGTGAACGAAGGACAAAAGTTTTTCC
The DNA here is from genome assembly GCF_963514085.1 of Chelon labrosus. NCBI lineage: Eukaryota > Metazoa > Chordata > Actinopteri > Mugiliformes > Mugilidae > Chelon > Chelon labrosus. Next base: position 9,339,513 of record NC_140340.1, read on the forward strand.
ACTCGTCCAAAAATAGCAGTTAGATACACAAGATATCATAGGAATGTGTCAATTCAGCCAAGAAAAAGACAAAGGCTCCAGAAATGACAAAATAAAAAAAATCAAAGAACACCGAACGGACAACGCAGATAACTTAGTGTGTAAGCTGACTAGTGAACTCCCAATCTTCTTTGCTGGAAAATTCTGAGGGGAGACAGAGCGCCTAAAACTCACACAGCACCAGCCCGCCCGACATGAAGTATTATAAATAGTGCCAGCCAATACCTAGCAAGGGCTAGTAATACAACCTATGATAAGTACAGTACGTGCACAATTACCCCAACTTGGAGAGTGTAGTTTAGGACCATAATAAGAATTCATTTACCAGCTCTTTTATAAGTGTTGTAAAAACATAAGCTTCCAAAAGTCTGCAGAGCCTTTCAAAATCAAGCGCTTCACTTTATTTTCGCTTTTCACTATTACTTTCAGACTCTCTTGGAAGTTCTTGTTCCAGTACGTATAATGAAGCCATACATAAATTTTGCTTTTTTTTCCTTTTTTTTTTAAGTACGATCTTGACCAAAATGGCTTAGTGAAAGTATTTTACTCATAACCAGACAACATTCATATATTCAAAAAATGCATCAGTGAATTACTGGAGCTAGAAGACACTAGTTGTTGATTATGTTTAATGACATTAAAGTATATTTTGGATTGTATCACTAACCAGAGAGTATTGACCAAGAGAGACACAGAAAAAGGTTAGAGATCTCCATCTAGTGGTGTAAAAATTGTATGCAGTTGAAACAAATTCCTTTCAGATTACACCACTTTTGCTCAGGCAACTCAGTTTACCAAATTTAAAACTATGCAAATAAAATAAATAATTTCATCAAGCGGGGTGAATTTTACAAAGTATATACAGTACAAAACATGGTTAACGAGGATGCCACTAAAGGATTGCATAAGTACTGGAGTTAGAAGATTTTCTCACAACACCACCTCCATTGTCATTGTAATTACACAAAAAAACTACACTTCACTGCACTACAGGATCAGAGTAAAACTTTTCGCATGTAAAATCTGGAGAAAAAACGCATCGATAAACTGACTAATCGCATATTTAATGACACAAGTTTGACCAGTCCAGTTGAGACAATAACACCCAACCGATCTGTAAAGCTAAAGCACAATATATATAAGTGTTCAAACTATGATATGAAGACGTGCACCAATCAAACAACAAAAAAGTCTTTCAATTCAAATATCTCTGACACTGACGTCTTTGAAAGACAATTTCAGATGACAAATTGAAATAAGTAATCATTCATATTTGAAAACTTAAAAGAAAAACACGTTTCAGGGAGTCACCAGCTTTTTCTGAAATCTGACCCAGTTTTTGAGAGACTGTGCACTCACCATCTGGTGCAGCAGCAACAGCAAAGGCCAAAACAGAGGCCCACTTTTGTGAGAAAGGGGAAAAAAAATACCACTAACAGTATGTTAGACATTCTTGCTAAACATTTACTTACATTCTCAAGGTCTTAGCAGGAAACACAAAGCAGATACACTACCTGAAAGCTCTTGTTTAGGATTTTTCTTTGCTTCTGCTGCTTGGTCAAGCTGTCTGTCTGCACAGCCTCTTGCTTAAAATGAGACCAGTGTGCATATCACTGGCTGCTTAGGGATATTTTTTCACTCCTTCAGAGCAAAGCTCACGAAATTCAGCATTTTGTTTGCAGAGGCCATATGGCAAAAAAAAAAAGTAAAGGACACAGTGTGCTCCCTTTCCACAAACAGTCTCTTCATAGGGAATGTGAACTTTAAAACACAATTATACCCAATAATACATGTTATTACATTTTCTTATTAATAGCACGGCTTCTGATAAACACCAGGAAAAGGGATACTAACCATTTGCAAAAACGGATGTGAAACTGAGCACTTTGTCCTTTTTGAGTAAGTATTATATTAATAAAAAAAAAAGTTAGGACGCTGTTCGTAATGTTTAAAAGTGTTTCACCTGCCTCACATCTGCTCTTTGTATATTCAGTTTCTCTTTTTCATGTTTTGATTTAAATGATCCCTTTTCAGTATAACTGTTCCTCTTTTGTTTAATAGCTGTGTTCAACTGTGCTGAAACATGACTTCCACCAAATGTTCACAACATTATAAACTCCGTATTTGTATATGCATTTCTTATATTTCTTTGTTTACAATTACCATTGTGGCTAAAAAAAAAAGTTGTCTCCAAAAGTCTGTTACTCAATTATTAGCCTTTAAACATTAGGAGTTAATCTTATATTATAGCACATTAGCTACAAATATGCACATATTCAGGGCACGTGAGGCAATGGTCTGTTGAGTTTTGTATATTTTACAGATTGTAAATGCCTTTGGAATATAAGTGTGACTTTAGGCTATGTAAACAACACTCTGCCCTGTGTTGAAAGCCTGTGTCAGAGGATATATACACCTAGTTGCCAGTTCATTAGGTACACTCTAGAAAATGAGTACATTCTAACATAACAGCCATGCACTAAATCATATCTTCATATATAATACATATATTGATATTTAAACATGGATGTTGAGACAGCTGTTGATTCAACTGTGTTTTTCTTTTTGGGGGCTGTAGTTTGTAGTGCTATTTAAAAGTGTTGTAGTGACGCATGTTTGTATTATTTTGTAATGACAATGGCCTAGAGTAAATAACAGAACAACATAATCTGTACATTACAACAGTCATGCAGTGTTGGTACATTACAATGCATTAGTTAGTCTCTGGTGCACATATATAACTGTGACTTACTGACAGCTTACATCCCGTGAGGTGTAAACTAACTGGACTCAAACGTTTAGAATTGTAAATAAATAAGATTACTGTGTATTACTGTGTGTAGTGTATATTTAACATTTAATATAACCGTGTGAGTACTCACCCCCTGCCATGGTTGAGGACTCTTTAGCACTTAAGATGTGGGAGAAGACAGGACAGGAAATGTTCTGAAGTAGAAACAAACAAAACAGCAGGGGAAGGTGTGTTAACTAGCTAGCTAGCCAGCTGACCCTGTAGCTGATTAACGTCACTGAAAAGTTAGAAACCATCGTGTAATTGCATTAAAATAACTCATTTAACAAAACAACACTGAACACGTGCTTGTCGCTAGCTTAGGTTGAACTAGTTAGCTGGATGCTAAGGTATGAAGGAGGGTTAACGTTTCTTAACTGGAACGTTAACGTTTATTTCCTACTTTCGACAGCGGTTAAACCGTAGCAACGGACAATAAACTAAATGAGGAGGTGCTATTGGTGTTATTTAATAACGCAAGTAACCACTTACCGGAGGTTTTATTCACCTTTGCTCGGCTGGGTGGTGGGTTTTTATTTTGACGCGTTTCCAGTTTTCTCCAAAGATGAAGTTTTGAGCGTGCGCGCGCGCGTGTGTGTGTGTGTGTGTCTTGTTTTTATGGAGTTGTGGGGTCCAAGTCCCTTATCGAATACCGACGTTGTGGGGCCATTCTCTCGTTTTGCCTTTTGGCTGGGCTTTTAAAACTTGGTTCAAAGGTCCATTTTATAGAAATAAACACACACAAAAAGAAAGAAGGATATTTCTATGTGAGTTAGATAACTCCAATCTTTGAAAGGAGTTCTGTTGTGTGTATAATTGACAGTAAAATGTCAAAGATGGCTGCTGATGAAATTAAATAACAATGCAAACACCTAATTTGTCTCCAGTGTTAAGATAAGATCCCAATTTAGGTGTCACAGCTGCAGGCTGCAAGTTAGATACAAACAGAATATGGTAAGAGAAGAACACTATTATAAGAGAAAATTTATTAAGGGAACAAACAGACTGTATCCAGTTTTACAACTAACTAGTTACTACAGTTTGGTGGCATACAATATACAGTATTTACAGGTAACAAGCCCAATAAAGTTAAATAAAATGTTGAAATAGCGAAGGCTGGATATACATATTGAGAAATAGATAGATAGATAGATAGATAGATAGATAGATAGATAGATAGATAGATAGATAGATAGATAGATAGACTTAATTAATCCCTTTTGAAGGAAATTGACATCTCCATCACACACAGCACTGTTGGACATACATGTACAAAATATACAAAATATACAAAATACCCCAAGTAACCAACACCCAAATAAAGATTAAAAAATATTGTGATTGTAGTGATTGTACATGGTTTTTGTTATTGCACATTATGAAGAAAACAGACCCGTTGGTCTGTTGGCCAAAAAGGTAGATTTTATTGATCCCGCAAGAGAAATTGTTGCATTACAGCAAAATACTACAGAATACAAAAAATATACACAGTATACAGCATAAAAAACGGTCTTAAATGTTTGCAGTATAAACTAAATATGAATATAAGCCTGTGAATGGCACAAGACAAGCTATGTACTATTATATGCACAGTCAGAAGTAAGTATGAACCTAGTAAGTATGTGAATAAGTATGTTGTGCAAGTAGAGCAACAGTGCGTAGTGAAACTTGTGTAAAATGGTAATACGATGATTATGAAAAAGAACAAGAGAATCTTAACGAGCTGCTTCAACAATCTACTACTGGAGTGGCGCCTTTTTGCAATTAATGAGTGTCGTAAATGATGACAAATTCCAATAGGAGTATTGCTCTTAAAAAAAGAAGAAGGATTTCATCGAAAGTAGAAGTACTTATGCAGGCAGTGATTTAACACTTCTAAGCTACTCATATACTCTTAGCTATTACAAATAATATAGTGTCAGATACATGTAGTATTGCAAAGCTGTTGCAAGTATTGCAAAGCTATACCTACTGACCAGATCATACATGTTAATTAATTTAAGAAGTAAATTGAAGTAAAGTTCACTCTGATTTATGTGCTGTATTTCATTGTTGTGCAACAGTCAAAGAGATTTTTTACTAAAGCAAACAGGAAGACAGACTGACAACTAAAAAGAGGAACACATGACCACACAGTGCTGGCTGACTCAGGGCTTTTAAGACTAAAGTCCAACATTTCAGTCAACCATGTGGGTCATTCAAACCATTATTAAAACCGACAAAAGATAAGATTTCTAACAGATCCTGTTTTTTTATATGATTTTGAGGTAATGTTTACTGTAGCTGAAAGGTTGGGATGATGATTATTTCTCTCACCAGTGCCTGTTTTGGCACAAGCACACACATGTGCAGTACATTTTAAGTCCTCTTGAAGAAGACACACACCTACCCCTAACTATGTCCCCATCATTTCTCTTCTGTTGCAATCTAACATATATTGGTGTTTTCCTTGGCCTTATCTGGAGGTCTGTTTCTGCCACAGAATCTGGCTGCGACCCTCACGAATGAGGCCACTAACACTTACAACTGAAATAATATTTTGAATGAACAACTGCTGTGTACACTGAGGACAAGAATGTTCATTTGAAGCCAAGTCTTAAAGCCAGAGTGTGGAACTTTTGGCTCCCCCTTCTGGTAGTGAGAGTAATTACACAAACACTGCTAACGAATGCATATGCCATAAAGTATGTCTACAGTCTGAGTTAGTCCCTCAGTCCATTCTCTTCTTTCAGTGCTACGAGAAAAAATAAGCACCAACGGTAATGCAAGCTTGTCCTTACCGTCGATGGCGATCCTTTATAGACTGTAATCCTTCCACTGCACAATGAGTTTCTTTGTTATCCGGAGCATCAGAAATTTTTCCTTTGATGCTTCAGAGATTCTGTTTCATCCTCTCTGACCGACAGAGACGGTGAATACATGGAGCCTAAGTTACATTTGCAGCTTTGAACATTTGTTGTCCTGCCACAGACTCCTAGTTGCCGTTTGCGACATCCATCATTGCAGTGGTTCCCCCCTTCATCTCTGGCAAACAATCATTGCTGGCTGGTGTGAAACGCGTCCTTTAGCCCAAGTTCATCTCAGCAGAAAATAGATTACAAAATCCAGTATTCTGCAAAATACATAAAGATCTACCTGGCACTGATGTAGCCAATCGGCATTGTGTGGACCCCTGTAGCAAACTCTCGCTTGAATGTAACGGACGTTCACTTAAATGTAAATGTCCTGTAGCTTTAACTTTCAGTGGGAATGCAAGGATATATATAAACAAAATGTCTGTGTAGAAACATCTCAAACAATATGAAATAACCATTAAGAATTCGGATAATGAGAGGATCTATCGGACCCTGACATTTATGCGTTAATGTAGAAATAATCGCAGCAATATTTAGAGGTAATTTTAACAACAGAGTACAGTTGACTGAGGTTATTTCAGTTAACGGCATGATATAGTCATACTAGCGGTCCTAAGAATGTGAAAACATAACAAAAGCAAATGTCAGCTCCGGTTTGGTCTGGAGAATGTATTTTAAGAAGTCACAGATAAGGATGTCTTGTTGGATATTTCCAGGCTCCTCCTACCGCCCACTACTGCACAGAGAAATGTCACTAGGTAATAATTGCCATGGGGATGGCAGAGCCTGCTGAAGCTGGGGGCGGTTTGACTGAGGTCCATCAGTGAGGTGTGAGGCCTGTCGTGCAACAGCATCTTCCAACTGAAACACTATCTATCTATCTATCTATCTATCTTCCGCTGAAGGTCATGCTGCCGATTTTGGCCTTTGAAATTTAAATGTTACCTTAAGGTCAAAGTGTTTGAACTGTATTTTCCCACCGCCCCTCTTTTCACTGGGACATCAAGGCAAGGCAGACAGATGAAGGCACAAAGAGAATCAGAGGCTACAAAAATAAAGCAGCTGAGATCTAAATGCTAAAAAAAAAAAAAGGCTCATAAATGTTATAAATAAATAAATGTAAATCACACGAGCCCCACATCACGGATGTAATTAGGAGAATGCATCCAAAATGTTTTACAAACATAGAAACTCTTTATTACAAGTACAGTATCTCTCGCTCAAGTTTTAGCCATGTTTTTATTTTCTACACACACTCATATCATCGCAGTACAGTGGAAGTCATTCTTTATTTTAATCACAGCATTAAAAAAATCCTAACACAAACACTCAACATCATTCACAGTTTGGGATATTTAGACATTATGAAAAAGAAGGTGTTAAGCTTGGCAAGCTATTGATTTTGAATTGATGTTTTGTGCTAAAACACCCTCTGAAAAAAAAGCTTCTTAAAAACCCTGTTTCCAAGATACATAAGAGAGATTTTAGTCAACTGTTTCCACACATAGTTTAACATCTCTAAGAAAAAATACCACTTCAACTCGTCATCAAGATGAAAAACCAACCAAGGTCTGCACCTTTATTTCTAATAACGCCTCAGCAGGAAAATCATGTCCGCTTTAGTCTCCTTACAACATTGAAACAGTGTGTAGGAATCATACTTGACATGAAACTGCGTGTTGCTATAAAATAAGGGTATTTCCTGCACTGAGGTACTGTAAAAACCCTGATGAGCAGGGTTGCCAAAATAAATAAATAAATAAATAAAATTGACACGCATTCGCCTTCAGGATAAAAAATCTCCACATCTGAAAAAACAAAGGCAGTTACTGCATACTCGTCAAAATACATTGGCCTCCTTGTCGTGTTACACGCTCACCAGTAAAAAAGAAAGAAAATGCGTGTGCAAACTTACACAGTAGCTTTACTAAACATAACACACAGTTTGCCACATTAAACAATGTAAAGAATAGAATCATATTCGAACATAATGCGGTGCACAAGAGATTTTTAAGATCTACATCCAAACACACTGATAAATACACCACATGGCAGAAAGCTGGGTGACCCTAAAGATGAGTTTATAAAGTCCACCTACATTGTAAACGGAGTCACGCTAGATCTGTCTTTCTTTTGAGGAGATTAATGAAGGGATGTGTTCGGACGAGCACCAATGAAAGTTTATCTGTAAACAGCTTGTGGCAATTCCATGAGAGGTTAGGCCCACAATATGTACACCTCCTAATCTATTGTCATCAGAGTGGCTTCAAGAGTGGCATTGTCACTGATTAAAGCCCAGCTACTAATCAGCTCTCATCATTTTATTGCTTTCTTCTTTGACATTACTCGCAGTAATTTATAAAACTCTTATTAAAAATAATTGACTTGCAAGTACCATTTAATCTTCGTGTTTGAATCCTAAAGGCGGTTTATCCAATAACTAGAGGACGGCAAATTATTTCAGAGGGAGCCAGTGTGTTTCAGTAAGCGTTCCCTAATTTGAGATCAAAAGGGATGTTCTGAAAACATTTCACTCTGAAATCTCTTCAGTTTCCTTCATTGAAGCAAACACCTAATTCATGTTATTTTTATCTTTTAAAAAAAGGGCAAGGTACATCAATATTAATTCACTGAGTCATTTATGATACAGAGCTGAGCGGTTGTGTGGAAGGCCAAAATACAGCCTTTTTTTTTTTTTTTTTTAATCTAGCAGTAATTTCCCTGTTTACAAGAAACAAGAAATCTATCTCAAACAGCTGCATTTAAATGTATAACCATGACAGTTTTCAAAACCTGGGATGAAAACCGATGAAGCAAAGTGCAATGATTCAAAGGTACAATTTATTTAAATGAAGAGCTTTCCTGAAACACTTAATATCTTCAAAGGTATTTCCAGAATATAAACTTAATTGTCCGTATATATATGGTTGTTTTTCCCCTGCTCAATCTCAACAAATTCTGAAGTCTCCTCTACAATTTGTCCGGGGATACGGAAATCAATAGGTAATGGCTGTGCCGGCTCAGGTGACTGGGGCTGAGTCACGGGGCAGCAGGCCTCCCCCTTAGGACTGGAAGTGCTGTGAGAGTTTTGAGGATCCAAGTTGCAGCCGGTTCCCTGAAGAAACTGAAGGAAATTCTCCTCTATGGATCCTTCACGGCTGGGCAGTCTGTCCTCCACCTCGACACCTGCTCGACGGAACAGGCAAGGCAGATGCTTGCCCAGCTCCTCCCGGATCTGTCTGTTGAGACAGCCATAGAAGAAGGGATTGGAGGTGAAGCAGAAGTAGCCAATCCAGGTTACCACCTCCTCCAGAGAGGCCAGTGCGGCTGGAGGGCTGGCCGCCAGTGCTGAATACAGGTGGAAAGTAAAGTAGGGCAGCCAGCAACAAAGGAATTGCCCACCAACTGCTGCTAACACTGCTGCAGCCTTTCCTCCACCAAAGGGGCGCTGGGGAGTCGCTCTGCCTGTCCCCGTGCCCGTCCCGGAGCTGGTAACCATTGTAGAACGGCTGCTGAGTGACTCCGACCGCTGGCGCCGAGGTGTGTCCATCCAGGTAGGTAGTGGCCCGTGGTGCATGGCAGCTACCCGCGCCACTTTGAACATGTTGCAGTACACAACAAGAATGAGCAGTAGTGGGCACAGGAAATACACCAGAGTAAAAAGGACCATGAAGGCCAAGCGGTTTGAGCCTCCCCCGGTCCAGTGCAGTGAGCAGCGCCTGTGACCCTGAGCAGGGGGAGATGGGACGGACCCACCACCTCCTCCACCAACCCCAGTACTCTCCAGAAGAGGAGCTCTTCCACCTTGCAGGAACCAAGCGAGTAGCGGCAGAGCAGACATGGCCAGAGCTTTGACCCAAATCCCCACTAGCACTGAAGCCACCAGTCCAACAGTCATCTTTACTTCATAGCGCATTGGATGTATGATGTAGTAGTAACGCTCCACATTGATGACAGAGATAGAGAGGATGGCAGCACTGACGAGGCACACACTGAGAAAGAGGTAGCTCCTGCACAGGGCCTCCCCGAAGAAGGCTCGGCTTGAGAGCATGCCAAGGGGCATCAGCACCAGGGCTGCCAGCAGGTCCACCACGCACAGGTGGAAGACAAAGGCAAACTTGTGGAGCTGCGGGGCCTTGGCAATGACCGCCATGACAGCCACATTACCCACCACAGCCAGCAGATCCATGAGCAGCATCGCCAGTAGGGCTAGTGACTGGGACAGAGCCCAGCCCTCATGCAGAGAGGTGGCAGACATGTTGGATGTGGGCTGTGGAGGTGTGTGGGAGGAGTTCCACATCGGCTCCATTGAAGGGCGGGATGATTCAGGCAGGCAGGAGCAGTCACAGGCCCATCACCCATCCTTCAAAGTCAGGAAGTGCGGCCAGAAAACAGTGGCTTTAAAAAGTGGTCAATATACGCCTTGTAGTCCAGAAGATGATCCTGTGGTCGTTACGAGTTTCAGACTTTAGGATTCAAATCTTCATGTTTGCCATCAGTCACAACCGACCCTAAAGAAGGAAGAAGAAAAAGTGTAAGTGCATGTGTGTGTTCATATAATGGGTGACCTGATTTGCAACTCTCGGTCTCGTCAACCAAACCTTCCAATCATTTGCTAATGCAAGGCTTCACTTCTTCCCCACCTGACAGCGAGATTAACTCACTCGGATGAAGTTTTATCCGATCCTCCTTAGCTTCTCAAATCTGTGTTAAGGCAATCTAACTGATAATGTAATCCAAAGCCAGTCCTCAAACCACTTTAATCAATTAAGTATGCATTAATCAAGGCGTGGAAATTTTTAGCACATTTTTAGCAGTATATCGCAGGCTGAATCATAAAGCATCATAAGTAAAGTCACTTGCACAGACAATTGTTCCCAAAAAAACAAAACATATTTCTAATGTAAAGCACATGCAAACAAATAAAACGTTGTGGAAAGTTTTTTCATTTTGTATTAATAGACTTTCTAAATAAGGTCAAATATAAATCCGGCGTGGTCCTTCTGGAGCAGCAGCAGGTGATAAATACTTTTCAGGCACACATCCTGTCAATGCATGAATGCAACCTAAATCGCCAAAACCAGCCCTGTCCTCATATAGGCAATAGCTCCTTTCCGCCACATCTACACCTACTGAAGTGAAGGCTCTTGCTGAATTTGCACGCCCGGAGATTTAACCGAATGTTTATGGCCACCTTTTTCCAGCCATCCCACATTCTTCCAGGCCTTGCCAGTGTGTGCCTGTGTATCTAAATAGGTCTGAGATTGGGTGTACTCTATGATTTTTCTCGTGCACCTGCACCGGAATAGACTGTTTCCCACTAAGGAAGCACTGACCACTTGGTATGAGTGAGTTTAACGTTTTGGGATGGAAAACCCAAGGGTATTCATAGGTTGCAGAGGCTGTCGTGCATATTAACTGTGCATAGCTATCACAGACAACAAACAGACATGGTTGACTGCTGTTGTATGAGTGTGTCAGATCAAGAAAACCCAGTTGCCTGTGAACGCTGTCTGCCACATATGTCACAAAAGCCGAGGATGCTCTCGTCCACAGTGATAGCAATGCAAAAGAATCTGGGTTAAAATTGAGCTCTAACCCCTCTCATCACCTATGAATGATTGCCCTCACTGAGCAATGACTGTATATCACACATAGGAGTACTCCCAGTTCAGTTTAACCCTCCTGCCTGGTTTGGTCATGTCTTACCGCCTACTCATTTATATATTGACCGTTAATGCATTTCACCCATTGTGTAAAGCACGGCCAGCATTCTATATAATGGAATACAATCAAATTAAATGTATTTGTTGCACTGAGCAGTACATAACCAGCAGATTAGCGGAAGATGGAAGAAACGATGGGAAGAAACAGACAGAGAAGAAGGCAGAGAGAGCATTATGTACCTGAATCAGAGTTTTTCCTGATGCAGCTGTCTGCTGCTTTGGTCTCTGAGGATGAAAACCTGGTTGAGCTCCCACTGCTGAGGTGCACAGTGGAAATCAGTCACTGTACCTTGTAAATGCTGTTGAGGTACTTCCCACTGGAAGAGCCTGTGTCTTTTCCCATCCCTTGATCTGCCTTGTGCATCCTTCTCCCTGGATGACTACAGCTGTGGCAGCAGAGATTTTTCTGAAACGATGCTGATGTAAATGCTTGCAAAGGCACCAGCTCACACTCTGGTTTCCCCCTCCACTCACACACAGTGACCGCAGAGATGGAGCAGGAGGCAGTGAGAAGCAGGACCCAGATCTACTGTCTCCACAGGGTCCTAGTGTCCTCACTTTTTTGTCAAATTTTCTGAATATGTATAAATTGGGATGTGATTGATATTTTTAGTAGTTAACACCTATTCCCTATGCTCCACTGATCTGCAACTTTAGATTGATGCTAAAATATCACGCTAACAGGCTAAATGTGTGCATGTTGTACTAATATGCTGCATATGTGTACATGTTATATGCTAAATGCTGCTAAACGCCATCCATTGGCTTTTTTGCTAGTTTGCTAGAAAGTTAATTTGCTGCTTGGAGCCCGACAAAACTATAACCGGACAGTAACCGCATAAGCTCGCTCATCTAGCTTCCTGGCTCATGTACATTTGTAATCTGAGCCAGTTGTAACAGCGCAGCGCTGAGTCTGACAAGCCAAGTTTTAAAACAGTCCCTCCTTTTGACAGGGAGTAATGATTCTGTTCTCCTCTTATTGCACAAATATAAAAGTCATCTCTCTATTTATTGTACATCCAAAGTGTTTTCTAGAGTATAATGCACATTAAAGCCTTGTTGAGCTGCTAGCATGGATTTGAACAGATGACCCCCAAATGACCTCTTGGTGTTAATATACCCTGGCATCTACAGGTGTACCTCTTCATAATACCTAATCCCCCATTCCTCGCTCCACAGCCAGTTTATTTATTTTCGTCAGTCATTTAATGATTCGGTTTGTAATTTCTTGGATTAAAGTGCACTCCAGCACAAGACTACGGTGGCCCTGAAGTGCAAATCACAACGGCAAAAGCGAAAACACAACGGCAAAAGCGAAAACACAACGGCAAAAGCGAAAACACAACGGCAAAAGGGAAAACACAACGGCAAATCAGAAAACACAACGGCAAAAGCGAAAACACAACGGCAAAAGCGAAAACACAACGGCAAAAGCGAAAACACAACGGCAAATCAGAAAACACAACGGCAAAAGCGAAAACACAACGGCAAAAGCGAAAACACAACGGCAAATCAGAAAACACAACGGCAAAAGCGAAAACACAACGGCAAAAGCGAAAACACAACGGCAAATCAGAAAACACAACGGCAAAAGCGAAAACACAACGGCAAAAGCGAAAACACAACGGCAAAAGCGAAAACACAACGGCAAATCAGAAAACACAACGGCAAAAGCGAAAACACAACGGCAAAAGCGAAAACACAACGGCAAATCAGAAAACACAACGGCAAATCAGAAAACACAACGGCAAATCAGAAAACACAACATGCATTTCGTCTACAACTTAATGCATACCAGCTGAACATGAGCTCATATCACACATACTATACACCATACCATCTTCTCCTACATAGCATATTTTCTTAGGCCTCCCAAACTATCACTCCCAACTTCAAGTCTGCTGGTCCTGACACTAATATAAACACTTAACCATCTGGCCATCCGCCAGAATCCTACAAGAATGTTTTTCTTTTAGAAGTCAATATACCTCACTACCCTTTCCGTTTTGGTTAATGTCGTTGTGTTTTCTCTTTTGCCGTTGTGTTTTCTGATTTGCCGTTGTGTTTTCGCTTTTGCCGTTGTGTTTTCGCTTTTGCCGTTGTGTTTTCGCTTTTGCCGTTGTGTTTTCTGATTTGCCGTTGTGTTTTCGCTTTTGCCGTTGTGTTTTCGCTTTTGCCGTTGTGTTTTCTGATTTGCCGTTGTGTTTTCGCTTTTGCCGTTGTGTTTTCGCTTTTGCCGTTGTGTTTTCGCTTTTGCCGTTGTGTTTTCTGATTTGCCGTTGTGTTTTCGCTTTTGCCGTTGTGTTTTCTGATTTGCCGTTGTGTTTTCTGATTTGCCGTTGTGTTTTCGCTTTTGCCGTTGTGTTTTCGCTTTTGCCGTTGTGTTTTCTGATTTGCCGTTGTGTTTTCTGATTTGCCGTTGTGTTTTCTGATTTGCCGTTGTGTTTTCGCTTTTGCCGTTGTGTTTTCGCTTTTGCCGTTGTGATTTGCACTTCAGGGCCACCGTACAAGACTTATGAGATAGTGAGGCATTGATTAGGCCAGGCCTCATACTCCACCACCATCCCAGCTTCTCAATCTGGGGCTCCTGTTGCCACGGTGATCTTTTTCACATACAGTCCATCTCATTGCTCTGTCTGCTGGAGGACAATGAAATCTGGGCTATTATGGATAAGGCTTCTCTTCTGAAGGAGTGGGCATGACGCTGCTGAGTTCTGGTTGTTTTTCATTTGCATTTGTAAGGTCCACCCGTGATAATACACACAACATTTGCATTTCATGTGAATCGCATCTTGCACCCCTTTGACCATTAAAAAGCATGTTTTAATTTGCAGCACCTCTCAGGCACTGATTGATTAATCTAGTTCCCTAATAGGCTTATTATGATAATGTCGCTGGTTAAGTCACTGTGAGAACGGAGGTCTTCTGGTTGAAATATTATGCGGTTTGTTGCTCTCATCATATTAGTGTATTTGCTGCACTAGGAAAAGTAGATGCAGTCACAATGGGCAGTGGCTGTCACTGGTTCATGGTACCGGTGGTTGAGTGATGTTGCTGTCAGTTTATACAGTTTATGCTTCATGTATGACACTAAAAACTGCTTTGATTGGATCAGTAATCGATCCATTAATGACGAAATGACGACATCATATACATGAGTATGGACAGATAATGAATTACTTATCCCTATGCCAATGCGCACCATGTGAATAACTACTTGACAATTTGCAGAAATGTCCACGGTCTCACAATTCAGACACAATTTATCTTCGAACATCACATATCACTGTTGTAGACGTCCAGTATCTTCTGCATGTACTGCATCTGGTGAGCTGACAACATCTGCTTCTTCTTTCCAAAGCTTCAAAAATAAAACGGCATAGCAGAACATGAGAAAAAAAAGAAAAACAACTAGATGCATTAGGGTGGAGATGTAATAGACAGCGCTTACTACTGTTGTCATGGTGAGGATGCATCAAGACGTCTGGCAACACTAAGGAAAGATGGAAAAATGTGCTTGTGTAACACATAACGCGTCTCAAATGCAACATATGAGTGACACAACATTGCAGGTATGTGGCGTGTGCATTGTGCGAGTGTAAATGTCTCTCTGCATCTGTATTCAGGCATGTTCACCTGTGTGTGTGTGTGTGAGAGAGAGAGAGAGAGAGAGAGACGGAGTGTGTGTGTATGTGAGAGTGTGCATATCAGGTGTTGACTCATGACAAAAATAGCAGAGTCTTGCTCGGCCGGCAGCACCAATCACTGCCACCACAAATACAATGGTTTCCATGGCAACCTTGAAAATAGACTCCACATTCGCACTCAGAAATAGCAAAAGACGTTGCAATAACCCCAGAGAGCCCCTACTGCCAATAATAACTACCCATAGATACGGACGCACAAATAACAGCAGCACTCAGAAATAAAAATCAAGCCATTACATTTACCAAAACACAATTACTACAGCCTACACAAACAATCAACTCTAATTCAAATGCGCTTTTAGTACGGGTGCACCGAAGCATGGGCGAACATTAACCGGCTGTGTGTCTAATAACATTAAAGCAAAAAGCACAAAGAGATCGTTCACTCCAGCTGATTGGAGTACCTGACACGGCTGACGGAGAGATTCTTTACAAACGTCTAACAAGCACCTGTCATGTCACATTTTCAGATAGCTCGGAAGAGTAAAAGAGTGTTGGAGGGATGTTACTGGAGATAAAACCTGGACTGGTGAATGTTGCCTTGGAGACTCTTGGCGAGGAAGGTTTATATTATCAGTCAAACGCATTAGGCTGCAGGTTTTTATTTCCCACTGAAGATAAACAAAGTGCGTTCAGATGGCTCAAACATCTGGATTTAATTAAGCAATGTATGTTTTTGGTATGATGATGTGGTCCATCCAAATACTTCCATGTCGTGGAGCTCGTAGAGTCAGCAGCTACAGATAATAGGCATGATAGGCCCCAGCTGTGACCCCCCCAGAAGAATGAATGAATGAGCGTTCCTAAAGGGGCAATCCTGAAGATCTCTGTTTTGTTCTTTCTGGCGGCACCGATGGAGATGAGTTTTAACTGCACGTGTGTTGACCTTCCAGATGTTCAGACAGGATTGCTTGTGAGACTTTGTCAGTCATGTTGGTTCTTTGTAGAACGATACAGAACGAGAGAATCTAGAAATGAAGCACATATGCAGAGGTCGCAAAAACTGCAGTTCCTCAAACGTCCACTTGAGGCTGACTCCAAAAGCAATCAGACAGTACCCGAAGACCTCCATGTTAAAGGGGAGCTTCTGTTTTTTACAACCTGGACCTTATTTGTGGCATAAAATACAATAGTTTATTCACCCATATGACTTTTGTGTTATTTGTAGTCATTCGGGAGATATTTAGATCTGCGTATATCCATATAGTGGGAGTGACTGGGGCACCGAAATGCAGCCTGTAAATAACACATTATCTGCCGCGAAACTTGTTCATTTCACCAATATTTTGTTATCAAACGCTAGTGCTATTCCCCGTTGAGTCTGGAGTTACCTAATATCGTCATCCAGGGTCTGTGAATTGACCTACAGACCCCAGATGATGTCTTCTGACCTGGATGATGCCATCTCTGACGGTCGGCTTCTTTTCATAACTTTGTAGCCTATCATGAAGCATAGAAATCATCCGGCGACAATCTGCAGGAGCCAACCACTACAACTACCCACATCCGGCTACTGCGAAACCATTTGATAACGTCATGTACTCTGACGGCAGATGGAGCCTTCTCTGCTCTTTGGAAAGCAACGTACTCAACGCACACACACACGTGCACCTTGGTTTGATCCCAAATCAGCATAAAAAAACGATGATTGAATTATTTTTACCTGCCCGGTTGTACTTGAAACTGTCCGATCTGGCGACACTGACAGTATGTGCCCTTCACAGACTTGAGCTGAAGACCAAGGTTTTAGCTCTGCCTGGCTTCTGCGGCAAAAGACAGCCGCTGGCTCACTGAACGCGTGTCAGTAACTGCGCATGGATGGTGATTTACATCCCATGGGGTGTTGGTTCATTAATTTATAAATGGAAAATCTTTGAGAGTGATCCTTTAATTACATTTCCAGATGCTTCACTTCATGGTTTCAGAATTACTGTACTTTTCTGTACGTTAACATAAGATTGTTCACACAAAATGATCAGTTTCCCGAGTTAAACAGACTGTAAATACACATTCTTTACATCTGGCAGCTACAGCGTTAAATGATGCTTGGACAATGATGCAAATCAATTATAACACAAAAAGGTTAACTTTATGTTAATTATGAAATGTATTTTCTTCAGTAATATTGAGTGCAGGACTTAAAATAGCATTGCTATTTTCACATAAGCATAATATCTAATTATTTACTTATTACCGTCTGAAAGCCTATTGAAATAATTTGGTGAACTACAATAAAAGCTGAAGTAACATCTGATTGTAGTGTTTTTTTCTACATGGAAATTTATGAAAGCACATTTGGTTGTACATGTTTTTCTTAGAAATCTTTGCCCGTCTGGGTTGAAGCCTGTTGAAAGAAGCAGGCTGACTCTGGGTTTTACTCTGAAACGTTATCCAGATTTAATCATCAGGCCCCTGAACATGCTGCTTATGCCAGATGGTGGCAGTGTGTCCACTATATTGTACATTGTGGTACAGTAGCCGCCTGTTTCACTCAGTGACACAGAGTTAACAGTAATACACCTAAGAGCTATTTTGGTATCACATTATTTTTTACAGTTTAGCCACATGAGGGTAAATGCAAATGAGGAACTTGAATGTATATTTACTAGTTTACGATGTTTGTCGTGTGGTATTTTTTGTTTGCCAGGTGAAATATGAATCAGCAGACTGTTTTTCTCCTGTGAGTGTCACTGTGGCTGTGACATGTAGCTTTGCCATTTGACTCTTTTACGCTGTACAGCCACACATATTCTACCATAACTTATTAAAGGCTGGATTGCCCTCTTCAACACTCACTCACTGTTTGTCTCATGCTGTATAAAACATTTACATCCATTTATTTTCCAGCTGTGGTCAGCAAACAACTCTTCTCCTGAAAAAGGCTGACCTCATTTAGCTGATGGAGCGCTGTAGATGGATTTTACCTTAACCTGCCGCCACTGGCCCAGAGCTGCATCTTGTTTATAACTCACAGGAGAACTGTAAATCTTCTCAGAGTGAACTGACCAAATCTGCTCTACACTCCTCAGCTGAATGCACATCAAGTTGAATTAGTGTTGTTGTTTTTTTTGGACAGTAAGACGAGAGTTCACTTGACTCTCTCTGAAAGTAAAATCACATCTTCCAGGACACAACATGTGATCAGGATTGTGTATGTGT
This sequence comes from Chelon labrosus, assembly GCF_963514085.1. Classification (NCBI taxonomy): domain Eukaryota; kingdom Metazoa; phylum Chordata; class Actinopteri; order Mugiliformes; family Mugilidae; genus Chelon; species Chelon labrosus. The sequence continues at coordinate 9,357,790 of NC_140340.1, forward strand.
CTTAATGAATTTAAAGGATAAGTCTGGGTATATGCCATATGCCGATCAGGCATAACATTATGACCACCTTCCTAATATTGTGTAGGTCTCCCTTGTGCCTCCAAAACAGTTGTGACTCATCAGAGAATGGACATGGGCTTTCTGAGGGTGTCCTGTGGTGTCTGGCAACAGAATGTTTTTAGTGGGGGCCTTTGAGGGGAGGGGCCTCTGTGGATCATCCCACAGATACTTGATCAGTTTGGGATCTAGTGAATTTGGAGACCAGGTCAACACCTTGTGCTGTTTTTCATGTTTTTTTTTTAGTTGTTCCTAAATCGTTTTTGTGTGTGTACCTGTGTCAGGCTGCATCCTGCTGGGGATGGCTGTTGCCATCAAAGAGTGTCATTGCTATGGGGTGGGAGTGTCTGGTCTGGTCTAGGTGGGTGCTACATGTCTAAATAACATCCACACCAATGAATGCCAGGTCCAAAAGTTTCACAGCAGAACATTGTATTGTCACAAGATGAACTATGTTATTTACTTCTCCTGTAAGTGGTTTTAATGTTGTGGCTGATCTCTTCAGGTTAAATGTCAGTCTCTAAATGTTCTATAACTTCTAACTTTAAAACAGGTCAGAAACATATACTAGTATCACTATCTCAGATAATGTCTTCTTGAAACTTGTTTATTACACAAACAGGAGTAAATAGAGTATTTGTTGGGGACTATTTTTACCTGCAGATCAATACACATATTTACAGCAGTGGGACAGTGTCATTTTTTTTAAAACAGTAATTCAAGTCTTTCACGCAGAGAAATACACAAAATCCGACACCGGCTACTCGTGCAATACTATCTGGTACAGATGAGTAATTAACGCTACTGAGATCCATGTCTCGTGGAGGCTGCAGTCCTCCTGCACTGCTCTATTCATCAAAATACCATGCTGCAAACCATTGCTGAACAGTGAATTGTCTTCTGGATTATCTTTTTTGGGGTTGGGCCATGATGCACTTCAAGTTAAAAGCATGTCTCTATATAGTGTGATAAGAGTTTGATATTTCTGACTCTGCGCTGTGTCTTCGTCTCTTGTGAGTTCCCTCTTACGTCCACAATGTAATACAAACAAATTTGCACAAACCAATTTGGACAACCAACAAAAAGATGAATGGTGACAACAGCAGATTGCGTTTCTTAAGTTACAGCCCTCCACAGAGGCTGATCCATACTATCATCCACAGGGATATTTCATATACCCTATATTTCTTATTGCATTGTAAGTTTTATTATTAATATTTATTCTTATATAATATTTTTGAGCTTCTACGACCATTTATGTTTTAATGCCTTGATCGCATCTTTGAAAGTATTACTTCATCATCATCATCATCATGGAATAAAGGGGAAATGTTGGAGGGAATAGGAATGGAGAGATACAATTAGAGGCCAAGCATTTTATCTGTATGTATTATTTATTGCTCTTATCACCCATAACTGATGAATAATTGACATACTGGAAAAAAGTGAACATCATATCAGCTCTTTATTTGAATCATTACTCGAGTCTTGAGCCTCAGTAGCGCTGTACTTTATAGACACGTGAGTCTATATGAGAGTTTTAGTTATGAGTGCAAGACCATAGTGGCATATGATGAAATATGACAATCTTAACCGTTTTCAGTTCAGTAAGGTTTAGAGGTTCGATGTAACTCTGTCCCGCAAGTGAGACCTCGCTGTGTGAATCGATCCTGCATCAAAGTCCTGCCCTGATTTGTCCCGCCCATCCATTTACAATACAGTCTTAACTTCCGTCACCCCCGTTCACACCTTGAGACTGTAGCCTCTGACTGATAATGAGTCGTTAGAGGACCAGTCATTAGGGAAAGAGGACAGAGACAATGACAGGTAATGTGCAGTTTATGCTTCTGGGTCAATCTGACACCATAGCAACGGTGTCAGCCCAGACCCCAACGCCGTAGCCTGATGTGCCTGACGTGCACCTCCCCAGAAATGTAACTACAAGTTGCAGCGACGTAGACCGCAAGAGCTGTGATTGGTCCGCTTGGTAGTAGCGTGTTGCTGCTTTAGTAATTTTCAAATTCATTGTTTTGGATCAATAAAGATGGAACACACTGAGGAAAGGTTAACTGAGGAGGTTCGGAGATACAAACATTTGCATGACTCGTCTTCTGTGAAATTTCAGTGAAAGTTTCAGTCGTCGTTGTTGAAAGGGAAGCAGGAAGTAGAAACAAAAATAAACCAGACTGGCAAAAAAAGACATTGTTACAGAGCGAGCCAGACTGACGAGCGCACAAGTATAAATGGCTCGCACCAGTGTAGGCTACGTGCGTAGGTTAGGCCGAGGCATAAACCGTGCTTAAGTATCTGGCCATTAACAGACACTGGTCAAGCAAGTTTCTGTTGAGCTACACCCACAGATGTTCCTGTTTAAGCCTCAACTCCTCACTAGTCCCTTAGAACTGATGAAGCTACTGGAGTGAGTGGTGAAGTCCAGTTGCCTTTCTTCAACGTTCTTGGACGTACTGTATCTCACTCAGATCATCCAAAACACCATCCAGATGCTACCTGCATTCATCACACAACAATCGCTGCACACGGTTCTCTTCCTTCACCATCACCCTGATTGCTGACCTTGAAGCCTCGAGCACTGCGACCTGTAGACAATTTCATCATGAGGGTGTGCGGGGCGACCTCGTGTCACCCAGAAGATTGATAGCCGGGGCAGATGAATGAGCTTGAGCTGGACGGTCGTCCGTCATGTTGACGTCAGCACCGTTGCCCTTTTCACCTTCTTCTGCTTTAGATTCCAATCATGGCTCCGGTGGTCGTCTCTGCCACACCCTGAAAACAGACTTCTTTCACGGCAGACATTTTGACCTCTGACAGGAGTTACAGGTGTAATTAATATCATTAGTGATTTGCAGCTATACACAAGCTATATAAAGAGCGTGAAGACGGTTCTTCTGGGTGAAATGCTGACATTTTGACTTTTCACGGTAGGGAAGGCACAGATGTATTATTGAATGAAGCACTTGTGCTTTCCCCGCAGTGGCAAGTCAAAAGGTCTGCTTCTCTCTGATTGCCTTTCTACTTCCTGGCCAGCTGTCCCTTACTCCCTCACCAATACACAGACCAATTTTCACTGCCATTGTTGAGAAATTCTCCTTTGCATTGCTTTTTACAGCGGTATACCCTTCCACCTGTCCATGTCCTGCCTACCTGTTGTCCTTCTCTGTTTGATTCCACCTGCGTCTGTCTGATGAACCCTGCACTCGGGAACCTCACGGCGCCCACGTCGCTCTGCACCCTCCACATTGATCCCTCACACGCTGCTGCATGCACATCACGTGCTGTGCTAAAGACTGCTGCAGCACCATTTCACACACACACACACACACACAGAATGAGTGTTTGCCCTGTCCTTCACCGGAGTAATGAGACGATCCAGAAGGAAAGACTTCATCATCAGAGACATGGTGGCATTGAATGAGCCGCAGTACATTCATTTCCCTTGAAAGGAAATGAAATGAAATCATCCCTGAAGATCCCATGCAACCTCTGACTATTGTCTCAGAAGAAATGCATAATAGGCTCCATTTTAGCCTAATGATAACAAGGGACAGTCCTCTTCCTCATCCTCATTTCATTTAATTTCCCAGATGTTTTCTTCACCACGTGATAATCTTTACAAAGATCGTTTAATGTTCTTGCAGACTGAAGAATAACGTTGCACCTTGAATGCGTTTGCCAACTGTGTGTGCAGATGTAAATAAGAAGAAGAGGGAGTGGGAGAGGAAATGTGACACACCCCCTCCTCTGCTCATGGATCAACTATCACATGGTTTCATTTCCTCTCCAGGACCGCACACGGGCTTTTCCGGTCATTTTGAGCCGTACGGGGGTAGACTACGCTCGCCTGTAGGTCCCGATCATGGACAGGGTAGAGGTTGGGGATACCGCTGATCACCTCGGATATGTGCTGCTGTGACTAGGATGATGCGGCTATCCTGCACCGGACTGTTACAGACTCCCCCTCTTGTCGCTTCGGATCTTTTGAAACCGAGAAAAAGGTAAAGCAGCAGCGGGATGCCCCTGCGTGCTGGGAGATTTCAACCTTTCAGGCTTTATATACAATGTTTTTATTATCATTAATTAGACTGTGTTTTTTTTTTATGGATCACGTGATATATTATTAATGACATTTTTGCTGATACCCATAACTTCTAATGCACCACGCCTGCCTGCATTAAATGGCATTACAATCTCATTATCATCCCATAGCTAATGGACTAACATGCCTTTCATTAGGATTTTCTGTGAAACTGCGTATTTATTGATCACTCTGTGTGCTTGCAGCTCACTGTGAAGACCAACATCCAGAATCCTGCAGCGTACAGACCCTTAACGTGATGGGGGGCTCGGTCTGGATTCCTCAGCCTGTCACCGTAGCAGCCTGGAGGAGGAGGAGAAGCTTCGTCGTCACAGTTGTGCTTCTTGCTTTATTGTCACCAACGGCGGGAGTCAGGGGCCAGTCACTGAGGAGCCACCTGGATTGCGACGCGACCTGCGTGTGTGCCAGCAACATCATCAGCTGCTCCAGTGCGAATCTAAAAACCGTCCCCACCTATCTTCCGAAATACACGGCTGTCCTGGACCTCAGCTTCAACTCAATCACCAGGCTTCCTGCTGAGTGGACGCCCTACAGTCTCAGCAGTCTGCACAGTCTAGTACTCAGGAACAACGGCCTCAGCTTCCTCTCCTCTGAGGCGTTTGTGCATGTGACAAAGCTTCGCTACCTGGACCTGTCCTCCAATGAAATCCACCTGCTGGACGAGTTCATCTTCGAGCCGCTGGAGCACCTGGAGGTGCTGCTGCTTTATAACAATAGCATCTCTCAGATAGATCGCACTGCCTTCTCTTCCCTCAGTGCCCTGCAGAGGCTCTATCTGAGCCAAAACCAGATCTCACGCTTCCCCCTGGAGCTGGTGAAGGAGCGAAGCCGCCTGGAGACTCTGAGGCTTCTGGATGTTTCCTCCAACCGAATTAAATCCCTGTCTCTTCACGAGCTTCAGTCCCTGCCCGCCTGGATCAAGAATGGTCTGTACTTCCACAACAACCCTCTGACCTGCAGCTGTGAGCTGTATGAACTCGTGGCGCAGTGGCTCCTCAAGGATCTCAGCTCTGCCGTTGACTACAAGAGAAACCACACATGCATGATACCAGGCCTGCGGAAGGAAAAGATGGCGGTGGTGGATCTGAACAAGATCTATTTGAACTGCACTGAGGTGAAAATTCTGAATGAAGAGGCTTATTTGGAGCAGTTCTTGGTACTAGATTGTGACACCAAGCAGAAGGACACGGTGAAGAGATGGGTTCTGCCAGGAAACATCCCACTGCCTCCAGTAAGCAAGACCACTGTGATGCGTCACGACGGCAGCCTCCAGATTGGACCCCTGAAGGCCGAAGACTCAGGGGTCTACACCTGCTATGCTGTAAGTGATTCTCTCAATGAGACACTGTATGTAACCGTAGAGGTGTTTAACTTCACCATGAGTGGAGGACTGGAGAATCTCAAAACGGCCTACACCACCCTCGTCGGATGTCTGGTCACCATAGTTATGGTTTTCATCTACCTCTACCTCACTCCCTGTCGCTGCGCTTGTTGTCCGGGACAGGACCTGGAGAAAAGCGTGGAGAGCCTCCACTCTTCGACTGTCAGCCTCCCTCACGCACACGAGGAGGCAGGGCAAGAAAGAGCGGAGGAGCGAGGATTCCCCTACAGACATGTGCCCTTTCAGGACTCCAAGGATCAACTGGAGCAGAACGGGAGGTTGAATCCGATAGGTGAGGAGGATGAGGAGTGGCAGGGGGGGGACAGGGAGAGAAGGAGGTCTGATGCAGAGTCTGTCAGCTCTGTGTGCTCCGATACCCCCATGGTGGTGTGAAAGTCAGCGGCGGAGCCTGCGGGGTAAGACGGTGATGACCTGCTGCTCCTCTCTATCGCTTTGAGTGTGCGCAAAATGCAAACGTTAGCATTTTCCAAACAAAGCTTCGGTCAGCTCTCACAGATGGTGGTACCGTTGCAGTAGCTTGTACTTTTGATAGGTAATAAACTACCCACGCAGTGTCCAGTGAAAGCAATTTTTAAAACATCTGTTCTATGCCTAAAAACTTGACCTATTATGCAGGATTGAGAATTTAAATATTCACTCTTACTAAAAATCTGAAAATTTTTATTCGTGTTCGGGAACGTCCTGAGTTTGATTTTCAAAATGTGCAACTACTTCGCTGTGCAATTAAAAGAAGTCCTAGAAGGTTCTTTCAGGATAGACATTAACCACTGAGGAGCACTTATTTATTTAGAGGAAAAACAACGTGCAAACATTTTCTGATTAACCAGACGCTTTATGCTCTGGATGATAAGATTATGAGACGTTGGACCGAAGCCGCTGCTTTAAGAGGAACTCATTTTTATGCAAAGCTGTCAGAGCTCACTTAAATATTACTGAAACGTGTTCAATATTATATTTTACATTCCTGTTTGATTTGGCTGGCCTTTACAAAACAGGATGCTGTGGGGATTACGCACGTGCGATTTTATCAGTTTAATTTATTCTAGATGTGAGTGTGATTTAAGTAGCAGGGTTCAGTAACTACGGCCTTCTGTTGGAGTTATTTTACACACTGCTTTGACTAAAATCCGGGTTTTTTAGAGTCTTTTTGGACTTTGAACACCATTGTGCTTTTATTATAATTTACTCTGTTTTGATTAAAGGGATTTATCATTTGTATTACGTTTAGTTAAAAAAAAAAAAGTGTACTATTTTTAATGAGAAATTAAAATACGATTAGATTTAGAGCTATTTGTATTGATCAGCTAGCAGCTAGATATTAAAGAAGCTATTTACAATATAAACACAGATATTAACACTAATTTAAATGAAGTATTGATTGTTGTTCGACTGTTTTACAATAGTTTTTCATTAAATATTGAGGAAAATAGTCATTTTGTGATTGTTGGGCTTGAGTGATCCAGAATAGTTGGCCTCCAGCATAGCTTTTGATTTCAATACATGTCTGTATTTTAACCTTTTGATCAGCTTATATGCACGACTCACAGTCACACGTGGTGAAATCTGGACTTGAATCTGCGTTACTGGCTGAACTTAAAGTCGTCATATTTACATTAGCTCTGGAGTCTGCAGAGAAATCAAAGTTTCTGGGTGAGGAAAGAAGTACTGTAATAAGCTAAAGCTCATTTAAACCCTAAACAAACATTCCACGAATTGTCAGTGCAGTTGCTGCAGGATTTTCCTCTCCTTTAATTCAAGTACAAATAGATACAGATAGATGCAAGCCTTCGCTTAAATATTTTATTTCTCAGTAATACAGTTCTTTTAGATTCATCTTACAAATCCTAACTTGGGGACGTCGTACTCATGTCTATGAAGGTTGTCAAATACTCAGATAACTACCTGTAATTTGTCCAATTACAGGTGATTATTGGGTTGTTAGCAGACCCTAGTCATGTGAGGTTCTGGTGTGCATCACCCACAGATGCTCCAAAATAAAAACCTAAACCCCACCAATCATTTAGGACTGAAGAAGCCACTTGGATGAGTGGTGAAACATCTTCAAGAAAAGCCCAACAAGTCCAGTTTCCTTTGTTTTAGCTTTAGGTTTTGAGTTTCCCCTAAATACAACACTAAAAGGATTCATAATTATAGTAATAATGAAATGTTCAGCATGAGGTTCAGACTGGTAACGCCGATGTACATCCTGCAATGCTGGATGGTTAATAGCAGCCGGGAAGCATCGCTTTCCTCAGGGGTAAACAACTGACAGCGAGCACCATCCGTCGAATGCTTCTGGACATTAGTGCCCAACCCCGAGCAGCCAGTACCAGCCAGTCAGCCGGCCAGCCAGCAAGTGCTCTCATAAACACAGTCAGAAATAGCAGCTCATATTGCAGCCAGCACACAGACTCTCGTGGCCGCCTGACGCAGTTGAAATGTAAATATAGATGAAGCTGTTTTCAAACAGGTGTCTTGATTTTAGCCGCATCGCCAAAATACCTTCAGATTATCTGGAGGCTCGCATCTTGTTTCGAATGATGTCACCAAAAAAATAAATAAGTAAATGAAAACGCGAGGCAGTATCCAATGCAATTTATTTTTTAATTAAATTCACTTTGCAAAATGCAAGATAGCAGATGTAGCAACGTAAAAAATACATGTCCTTTTGTTTTGAAAGAACAATAATTCTTTCACATTTCATGGTGCTTTTTTTAAAAAAAACATAAAATAATGCAGGTGAACCAACACCACTTGACTAATTAAATGTGTCTGTGGGAGTATAAGCTCTGATATAGTGTAATATGAACTACTTATGTCCTTCAAATGGGACCCACTACTCTTATAATAACCAAAGACTGAGTTACATGTTGAGAAGTCATAACCCACGTGTTCAGTGTTTACAGTCGGTGTATGTTCATCTGTATGCAGAGGTCTGTTGTATCTCAGTGTTAAATCACAACCTTATATTTTAATATATGCAATCCTGTAAAGGGGCTGAATGTATCCTGTTGTTTGCTGTATCATGTTGCTGTCGGTGTATTTCATAAACCACGAAAATAAACATGAATAACGTGAAGCTGTCTTTCTGAGTCAGATGTGAACACTGATGTGTGGTACCATGTACGGGGAAAATGAAGCTGCAGCCAGCAGTTAGTTAGCCTAGCTTAGCATAAGGACTGCTAACAGGGGGAAGCAACTGGCTATAAAATCCACCTGAGCTCTCTAATGAGGATGTTTTATGTTAATGTTTTTAGCATGTGTTTGTGTGGTTTAACAGACGAGATGTTTCTGAATGAGATAAGCATTCACGGCTAGATTCTGTGCTAAGCTAACTGGCTCAAGCTTCCTTATTACCCTTTATACCTACAGCGTATGAGACAACGTACAGAAGGGAGATGACAGGATAGAGAGAGATGGGCACAAACATGCAACAACGATCCTCTGACAGAAGCAAATCAGTGGCACCGCCGTTTATGATCTGCACCAAGGCTGCCATGTAGCTTCATATTTATAAACTACTTTGTACAGTAGTGTCCGTCCTCTCATCTGTGCCTCTCTCGGCGAGAAAGCAGAGACACATATTTACCAAAATGTTCCTCTGACTCTTTCCTGACATACCTCGTCACCGATGCTGATCTCTGTTTGGGCCCCGATCAGGCTTCACGTGGCGAGCTTCAGTAGTTAGTTAATTAGTTAGCTAGTTAGTTAGCGTGGACTTCCTCCGGTTTCAGTGTCCGTGTTACACTTAATGACACTGCCTTGTTCACTTGAGGGCGAAATGGGAGACCACACAGTTCGCTGGAGCAGAAACAAGGAGTCGTATTTATTTCACCTGTCCCTCAGACATACTGTACCTTCTTCTGGGAGCATCTGGCCCTCGTGGATTTTCACCCTTATTTGGATTGTTGACCACAGAGCAGAGAGAGAAAGAGAGGGAGAGCACTCTGGTCTGTGCTCACAGTCCGAGACGGAGCTGTTTTATAATGACCTCTGATGTTTGATGGCAGAATCACATCTCAGATTTAATACATCAGGTGCAATTATCTGCAAACTCAGTTGTGGAGTAAAGAATCATTTTTTAAAATGAGCTCATATTCAGATGGAGGTTGGAGGATGTTATTTATTTTTGTGGCAGGTGCTGCAGTGTGAAACTTCACCTGCCGCTGCCCTCCTCGACTGGATGAATGATTAAAGAGGTCTGCAGGGGGATGTCCTCGCTCTCCGTCTCAGCGGCTGCTTTCTCATGTTTCCATGTTTACCCACAGTATCACCAACCAGGTGTGTGTGTGTGTGTGTGGGTGGGTGTGGGCACATCCACCCATTTGGAAAATGCAGCGCAACACTGCAGTGTTGAATTCAGATTAGCAGTTCGGCATTAAAATAGAAACAATACGCCTCAGATAAACGCTCACAGGAGACAGGAGCGGGTTAATGGTGGCTGATCTGTGTTTAAATGGAAAAGAGCTGAATGACTCGTCCCCTTCGGGCATTAAATCAGAGATTATATTTAGAACAAAATGCAGCTGCCCGAGGAAAATCTCAGACCTCTGAACATCACAGACACAGATGGCTTGAGTGTAAGCCAGCGCCTGTTGACAATGAATGACTGGCATTTTGCTCTGTGGTTTAGAGACTGAATTCTAAGTAAGATGACTCATCCTCTCCTCAGGCCCCTCCCAGGAGAATCACATGAATGAGGACTGAGAGCTGGGCTCAGTGAGTCCTCTGCCATCTAGTGGCCACAGACACCATCACACATTTGGCTTCATTTTACTCTCTGCAAGACATTTCAATGCATTTGAATCCCCCCCCCCCCCCCCCCTTCACAACAAAGACATGCAGAACGTCAGAGAGGCAACATTTTATTAATTCCACATACACAAGCATGAATGCTGGTTATACAGTGAGTCGTGTTCATAAATATAAAGTCGCTCTTTGACTGTCCTGATAAAAGGCCAATCAAACATCATGTTCCACAAAGCCCAGACCTTCGGGTTTTATTCACACAGCCTGAGCAAAGCCCACCATGTTGTTGCCGACGTCGAAGGCGGTGTAGAATTGGCGCATGAACACCTCGCCCAGGATCCAGGAGCCGGATGCAAACCCCGTCCTGCACTCTGACCCAGACTGAGGAGAGAGGAAGAGGGTATGTGACCGAAAAGGCACCAGGCTGGATTAATTGGCACAGACTATACAAATAAACAGGTTCTCAGTGAATGTGTCTGAGTAGTTGTTTATTGATTGTGCAGCTGTTACCTGACAATTAAGCACCACCTCTCAACATGGTACACATTAAGAGTCTAATGTATATGCTGCAGCTAATGGCTTCAAACCCTATTTGACAAGGTTATTTACTTCTCCTGTCATAATGTTGTGGGTGACTGGTGTATAGTACAAACCACATGTTCCTAACAGTGGTTTAATAAATGATCTATCAGCAATGATATAACCATCAGCTACAACTAATAGCTCTTAAACACACACACCTCTAGGATGTAGGTTGACGAAGGAAGAGCGAAGTTGTAGCCGTTGATTTGGAAGACAATATCCGGCAACAGTTTAGAGCTGCCGCAACTGACGATGGCCTGTGAGACAAATAAGCAACGTGTTACCGTTTTAAACACAGAACAAGAAGCTAAGCACATTTAATTTATCTGATCCGATATGGGAAAAAGAATCAAATCACTCACTTCACCGTACTTGTTGGCCGAGGCTCCCAACCAGCCGTTGATGTTGCCAACGTCTCTGCTCGGACCGATGATATCAGAAGTACCAGAGTCAACTATTGCCTCACAGCTCCCAGAGCAGGCAACGATGTTCCCATTGATAGTGATGCTGCAGCATAAAGAAAGGAAAAGTAAAATGAATCTGCTAATACACCTATGTAATTATGTAAGTGTATTACATCAATCTATGGGGAAAAACAAACCAACCTTTCTATTAGGATGTTCCAAAAATTTGTAGCACGGTACATGGGAATCCACTGAATGCTTCCGGTGTAGTATGTCGGGTCTGTTCCTCCCAGGATTAACATGCTGCCCTCTACGGAGCTGAAGGTGTGAATATTGTTAAAGAAGTATAGCAGAAGCAGATTTTTCTGTTCTCACATAAGGTCTCACCTGGTCAGGTACATGGAGAACATGTCCTGGAGGAGCTGGCCCTGGTTCCACATGTTATCAAACACGGTCGTGCCTCCCTCCAGTGATAAGTCCGGGAAGGCGAGTCCGAGGATCCCATCCCAGGGCACAGACCCCATGAAAAGGGCTTCTGTTTCAGTGAGGCCAAACAGCTGGTTCTGCACATTGATATCACCTACCTGCCGGCGGGGACACAAACTCTACCTTTATGGCTTTTACAATGTAAAGAATGCGAGATCACAGTGAATGTTTGTGACTACTGAACTGAACGTCAGAGGTAGGAAGCGTGAAGTGTTGCCCTCGCCTTTATGGTGTCGTATCCTGTGATCCCTGAAACAAACCCGCTGCCGTACGAGATGTGGAACGGCCCGGTTCCGGCCTGAAACGTGGCGGACGCTGAGCTGTTGAACTTTGAGTGACTGTCTGAAAACAGAAAAGCGTGTTAAAGTAGAGAAGGATGTAAAACGCAACAGAGATTACATTTCATTACAGTTGGCTTCACAAATAATGCATTAATGCATTATCTGCAGGGAAACTCGTTCATTTCACCAATATTTTGTTATGATACACTAGTGCTATTCCCCGTTGAGTCCGGAGTTACCTGTTACCATCATCTGGGGTCTGTAGATTGACCTACTAACCTCTGACCTGGATGATGTCATCTCTGAGCGCCCTGCGCGCACCTGGCACGGCTTGTTTACCTGTAATTTGCTACTGCTAGTTTTTTGCAACATGGCTGAATATAAGGATGAGGAGCTCGTTGAAAGGAGGATACAGAGGCAGAGAGAGGAACAGCTGGCCAAAGAACAACAAACCTCTGCACGTCCGCAAATAGGTAACAGGTAACTCCAGACTCAACGGGGAATAGCACTAGCGTATCATAACAGAATACTGGTGAAATGGACAAGTTTCACGGCAGATAATGCGTTATTTAGAGGCTGCGTTTTGGTGCCCCAGTCACTCCCATTATATGGATATACGCAGATCTAAATATTGTCCAAATTACTCCAAATGACACCAAAGTTATATGGGTGAGTAAATGATTGTATTTTATGCCAGAAATAAGGTCCAGGTTGTAAAAAAACGGTGGTTCCCCTTTAATATTTGAGAGGCTGGAACCAGCGAATGTTATTCTAAATGCTTAGAGAGTAGCTAAAACACCTGGTGTCCTTTGTGATCATCACTCAAATCACCAAATCATCCTGAACCATGATCCGTCGTCGTATACTTACCACAGGAAGGGCTGGCACAGCTCACAGATGGAACCCACAGGTCAGAGGAGCCGGTGTCGAACAGGATTTTAAACGACTGAGGTGGAGTCCCGATGCCAATCACTCCGTAATATGTAAGCTGTTCACAAATCAAGGCTTCAGTTCACGTCTCGCACTTCTACTACTACTACTACTTACATGCTACTTACATAAGGGTCAAAGGTCAGGGGTAGCACACTCAGGTCGTCCCTGGGAAGAAACTTTACTGATGGGTTGAATGGAAACATCTTTCTGTACTCATCAAACAGGCCTTTCTCCTCCAGAAGGTCCCTGGCTGACTTCCCTCTTATCAAGGGAATCCTGCACAGACAAGCCGGACCCATTAGCACCTCATACATAAACCCGGTGACACATTCATTAGCAAACATCTGCTTGCAAGCAAACACTTTTTTTTTTTTTTTTTTACAATATGTCAGAGCTCATAATGTATCCTAAAAAGGAGCTACCAGCTGGAAGTGATGATCACAAAATATAAACTGTAATTCTGAGCTTGAAAAGGTCATCACAGACTAATCTCAGAGGAATGGTGTTTTTGACAACAGTCATGTGTGTTTTCTCATAAGAACAAGAGAGAACATCTATCATAAAGTTCATCTAGAATACAATTATTATTAAATCACACCGAAGGAATTTGGATTGCCAGATTTAATTCATGCATTTAATTCATCTGAGTGAGCACAGGTGAGGCAGAGGGCAACCACGCAAGGTGCACATGGAACAGTTTCAGGGGCCTCACCAACAGACGTGGAGACAATACGCATACTTTGAGCCCAGCTACAGCCCAAGTTCACTGCTCCCAAGAATCAGTAGAGAAAACAGGTCCAGAATTTGCTCAGTTCTGAGAATAAGCCGAGGTTACATGGTAACGGGAGGAGTTTACAAAGCAGACCCACATCAGGGTCATCTCACATTAACAAACAATCTGTGCTGAATCTCTGCACCAAGTGTGGTCCAGACCTTTTCTGGCGATTCAGGGGTAATGTAGGAGGGACTAAATCCTCTGGAAACCCCTGTAATGTGAGCCTATCTTAAAAAGAATCTGAAGAAGCCACTTGGACGAACGGTGAAACATCTCCCAAGATGCAGACACGATCACCTTATCATTTATCATACCTGTATGTATCTTCTATCTTGTCGATTTGTACCATGGACTGTATAAAGAATTATAATAATATAAAGGAGTGTGGGCGGGTCATCGATAACGCAGCTTCACGTGGCTCCACTCTCGGTCTGTCCTGCACAGACTTTGGCTCCAAATTCGGAGGATGGTGCCGCCCATATCCCACGGGAAACTAGCCTCAGTATTTGGCTAATGCAAGGAAACGGGGACGCAGTGTCCATATTTATATACAGTCTATGATTTGAACACATGCAAATCTTCTATTTTATTTATTTATCTTTATTTTTTTCCATGTATTTTTGTTTTTTAAGTGCAACTGAGCAACTATGACCAAGCAATTTCTCTTGTGGCTCAATAAAGTCTATCCAAGTCCAAGTCTAAGATGTCAAACAAGTCGAGCAGCCTTTAGGCAATACAAAAGTCGGCTTATTGTGTGGCCCAAGTGCAGGTACAGTAATGTTGTCTAGACCGCACGTTCACTCAGTCACTCATTAAAACCCACCTGAATCATTCATATATGTTCAACTTAACAGCTACTGTTTGTACTGTACGTCTGTAACCTTTGGGACGGCTAACTGTTTCATTTTTCCAGTACTGTCTATATTTGTGCAATGTCTTCTTCTTATTCTAGAAATATAAAATATAAAATAAAATAAAATAGGGAGGCTTATGACTTGAATCTTCAAATCACTTTTTCCTTCTTTAACAGTGGCCTTAATCCTCTTCTGAACACTGCAAAGCATCCACGTCTCAGCAAATAGTTTTCTCTATAAACTTTGTTTAAAAATACTGGAAATAAAGTCGTCATCAAGATCAAGATGATGGATCAAGAAAATCCCAGCAAAAAGACACCCTCTGCATATTTAATTAATTACAACAATTCATGCTTAAATGAGATACCAAATACTTTCTTTTGAGACAAATGTTTCTGCAGCTTCATTTAAACCCAAGTCATCTTAAACTCCTGGCAAGCAGCTGTTGATGCTGCGACAAACACCTTCATGATCACGGCATGCTACGATCCTGCACGTTAAATCAAGTCAAATAAGTTAAATAAGTCATCATTTCCACCTAAATGAGAGCTAAATGTTGCACATCTTACCTGTAAAAAGCGTGTGAGACGGCCAGAAAGGCCAGCACGACGCAGAGACACCTCATCGCTGCAAAGACCTAACACGGTGGAGCGGTGGAGGTGGTTTTATACGAAGGTCAAAACAACTCTGACCTCCTCCTTCGCACGGGAGCCACACCATAAGAAACCACTTGGCTGGATATTAAACAATCGAAATCAGATAAAGAAAACAAAGGGAACCAAGCGACCTTTCTCCAATATCTTTAACCCTTTACAGGGCGCTCGTGGAAATGCTTGGAAATTCAAAATTGCCTGATTTTCTGCTTCTATATATTCTACACCCTACATGTCATCATTGTCTAAAATCAAATAAATTCACAGCAGGCAATAAATGATCCAAATGCTATTTGACATGCATCCTGTTTCATCATTTACATGAATTCGAGTTATAAATGTTGTATATTTACAAGACTGTAAATATGTAAAAATGTTCCTGATTCAAACAAACTACAGCTTCATTAAATTGTTAATAGATTTGTCATTAAGTTCAAATAACAGTCTGTTTAATTGCATTTGTTTTAAAAGTGTTGTCTGGGGTACAGATGTGTCTGGAGCACAGACTCCTAACGCTGTGCAAATACAACAAGAATAAAATCTGTTTATGTCAAACTATAAAGTCATCTACGTGCTTCTTTATTTGTTCAGCTAAATTAAAACCAATCTGCAGTTTGTCTTCAGCGCCTTCATCCGCCGGCACGAGTCTGTAATAGTTTTGTACGTGGCGACAGTCGGGTGAGGTCGGACCTGTACCTCTACTACTTTCTCTTGATTTTTCTCATCTACTCTACATACACACAGGAAGAAATGTATTAGTACTAACATCCCTCTGAACGACTTTATGAATCAAAACTAACCTTTAGTTTTACCCAAATGTTTGAGAAAACGCATCCTATTAAATGGCTTTTAAAAAGATAAAACACTCGAGGCCTAGTTCATTCCTCACCCGTCAACTGTAAATCACCAGGATAAGCTTATCAAATTACTTGGACAAAGAAAATAATACTGATAGTATATCACTCTCCCTCTAGACATGTTTTCTGTTCCATATAACTCCACCCAGCCCCGCCCTCTGGAAAACTGAGAGACTGAACTAGACAGTTTGGAAATGCTCGAACAAGGCAAAAAAAAAAAGACACAACATCAGTGTTTGTTTCAAGAAGAGCTTCATTTATTCAAGCACATATCAGTCCCACTGTACATTATTGGCAATGAAATATTCAAGGTATAAATATGAAATGTGCAAACATCTGAAATCAAATATAAAGTGTACTCACCGCAGTGGTCTGACGGTTTCTTTGGATGTGCATCTCATCAGTGTGTAACTTCACCTCTGCAGGTAGATCATATTTCTTCCGTCCCTTGGTGACGACGAGACGACCTGAAACACTCGAAGCTCGAATTGTGATCATTTCAGAGACATTCAAAGTCTGGAGTACTGGATTTTCTCTGTGAGGTAAAACAAAACAGAGTTTGTTATGAGTGAAATGTGAAATGAGAGGCTGAGCAGGTCGTCTCTTTTATTTTGTGTCCTACTAACAGATGCTAGCTTCAGCTTTATTAGACCAGTGCGGTCTTCATAATTTTTACTAAATCTCATGCGTCACTGTCAGCAGATCTGAAAAGTCCAAATTCCTAAATCCTCCTAATATTCAGTGTAAAACAAAGTTTACATACCTGACGTACCCCTGCTGACTGCATGGCGTATAATATATCAGAGAGTATTTGCACGCCTCAGAATTTTCTAAAATCTCTGCATAAAAATGATTTGAATTTGTCCGTACAATCATACACTTCCACCAACATGTCTTGTGAAGAGCAGACTGTGACAAATTTAAACAAAACGAAGCGCTGAGCTGACACCGAAGTCTAATTACATTAGATGGAAACACTTCTGAACAGATGGACTCTAATTTGGGCTTGAAATTAACTTGGAATCCTAGAGGTGCACTTGCATTTGCACCTCAGCTGATATGTAATATTGGCTCATTTTCCTGAATAGACAAATACCAAATAATAATTAATTAATGAATGAGCTGAATCTTAAGAGAAACTGGGTCAGGCAGGAAAAACCCCAAGAACACAAGTCATGCGACAAAATCATGGTTAAAGAAGACGACCTAGACAAAGCCCTGACCTTAATCCAATAGAAATGTTGTCCTTCAGGACCTTCTGTAGCAAACAGTTAATGAGAGGAAACATCTCAGGAGTGAAGTGGTTCTGTACTGAGGAACGTAGACGACCGATTGGCAGTTACTGGAAATGTTTAGTTGCCGTTATTGCCACACAAGGGGGTCACAGCAGATACTGAAAACATAGCTTATTTTTTTCCCCTCCTCACAGACATGTACAAATTGTACATTTTTTTGAAGAAACAAATAGAAAAGCATATAATATTTCTGTTTAATTTTTTTTAGATTGGGTTTCTCTTAATTTACGCAGAGATATAGAAAATTCTGAAGGGTGTAAATATTCTCCGCTTATGAAGTTATTCCAGTGCCTGTTGAACTTCTTGCCTCAGGGCAGATGAAGGCTACAAACACCAACTCGATTTTTCATAAACTAACACGGCTCATATCAAACTATCAGTTCCAACAAGACCAAACGTCAAAGTTTATTCATTACTTTACAGTTTATACTGCTGGCAGGTGTGTGTGTGTGTTTTTTTCCCCCAGGAGACAAAATATAGATCTTTTTTTTAGCTCAAATCAATTAGTCAATTAATTTAAAGTAACTGAATATTTTGTGCAATCTTTTCACCTTTACAATTCCACTATCTTATAGTGATTTGTATCTTAAGTTTTACTTATATTTTTGTCTTGTTGTACATATTCTTCTTTCTTTTCTTATATAATTCTGTTTTTTTTATAACGTAGTTTATTGGAGCAGCTGTGACAAACCCAATTTCCTACTGGGATTAATGAAACCTTTCTAATTCACTTTCCTGTGTTTGGTATACGATGACAGACGATGTTAATGCGTCAATAATTCAGACAGAGGTTATCCGGCCTGACCACCAGCTCTCTATTAAAGCTGAAACTCACTGCTGATTGAAGCCAAGTGTCCTCTAGCACTGTTCTTGAGTCCAGTTATTTGCTATGTGCTATTTTTCCTTCACTATTCCCATTTCATAGTTCCGTTTCCACGCTTGCACATTAATCTGACATCTGAAAATTATACACAAAAGAAAACTATCAGTCATCGGCTCATTAAAATCTCATCACTGGTTTAAACAACCCTATGATACTCGTATTGGCAACAGGAGTCACAATATGGTATGTTTTGCAGTCTTTTACAATTAAATAAACACAAAAGAATTTGATCGTTTTTGCCGCCTGTACTAAAGCATGTTGATTTTGGTCTGGAGAATGTAATTCGTAGGGCAGGGCATCTCTGTAGCATCACAAATGCCTAATTTGTGCTCCGTTAAACTTTAAAAGCGACACGTGCTGCAGTTGGTTTATTTGACTTGGCCATGCTGCGATATCAGTTAACACGGAGCACTTCAAACTAGCACCACCTCAAATATCAACATTACATCAGTCCTTCATGAAGGATAAAGTACTTCTTATCTCTGTACAATTATCTTGGAATCATATTTTTTTTAATTCCTCTAAGGGTCTGAATACTGCCGACTCTCTTGTTTAGCCTTGTAGAGATTCCCGGTTGCAAATTAATTTTTAATTGAGCAACACTCCCATGACAACATATGCCAATCAGAAAAACTACATCAGCAACAGGACGTTAAGGGTAGACTCTTAACTGCAACACTTTGCAAAACACTCCTGACTTCTTGTCTTCTTTTGAGCCCAATAAAAATGCATCACATCCAGGAACGGATAATTTACTCCAAGCTCCTGAATACGGACGTTTTTTGGCAATTTATTTCACTTCCTCACCTTTACCGGCTTTTAAGTATAGTGTGTCGTATGTATGTATGTATGTATGTAGTGGTGATCAACATAATACGTACCTAGTCATGTTGCTGAGGTCATCTGAATACATTACCTGTGGAACAGCAGCAGCAGCAGGGACAGCCAGAGGGAGACTCTCTCGCTCACAGCTCTGGGAACCTCGAGTCGAATGAGCAGCTCTGGGTGGAGGCCTGGGCCTGCAGGACAGCTGCTCCAGTCCCTTTTGCTTGGAGAGCACCCAGGAAGCAGTGATGATGAGGAGCGGCGCTGTGCAGCAGTGTCTGATACTTGTCACTTTGCTTTCATATGCAGTTTTGGCACAGAATCTTTTTTTTTTTTTTCTTTCTTTTTAAGTACATAAATGAGACCAACACATCAAGTTAAGATTAGGATTCCCTGCACGGGACTCTACTTTTCTCTTCTGTGGTGCATCCTTTCCATTTTTTTTGGCGAGTAAAGCCGTCGCCCGTCTCAGCTTTTTTTCTCCGTCACAGGCTGAGACGCATCTGGCCCTACCACGGAGACGATCTCCTCGAAATCTCCAATGAAAAGAACAACAAGCAACTACACAAACGAACTTCTGCAGACGCTGAACCAATACTCTCTGCACCGGCTGGGGCCCAGATGGAAAAACGAGGCCGATCAAACGTGCTTCCCCCGCTGAGAGGCTGTCTGATGGAGACGACCCCCGGTGTGGCGAACTCTTCTGGTTCTCGGCCAACACCTCCGCTCAAACAGAGGCGGCCGAGGAATAAGTATTCTAGCCCGGCCACATTTTCTATTTGAACGAAGGTCGCGCGGAAAAGCTCTTCACGAAAGAGGTCATTCAACAAATGTCGAGCAACACGGTAACACAGAACTGAGAGGCTTCCCTCGATTCTCACACCTCTCCTCTCCTTTCCTTTCTGCCGGGAAGGCTCCTGCTGTCAAAGTGAAAGCCTTTAGGGTTTGATAGACAATTCCAAGAACAGAAAAGGTCACAAAGGTTGTCTTCCGAGGCACTCGTGTTTCCCACGAAAGAGTAAATTTATTAAGACAAGATCTATCAAGTGCATGCTGCACTTTGCGTGTTTTTTTTTTTTTTCTGTGACAGTTAGGTATAACTTCTTAGGCCCATGAGCACTGATGTTCTCCATTTCTCTCTCCAGATATCCTGAGTATACAGCACAAATCTTTTCTTTTTCCATTTGAAACACAAATCAAAGCATGAAAAACAACCATAAAGAGTCCTTTAAGAAGAAAGCGCGTTGACCGCAGGAGTGCAGCCTCCTCTCCTCTCCTCTCCTCGATGTTTGTGTCAAACAAGTCCACCGACAATATTTCCTACTCATGGACTCCCGTCAGGTAAAAGAGATGAGCATGGCCTATATGTGTATATATAGCAGTTACATCTTTGTTTGTTTTTTTTTTTGTTTTTTTTTTTGACAGTACATGCTCTGTTGGGGTAGTAATTGTTTAGTGGATTATAACAATAGAGAAGAATCTGGTTAAACAACAACAACTGTTCAGTCAATAAAAATACAACACAGGAGGAGTGGACACAAAAAGCAACCCCGTCAAGCATATTTGCCCAATCGAAATAAAAGACCTACAACACAGACTCGCTTCATAAAACTGCTTTGTTCAGTCGATTCTGATGAACAGAAAAAAAAAAAAAAAAAAAAGCCAATTTGAGGACGGCGCACTGGAAAGTTACTATGGACGCTTTTTACCATTTTCTGCTGTTTTTAAAGAGCGAAGATTCACCAAATAATAATCTTCAGCAGTCGAAAATAGTGAAAATAGCTGCGGCCTCATCTAGCATCATGAAATATAAAGCAAAGAGCCTGCTGCTTGTGTCCATCCTCCTCTACACACTGGTGCTGCTGGTACCAGTGCTTTCTGAGAAATGTGAAAACACACACACACAAGAAAAAAAAAACCCTCTGTTTTAAGTTCACCTCCAACGGTCACACGACCTGGAGACGTGGCTCAGAAAAGAGCATCGATAACGTCGTCGGCTTCACTCTTGCTCTTGTTAATCTTAACGTGTGAACAACGAAAGGGCGCGCGGCCAGACACCAGAACTCATACAACATTTTTTTGTACCTGGAATTTTCTGTAGCTTTACGCAGAACTGGCTCAAAGTGACAAAAATTAAAAAAAATTAATAGAGAGATGTTCTAATGAATCGTTGAACTGGAAAGAAAAACACATGTCCATTAATGGATAAAGCTGCTGAGCAAACACATATACGTCCTTAATCTAGAGAAACTAACAATTTACATGAGTTAGATTTAATTCGTTCACAGCCTGACCGTACAACTACCGCTACTCTGATGCCGCCCGAATTAAATCTCTAGGGGGAAAAAAGCTCTCGTTTGGGATCTTAAATTATAGTTTGTTTTAAGCAGGCGACGGATGGGAGGATGAAAAGAACTGTTTCTCTTTTTAAATGACATAAGGCAACATATAGTTTTGATTCACTGAACTGTAGCTTGCTCTAAACTTTCATTTTCCAACAGTACCCTTCAAGAGATGAGCATTTTTCTGGTAACTGACTAGCAGAAGGCAACATGTAACCTGCATTTACCAATCAAATTTGACAACTTCAGAGTGACTTTGATTTCTATAAACCTTCAACAGGAGGAAATGAAAAGGCGCTGCATGCAGAGCCCGGTCATTTCCTCCTGTATTGCATTGTTATCTTTACTTTTCCGTGTTTTTAAATCTCACAATTCAACATTTGATAAGTGTGAAGAGAGACATGTACAATTTGCTTCTTTTTTTTTTTTTTTTTTTCCTCCCCCCCTCACGCTGCTCCTCTGATAATGACCATCACCATGTAGTCGTCCTCTGACTTGGCAAAGGCTTTGGCAGAGGCATCCACGAACTGCTGGGAGAACTCGCACGGTGGGAAAGCGTGAAGAACTCCCCCGTGGTCTTTGTCGCGGCTGCCCCCCACGGGGAGGCTGATGATGCCGGCCGCCTCCTTCTGCTTCAGGTAGGAGACCAGGTTCTTCAGTGGTCTCTCGGTGGAGTTGCCGCCCTCCTGGGCTCCGCCGTCCTCCAGTTTCCCCGGCATGGCGAGGAGGATGGAGTATCCGCTGGAGCCGGCGGCCTTGATGCGACGGGAGACTTCGTCCAGCTTCGGCTGGTCCAGACGCAGGCGCTGGCTGATCTTCAGCTGGGGCACTTTCCCCCCTGTGGAGCCCCTCACGAGCAGACTGGTAGCCACCCTCATGTCCCCTTCCAGCAGGTGCAGTGAGGTGGGGAAGCTGCTGTTCTTGAGCAGGAGGACCCCCTGCCAGACCTGGCTCAGCTTCTCTCCGTCTGCGGCTGAGCTGGACTGCTGGCCAAGCTTGGAGGGAGTGGTGTTAGAGGAGGAACGATCCTCTTTCTTTGCTGGGCTCTTAGATGAGTCTCTGGCTTTTTGTTTGCGGCCCTTCTCTGAGCCCGGCTCAGATGGGCTGAGTGTTCTTTTCCTCTTTTCTGCAAACCCAGGGTCCCGGTTGTTCTGTCGCTCCCTAACAGGGGAGGTTCTGCCGGAGCGAGGCAGACGTTCGGGGTCACTGTAGCGCCCGCCATCTCGGCTGCTGCCTCCAGGGCTGCGCTCCAGTGAGCTTCCGTGGCGCCGCACAAAGTCACCGTCGTCGGGCGAGCGCTCCTGCCGCCAGCCGTCGTCTAAATGTCTCCGTTTGCGGCCCAGATCTCTGCCTTGCAGTTCCCGCTCACGCTCTATCGGCCAACTCTCGTGGGGGCGCCTCTCCAGACGTTCTATGGGATCGAAGCCCGCTCCTCGCATCCTGTCGTGTACACCCAGGCCGGGCCATTCGGCGTTGGGGTAGAGATCCCGGTCTCTGAAGCGAGCTGGGAGTGGAGGGGACCGGTCTCTCAGCCTCACTGGGTCGGCGAGGCGGTGGCTGAAGGGCTCCGGGACCAGGTCATAGTGTGGCAGGGGGAGAGGAAGCTGCACGTACTGCTGCTGCTGGTAGCGATGCTCCGTGTCTGCAAAGTCCACTCTGAGCCTCCTGTCCGGACCACCGAGAGGGAAACCTCTCATGTGAGTACAAGCAGCCTGAGCAGCGTCCAGGCTTTCATACTGGATGTAAGCCCACGCCTCGCCTTTCCTGTAGTCTATAGTCCTGA
The DNA here is from genome assembly GCF_963514085.1 of Chelon labrosus. NCBI lineage: Eukaryota > Metazoa > Chordata > Actinopteri > Mugiliformes > Mugilidae > Chelon > Chelon labrosus. The sequence goes on from NC_140340.1 coordinate 9,381,065, forward strand.
TGGTGCCAAAGCGGTCAAACTCTTTGGCCAGGGCGGCGAGGGCAACCCATGGTCCAAGCCCCCCCACCCACAGCCTGGTCGTGGGCGTAGGTTTACCATATCCAATTTTAATGGGACTGTGGCCCACCACTTTCCCCGACATGGCTACTTTGGCACGATGAGCCATGTCAAGGTTCTCAAACTTGATGAAGCCATAGGTGTTGGTCTGGCCTCTCGCCGCTCGCTTTATGGCCACCTCTGTAATCACTCCGAACCTGTCGAAGGCCCTCCTGAGGTCACTCTCTGTCACAGCTACGTCCAGATTCCCCAAAAACAACGTCCTGTTTGCCCTCTGGTCGTCCTCGGGGCCAAGCAGGTCCTCGTCGCGTAAAACTGCGCAGTCTGGGACGAACGGGGGTCTGTTTCTGGATTCATACACTGAAAAATCTCTGTCTCTTTCCAGATCTCTGAGGTGAGGAGGTGGTGGGGGAGGATGGGGGAGACGGCCCAGAGCCAGCTGCTGTAGCCGGTAGTCCCTGTACCCCATGCTGGTGGGAGACAGAGGTCTCTGGGAGTGGAGATGTCTGTGTCCTGGGGGGAAACTGTCTTTAGTAACAGGGGAGCGGCTTCTACGTTTGTTTAAGTAGACGGTCTCTATCTTCAGAGGCCGGTCGTAGAGCACTAGTTTGCCGCGGGCGTGTTTGGCCGCCCGGGCATCATCGGGCCTCCGGAAGTTCACAAACGCCACCCTCTCGTCGTTTTCTCGGCTAATTTTAACGCTCACATCCCCAAACTTCTTAAACTCGTGAAAGAGTCCGTCCTCTATCTCCTCGTCGTTCAGCTGGGAGCCGAGTCCGCTTATTTTCAGAGTCTTGTACTCACTCTCGGTGTTTGGCGGAGGCCGCAGGTCGCTCCGTGAACCGGTCCTGGACGCTTCCGCGGCGATGTCAGCGCCACCGTGCGGCTTGCTGCCGGAAACTACTCCGTAGTCGTAGCCGCTGCCAGTCCGGCTGGATGAAAAATGTCCGTCCGAGTCCCTCATGTCTCTTTTGTCACCGTGTAAACTCCTCCTGGATTGAGACGAGCCGTTTCCCGCGTTGCTACCAACAGCCGGCAGGGCTCCGGTCTTCTTGCTGCTCGGGTAGCTTCCTCCTCGGTCTCTGCTCTCGTCTGGCGCCCGGGAGCGTTTCTTCACCGGCGATCGCTCTTTGCCCTTCATTTCCGAAAGCAGATATCTGCAGTTCACAAACACTAATCTACTTAAAATGTACTCTGTGCGACTGAAATCGACCTAAACTACTGGAACTTTAAGCGGTTTAAACTGTACTCTCAGGCGAGCGACGTAAACGCCATGTTGGATTACTTGAACTACTGTACAGGAAGTCCCGCCCCGGCGCCTTTAGAGGGAGCTGATTGGCTGAGCGGCGTGTCACTCATGTAAACAGGAAGTCAGCTCGCCTATTATAAACAAGGGTGCGGCTCTGGTATAGGGGTCAAAGTACACTCTGCACTGTGAGACAGGCAGAAACTGATTTCAAAATGAGATTGTGACACGCTTGAAGAGGAAGAGAAACAGATGCAGATAAAAAAAAAAAAAAAAATGTCAGTATAATCGTTGTATTGAATGAGTATTATAAATAAAATACAGCATGATTTTTTCATTGCGTACAGATTTATCAGAGATTATTGGATCTGTATAAACTGGTGCAGTGAAGTGTTTGCACAGGATGTCCCTATAGTGACCTTGAAGTAAGGACACTGACAGCTTATTGAGCAAAACATGGCAGGAAAAACATGTCTTCATCTACGGCGGGGGAAGGGCGGGCTGTTAGAATATGTAGAGCAAGGATCAAACGAGCTGTTTGCATTTCTGCAGCTGCATGTAAAACAGGTGCAACAAGTCAAAGCCTCTGTGCATAAGTAATACAAGAGTACTGTAGTGATGTAGTGTGCACTGTGTTTGAACTGCACAATAATATGAGGGCCAGAAAATATTCTCAGGTATAATAATAGCTATAAAACCAGTTAAATAAACAGTATATTTTAGATTTCCAAATAATCTTTTTTAGTTTTTCTTTGGAGCTAAATATAGGGCTTTAACTTTTCAGATGAGCAAATTTGCAGATCATATCCAAGGGGAAGTTTCCCTGCAGAGATCCTCACCAAGGAAAGCCTGCATCTTCTCTAAAAATACTTAATTTCCAGTAATTATGCACAACCTTCACCAGTCTGCAGGTACTGTCCGTTAGAAAGGCACAGTGTCAATACGGTGTGGCTTTAGCAACAAGTTCAAATTGCATTTTGTAAACTCAAAGGTTTGTATGCAACTAAATGAAACAGGGGAAAAGATGCATTTATGTTTACCAGCTGCAAAGTATCCCTGCTAGTCTGCTGGAGACAAAACAATATTATTACAATTTCTACCACCAGGGGGCAGAGAGGTTTCTTCTAACACCAGCAGCATATCATCACTGAAACACAAAAGGTGAATTACAAACCATCACGATTAAAGAGACAGTTTGATTTCTTTGAAGATGGATAGTGTGAGGTATTCCAATAGGTTATCAAGTTTGCAAAGACAGAAAGGAATCATTTTACAGAGTAAGAACTTCCTTTCAGTTTATTCACAGCATCGCTTCAACAACATGTACTATTACGTCCTTCCTGAGCTGGCCTTTTGTCTTCATCCACACAAAAGGATTGTGCTATTTGTTGACGTGTGGGCTTAATTATTATCATTGGTAATACACAGAAATAAAATGCTGAGGCATGTATGTAGGGCACTCCCACGCAGAGGATTACAGGCTGCGTGGCAGCAGGTGGAGAGGTGGTCGTCGAGTTATTAAATGGACTGCCAGCTACAAAACTTCTTCCTCTTCAGGTTCATTCAGGTCCACGGCATATGCACAACCGTGCATGCACATGTCTATTGATAGCCTGCTTTCCCATATCCTCACGTGTTTGCTGGGATTCTTAACAACTAGTTCTTTCTAATGAGACTAAACATCTTTATCAATTTAACAAAAAGTACATCTACATCTTCCTTGAAACGTAGCCACATTTAATCTTGATCAGTTAAAATCTGCATCTGTCATATTTACTGCATTGCCCTTATTGCACCAACAACACTTAATGGAAAAAAAAAAAATGTGTGTGCTTTGCTGCATGCAGGGTTATTTTAAAAGGATTATGTTCTCCAAAAAAAATGGGACAGGAGCTTTGCCCTCAACCCAGAGAGCTGGACTGGCCCCTCTTTGCGAGACCATCTGGTGAAGTTCTTCTATAGGCTGTCACATGGTCCCTTACAGGCCCAGCAAGGCAATCTGCCCCCCAGTGTTAAAATGGCTCTAAGTGTGTCCATAAAGATAGTATGCCAGGGAAATATGTTCCTGCTTTAAACCTCTCTCTAATGTCAGGTGTTTGTCATCCTTAGATGGAGCAACCAGGCATTCAAGCATCATACCTATGTGACTATACTGGAACAGATCAGAGTTTCATCTGTTAATGATCACCAAAAAAAAAAAAAAAAAAAAAAAACAGCACGGCGTATGAAGGTTTTTCTTAATGAGCTGTCAAAAGGGAAATCTTCATAGGATTACTGAGGGGAAAAAAATGCTTTTAATGAGTTTCTATTTTTGTGTGTCGCATTAAGGTGAACAGCGTGGCCCGACCCACTGCACCCTGGCTTTCACGTGGAACAGATTTCTTGGTAACGGATTCTCTTGTGCATCGCTGCCATCGACTAACCGGACAACCAGCTAACCACTGTGACCTGAGCCAGCACGCAGTCGTGATGAATTACCCATCATGTTAGCGGAAAATGGATCTCCAACCTGGGAGCCGCCGATGTCAGTAAATCATTACTCAAATGAAATATAATAATCTATCATGCATTTCGTGTTATCTCTGATGGGTTACGGTGATTTCATAACGAGACCAGGACAAACTCCCTGTACGACAGGTTTGGATTAAAACCCGCGTAAATAAAAAGTGCAGCAGCGTGTCTGTCAGAGCCCGGCATGACCCACTTTTTCTCTACTGTCTGAACACCTGCACTGATGCACTCAGCAGGAGTTGGCCAAATACCATGAGGACACCCCAATGGATAACGTGGAAATCCAGGAGCATTGCTTGTTTTGACACCTCAGTAATTAGAGATGAATTATGATTTGCACAAAACCCCCAACTGTTCATTTGGCTTCACCAAAATTCTTGAAATTAGTTTTTTGCTGCTTGTGCAAAGTGGATGAAGCAGTGTTGTGTGTTTTAGCTAACTATCTTGGCTAAAAAAATGATCAGAGCATTGATGACTGAGGGAAAAATGTAGGAGAGCATGTTGCTTGACAAGTGCAGACATCAATAATGCACAACCATGCACAACCGTCCATTCAGCTTCCAGTACAAATGACAGTGCAGATGCAGTTATGTTTGTTCAACTGCTTGTACCAAGAATGAAATGATACCACAGAGCCCAGTGCAGAGTGAAGCTTTTTTTAGCAGCTGAGAGTGACCCAGACAGTGCACACCAGGAAGGGGAGAAACAGAAGGGAGGGAGGGGGAAGAAAGCTAAGGGGAGGGAGGAATATTAATGAGAATGGAGTAAGGGAAAAGTACTGGGCGGATGTGATGGTGCAGATGCAGAAAGCATGAGAGCACGTGAGTGGGTGTTGGGGAGCAGGAAAGAAAAGAAAACAGCAGGGAGACAATGTGAAGTTGGAGGCGACTGAAGGTGAACAGCGGAGAGGAGCTGGGAGAGGGCGCTGACGTCAAACGCAGAGGAGAGAGAAGAGAGAGGCTGTAGGATGAAAAGATCTCTGGGAGAGATTCTTGAAGACTGGAAGCAGGACAGTGCAGAACAAATTAAATAAAAAGTGTGATCAGACAAACACACAGCAAAGAAATGAACATTTAAAGCCGACAAGAGATGCTGTCGCTCAAGCTTTGCTGGTGATTAGTTCAGACATATGTTAGCCGTGCAGTCGGATGGAGATGTCCGACTGAAATATGACACTTCAAACAGTTGCACAGACAGTCGTGGTCCCCAGATGATGAGGCCTGCTGACTTTGGTGATCATTTGCGTCATCATCAGGTCAAAATAATTTGTTCATAACCCACAAAACTGAGGATGTTTCCATCAGAGTCAGCACAACTTTGTTTTCTAGTGCTGCTTAGCAAATGTTAGCATGCTAAAATGCTCAGACAGATGGTTAGCATACTGACATTATGACAAATATACAAGAATCAAAAACAGATTTCAGCAGTAACTGCAGATTTCACAACAGTGCTGATAAAAGCTTTCTAAGGTACTCGTATTACAACAGGAGGAGAAAACGATGGCAGAACAGAGCTGCAGCTCTCTGAACCCAGATGGGACGGCTGGTTCATTTGCTAACCAGAGAGGGCAGCAGCTCCACCGTGTCATCAGTCCCACAGGCCTGCAAAGGCTGCTGATGCAGGCTGAATAAAACCAAGAACAATCATCTGTGTGTGTGTTACTGAGTGGCACACTGCTGTCCAATTAGCGGACGCCCCGCAGGTCCTGGTGCTGCTGAGCTTATTTGGTCAAGGGCACTTCAGCATTAGTTTTAGGAGACGGATTTATTTCACAGTATCGTCGCGTTTCGCTATTGTCTGTCCTCAGGTCTGAGAAGTTTCTTGCCAGTTGTTATCTCCTATGAAACGAGGTGAGAAAAATAATATGGAATCTGGAGCTTAAATCCACCACCATAACTTTCTAAAACTAGAGAAAAACAGAGAGCGAGAGAGAGCACTTAGAGGAGGAGGAGGAGGAGGAGGAGGTGTTAGTGTCTTTCAGATACTCAGATGATTTCTAATTTGGATTAAAGGAAAACTAATCTCCCTCTCTCTCTTATAGGATAGAACTTCAGAGGCCTCAGTTCTGCAACCAACCGAAGTAATTTATTATGGCAGGAATGCAGGAAGGAGAGCGCAGAGATGAGACAAAGTCTGTCATATGATCCCGAGGTTGCTGTGGCAACTGCTCCCAGTTGTCAGCCCGAAGAAGGTGTGTCAAAAGCGTCACCGAGCGCGGACAAGCTGCAGAAACAGGAGAAACGCATCATCTTTTTTTGACTGAACTTAAAGCAGTCTGAACCACAGAAACACAAGCAGAGAAATCGGAGGTTTCACGTAAAGGTCATACTCTGCTTCTGAAGTCAGTTCAAACTGTATAAACGTGCTGCTTCATTTACTCCTCCCTGATACGTATCATCACTCAGGGTAAATTTCACACGGCTAAATGCATCTGATAGTGATAATGCAGGCGAGGGGGAACGTAGAAGCGACGAAACACATCTTATTAAGATGTTGCAGGTTGGAGAGCCAGGGAGGCAGAGACAAAATCAATCCCTACGTTTCCAGTGAAAAATGGCCTCTCGATGCTATCGCCCGCCTCTGTCTCGGTGGCATTAAAGAATATTCCAGCGGATGGGGTGTGATTTATGGTCCCCCGGGTGACTGTGTCTGCTGCAGTCGGGTCTCATATCCAGTGTCTCAATAGAAAAATGCGACCCTCACACTAAAATCCAGAGACTTACAGTTTGATTATGGAGATGAAGCTGTTAGTCTGAGATTAGCTGTGAAGTTCAAGCTCACAAAAGTCCTGTATGACTCATTCATTCATTCGTTTTCTGTAACCGCTTGTCCTCTGGAGGGCTGCGGGGTTGGAGCCTATCCCAGCTGTCACTGGGCGAGAGGCGGGGTACACCCTGGACAGGTCGCCAGTCTACCGAAGTCGCCCTTCACACAATCCATACACATGATTTAGATGCTGCTTTAACCTACACGTCTGTTGAGGTGTGTGTCATATGTTCTGTAGTATTCTTGTGTTCTTTCAGGGCCTGCGTGTGGGATCCAGACCGATAGCCGAAGGAAGTGAACAGTGTGACCTCCAGCAGATAAGAAATATCAAACAGATCTGCACTGTGTATGTTCGGCTCATTTGCCACTCTCAATGCATGATGCTTTCTCCGTGCTGTGAACCCATCTGCAGATGTTGGATTAAATGCACAGGTAGACCAGAGTGTTCTGATTTCTTATTTTCCAACAGAAATGTCCACCACGAAGGTGACAATAATAAAGAAGGTTCCCTAACCTTAAAAAAATGACGACTTAAGCTCATATTTCTGTGTTTTCCAAATTATAGTTGCATCCTGTTTTAAGCCAAAACCAGAGCTTTTTGTGCAGAGGTCTAAGAAACCCTTAAACACAGCATTGTCACATCATAAAACACATTTTAACACTGACAAAGTGTTCTTAACTATTTGAGTGAGTTACAATATAATAACTTCCGTTGCGTTCTCTGTTTTGTGCAATTGGTAAAATTTCAAGTCTGCACTGTTTGAGAGAATGAACAATGCAAGCTTTTCTGCAGTCACCAGCTTCCTCTGTCTCTGGGCCGTATGCCCCAACAAGGTTCACCAGGACATGATGGCAACTCTACAAAATGTTTGGCTGCTGAATTCAAGTCGAAGGAGCTCACTGGTCTCCATTTTGGAGGAAGTCGGAGAAAGTGCTGCTGAAAACAACTTTCTGCAGGTCCAAGACGACGACTTCTACACAAAGAAGTGTTCCATATGTTACACAACTAAGTGTGTAAATGCACCAGGGGCTATCGTAATAGCTTGTTTGTGTTTCGTAGGAAACCTAGACGGAGATGCTAGCCAGAAACTCACAACCACGCTGGTACAGCTCTTCTACACGCCACAAGTAATCTAAACGTATACCTTCAAGTTGATAGGCAAACAGGAATGCATCAGTCCATCATGGATGCACCACTGCCTCTGTGTCTGGTGACACACTTGCGCACTTGTGTGCGTGTTACTTTCTAAAAGACACAGATCTATTAATCACCAAGTGTTTTGATGCAAAGTTCTGAACCTTGGAAGACCCTGTTGATTAGTCAAACATTTAGCTTCATTCAAAGACTGAAGATTTTGCCCCACATCTCTTGTTTGGTGATGAGAAGGGGGACAAATCAGCCTCCAGATTAACAAAAACTGCACAAATCTCGAGGCAGATTTGAATAACTGTGGCCCTTTCCTTTAACATCAACACTATTCTCCCATTTAAACCCCTTTCCTTCCCCTCTCTCGCTGCTTTGACACAGATCTAAAGACTAAACCATTTCTTTTTCTTTCCTCCTGTGCCACCGGGACAGAGTTGAAATAATTTATCAGCTGAGAAGCGACTGACGAAATCTGCGTCAGACCACCACTTCCTCAGGTAGGAGTGGATAACCTTGACAAATCCGCGCACAGTTTTGGCTCCTTTTTTCTCCCCCTCCCGGCATCCTCCCCCCGGCGCAGCGATGCCGCGAAGGGTCCAAGTCTCAAACAACAAGTAAAAGAGTGGCGACGATCGTTTGTCATTGTTGATAACGAGTGCGTGCGTCACGGTGCGCACCGGACTCTCCACCCTGCATGTCAATTGTGGGCAGCGCAGCATGTGATGCTCCGTCCCCCCCTCCACCTCCTCCACCCCCCCCCCAGCGTCCGTCCTGTGAGCGCTCAGTCTGTAGCACAACGATACATGAGTGCTGCTGCTCGGCGGATGCGTTCATGCCTCTCTCCAGATATCCTCTTGACAGCTGCGCGCACTTTAAAGCTTGGATATTGTTGACCGCTGCAAAAGACTCACGGTGAGAAAGAAATCTGTTTTCCATCATCCCTCCACTCAGCACCTCTGTTCTGTGTTTAAATTGTGTTTATTTGTGCAGAAGTTCCCAGGCACCTCAAATGAGTTTGGACAGCTCTTTGTCAAATCTTAAAAAGTCTTTTTGTTTTTCTAAATGACGAGAAGTGTATTTAGATGGTGTCAAGTCTGCATCCCGGGTAAACTGTGCTCTGGTTTACGCAGAGGTCAGGAAGCAGTGGGACGTGACCTTGGTTGTGTGTAAAAGTCGTCGCATCCCTCCAGATGAGCGGTTAAACCGGAGGCTGCTCTATCACTGTCACCACCAGATGTGTCACCTGGTGTTCCCAGAGACTGAGCTGTGTTGTGTTTCTGATGATGGGGGGAGTTTGTCACAACCTCCTGCAGCTGTTCCCTTCACTCATCCTGTAGATTTAAGAGGCGTTTTGTTTTTTTAAAACTTTGAGCTCTTCTTTACATTTGTACAGTTTCACACCTGCTGTTGTCAGTAAAGCTGCAGATGAGTTGACTGTTAAAGCCACACTCAAGACTTTTAATGCTTCCCCCCTCCTGTGGAACAGCTGATTAGCCACTAACAGTGGGCTCAGACTTGTAGATCACAGTAGCAATCACAGGAACCGATTAATGAACAAGTCAGGACATTTAAACCAAACTGATCAGCTGATCTCTGCAGTCCACTTTAACTGAGACTCTGTATATATGTGCACATTAATCACTGACACTGAAAACTATTCAATACACAATTAACACTGCAGCTGGTATGTGGTATATGTTGCCCTCATAAGTGTGTGCACAATGGGAGTTGTCGCTAAGGGCTACCGATAACGGTTGGAGGATGTTATACACAAATTACGAGGTGTTAAATTGGAGTTATGACTTTTAAGTATGAGAACAGACCCTCAGTATTATCTATGGTAAGTTAGATGTGTCTTTTTGTTTCTCTTGTTGCAGCCTCTCAGTCTTTGTCCCATGTGACAGTACTCTGAATTTCTTTGGGATTGAGACTTTCTTCGTCTGCATGGATTTGTAACTGACACATTTATTTATATATATTAATGGGGGGAAAACTCAGATGAACTAATCAAGAAAATAAGCGTTTGTTGCAGCTCTAGTCTCGGTTCATCCGCTCTCTGAAGACAGCTCAACAAGAAGACAACAAGAAGACAGGTCCATGCATGTTATGACAAGCTGCCGTCTTGCACATGACAATGTGTTATTCCTGAAAGATCTACTGTATGTTGCACCCTCTGCTGATACTGGTGCATTCGCTCAGAGCAAATATGAGTCCCATTGGTTGTGTGGTTTTACTACAGTAGGCCGAAGAGATGATGCAGCGCGCGCTGCTATGCAGAATCTGTGGTCCAGAGAAAGAAGAAATATATCCTCACAGACAGACTCTCAGCATTGGCCGAGGTCATCTGAGCTGTGTGTTGATTTTATTTTTCCAATCAGGATTATTGGTTGGGTGAACCGATGTGTTTTCATTTCTCAGCTGCTGCAGCTGCTGATTGATATTACGTGTCTTGCGTTAGGTAGCGTGGGACTGAATGACAAGACAGAAAAAAGCAGCCCCGCTGGGGGTTTTAAAGTTAATGCACAGAGGATTATGAAGACCTGTGAATGGCTGTGCGTGGATGGATTATTGCATCATGGGCTCATCGTGACATGCACAGAGGAGGAAATCTGCTGTGGGGATTTTACTTTTAAGGAAAGCAACAAAAACACACATATGAAGCTTCCTTTCCACCAGCAGCAGGAGCTCTAAGAGGGTTTGTAGCATGTTTAAGGTATTTGTGGACAATCAGCTTGTTTTAGGCTGATGTAAGCACTGTGATGCTGAAGTGAACAGGGCTGGTGCATGTACCTGCTGTTATACTTTATGTAGCTCTGGTGCTGCACTGTTTCCTTTAACCTGAAATTACAGCCATATCTAATCACCGGGAATCACAGACTGTGATGTAGTTTCTTTTCTCTCCTCAAACGTCCCTAAAGCGTTGCAGTTTTCCGATTCAGTTGGACGGCAGATGTCTATAATGGAGAAAAGGCTCACTCAATAAGTAATAAGCCCAAACAGGGCCATGCGCTGTGGATCAGGAGGGCACATGACGGCACTTCATCCAAAGCATCATGTTCACTTCCTCCATCGGGTCGAACCAACCACTCCGTGAAAGAGGGGTGAGGATGGATGTCGCTGCGAGGCTTCAGAGGATTAGGGGATTTGCGGGGGAAAAAAGCTTCGCTAAAGTTAAGCTTCGCAAAACAGGGAAATTAAATAGAACAATTTGCAGGATTGGGAATGTTTTGAAACCAAAATAGATTGCAGGAGTTATACGGAGCAGGGATGGGCGTATTTTTGAGTTATATCCCTGCTGAGTTATGACACACAAGTGTGACAAATGGTCTCCTGTCTTTACAGTGGCACCCTTCCGGAGAAACATAACCCTGTGTTACAATCCATTGTCTTATAACGGGCTCAACCAAGCACTAAATGGAGGAATAATTGTGTCAGCAACTGTGTGAAGTGTTATTTAAGGATCACAGCCAGGAAAAGGAAGCACTAATAATTACTGTACATCAAGGAAGAACATTGCTTTACCTAAAAAAAATGTAATTCAACCTTTCTGGGTTTTTTTTTTTTCTCCGATGCAGGACTGAGGCCAAAAACTGAAACCCAGCTGTCACTCCTCGACGCCGCTCCATTCATCTCTTCTCCACTCTTTGCTTCTACCACTTCTCTCTGTTCCTACCCTTATCTCTCTCTCTCTCTCTCCCTCTCTCTCTTTCTCTCTTTCTCTCTCTCTCCACCCCCACTCCCCCCTTCCAACCCTCAGCCTCCCCGATGCCTAAGAACAGCAAGGTGACACAGCGGGAGCAGAGCCATGAGCACGTCACAGAGTCGGTGGCGGACCTGCTCGCCAACGAGGAGCCCATCGACTACAAGAACAGCTCCCTGAATGTCGGAGGTGCCGCGGGGAAGAAAGCCCCCCAGATAGAGGTCCCGGAGAACGATGGGCGACCGGCCTGGAACAGCAAACTGCAGTACATCCTGGCCCAGGTGGGCTTCTCGGTGGGCCTGGGCAACGTGTGGCGCTTCCCTTACCTGTGCCAAAAGAATGGAGGAGGTGAGTTGGAAGAAATGTCCACAAAAGTCAGTGACGCAGAACAGCCCGAGAACTGACTGGTTATTATTCTTACAATTGGATATATTGCTCGTAATACTTACTTTCAATAACCAGGAACAACATATAAAGTCAAGGCTGATTAATCGTTCTATTTCAGTTTCTGTTGGAGTAGCTTTCGGTCTAAAATAGAGTGAAAGATTGTGGGAATTGTGTGGAAGCTACAGAGACAGAAGGCTGATCCCAATGTGCCTTGGGTTCTTGTGGACTTGAGTACAGTCCAAACACTTGGATGTGTACTTGCCCCGCCTCTTTTATGGAGGACGCACCAGGAGGTAACGTGTGTGGACTCGGGACAAGCAGGTATCCCAGAATGAGTTTTGCGGGCCGCTGTTCCGAATGACCGTCTTCCTTCCCGCTGGCCTCCAGAGTCTGCACTTTAGAGTCGAACTCGTCAAGTCCGAACCACCCGAATCCAGAAACAGAAAGCTAGAACGAGCAGACAATAGCTCTAACATTAATTAGTGGTGAAATACTACAGGACTTTGAAGTCTGGCTGGGGCAAAGCAGACTAAGCAAAAGGGACAAAGAGACAAAGCCTTTACAGCATGTAGTTGAACTTATGCACAGCTCTGCATGGGGCCGATGCAGTGCCATGCTGGAGCCTTTAGACCTCACGATGGAGATGGTGTCCAGTTATCGAGGGCAGAGGATCACCGACTTTCAGACTCGCTACGTTTTTAGCCATCGAATCAGACAGAGATCAAACTCTTTTAGAAGCTTTCATAGAGACTGAGAACAGCTACACAGCAATCAGTTACAACAATTTAGTTTGATGCTCGTGGAAAGGTCGGACCAACAAGTAGGAATGCACCTTCCACTATTTAAAGCCACTTTTCATCACACTTGGGTTCTTATCAGTATTACTCATGTGAGCTGCACCCAACAGTTACAGCAGAATGAGCAGGAAATATCAGTAATGTGTGACTGTTTATTCTCTTTCAGACAGTTTCATAATGACCATTTTATCTGCTTCTGTAACTATCCACGAGTTTTGAGGTTCTCTATGAGCTGTGATATGTAGAGAAACAGAGATGAACCCTTCAGCTCTTCACCTGCAGAGAACATCAACAACTACTTCAGGATCAGAATTTAATTTACGGCAAAGTACGAGACACGTGCAAGGAGTTTGTCTTGTTTTTTGTGGCGTTTCGTGACGACAGTAGAGAGAAGTAAAAGTCTGTTACATGAACTGTTTGATTCGCTGCAGAGATGCCAGCAGAGCGGCTGTATTGTTCAGAAAACATTGTCTAATTATAGCTGCGCTATTGATTACTACGTAGCGGCAGGGCAGGCCGGGCTCAACTGATACTCTGGTAAACAGAAAGGAGCTTTATAAAAAAAAAATGAACGCAAGGACATGGTGACGAGGTTTTATTTTTGTCCCTGGTGCTTGTATGTAATCGGAGGCTTACGCAGAGTAAACCTGTGTGAAAAACACCTCGGCGTCGTGGACTGACAGTCGCTCTGTTGAATTACAGTCCAGATCTGATTTACCGCATGTACGCAGGATTTATTGCCTGCAGGCAGGATTTACTAACAGCAGTCTCACTCCCAGACTAGTCAGGATGTGTGACCTGCAGAGCAGCTATTTCTCATTGTGTAATTTGCTGTCTGGCAGCCAATTACTGACACATTAAAGGTCCGTGTCGTTCCTCCTCTCTCTCCTTCATCACACCGCTTTTCTCTTTCAGCATCCTCCATCGTTATTCCTCCTTTATCGCATCTTAACGCCCAGGACTCCGTCATATATCACACATATCAGGTGGCTCCAGTTTAAGTGATGGAGCCGACTGAGGAGCCTGGCAAAGGCCCAGAGCTGCTCACTACGTTTAACTTCCTCCTTCTTGATTTAGCCTTTCGCCTCCCCTCATCTCTCCTCTCTCTGCCTCATTACTCCCCCCGCTATGAAATGCGTGTGCCACCGAATGTAATTCCTACTTTGATGTATTAATAGTACATGTTCTCCTGCTATAAGTCTTTATATCCGGGATGATGAGGATGCACCCTACGCACGTAAAACACAGTTGCATGCTGATTGCTCCTTCCGGGATTAAGCTCCGTATTTAGATTTCCATCAAAATTAAACTGAATTTCAACAGATTTTTGTCAAGTTAAGAGTTAACTCACAGAGTCACTGCTTCACATTCGGCAAGATAAACTGATTAAAAAGGTGTTTTATTACGGTAAAATGTCACCGGTCTTAAATTCCGAGCTGGCGCAGCAAGAAACCTTATTCATGGTCATCACGATATTTTTAATCTTTTCATAAAATGACCACAAACATGGAGTCTCCTAATACAACCCATGGTATTTATTACTGCATCTTTATCCGATTTTTGTCAATTCAGCTCTGTGGTTGCATTTCAATTCAAATCTACACCAATCAGCCATAACATTATGACTAATATTGTGCAGGTCTCCCTTGTGGTGACTCATCAGAGAATGGACATGGACCTTCTGAGGGTGTCCTGTTGTGTCTGGCAACAGGATGTTGTTAGTGGGGGCCTTTGGGTCCTATGGGTTGAGGGGAGGGGCTTCTGTGTATCATCCCACAGATACTTGATCAGTTTGGGATCTAGGGAATTTGGAGGCCAGGTCAACACCTTGTGCTGTTCTTCATGCTTTTTTTTTTAGTTGTTCCGAAAGCGTTTTTGTGTGTGTTCCTGTGTCAGGCTGCATCCTGCTGGGGATGGCTGCTGCCATCAAGGAGTGTCATTGCTATGGGGTGGGAGTGCCTGGTCTGGTCTAGGTGGATGCTACATGTCTAAGTAACATCCACATGAATGCCAGGTCCAAAAGTTTCCCAGCAGAACATTGTATTGTCACAAAATGGTCAATGTTATTTACTTCTCCTGTCATTAGTTTTAATGTTGTGGCTTATTGGTGTATATATATACAGTGCAAGATTTATAGGTATGCACTATAATTATCTGTGGCAATTTGAACAGCACTGTATACCAATCACACATTTACAAATTCCTCCACGCACTAAAAAATAATGTTTATTCTGTATATATTTCAATAACGATGTTCATTCACTATGACCTGTCCAGGGTGTACCCCGCCTCTCACCCGATGACAGCTGGGATAGGCTCCAGCAGACCCCGCGACCCTTAACAGGAACAAGCGGTTACAGAAGATGAATGAATGAATGAATGTTCATTCACTGTACAGTTAAATCTTGTACCTACAATTAGCAGTACAATTGTACAAATCAGTAACAATGTTCTTCTTGTTTTCCAGGTGCCTATCTGGTTCCTTACTTCATCCTCCTCCTCCTCATCGGCATCCCTCTCTTCTTCCTGGAGCTGGCGGTGGGTCAGAAGATCCGCCGTGGGAGCATCGGGGTCTGGAACTACGTCTGTCCACGTCTGGGCGGGATAGGGATGTCCAGTCTGATGGTGAGGGAGGGGTATTTTCCCCCACTGAATCATCTGTCGCCTTCATAGCTCTGAGGCCAACGTACACCCTCAGCGATGCTTGCTTTGGTATTAGCTGCTAATGGCGGTTTGACAGCAGGACGGAGGAGAGAAAAGGTGTGGTGGGTCCTCTGATAGGAATCGGAGTGAGCTGTGACGTGGGAGCAGCTGTCAAAGCCTGCAGTTAAACGGGAACACATCTGCTGAGTGTACACCAGCATAAGGATAAAACAAAAAAGCAGCCAACTTACCATCTATGTGATTCATGAAGCAACCATCTTTTCTGCATGAGAAAACACTTTGAATATATTTATCTATCTATCTATCTGGAGTCACGTTGCTCAGTCCGTCCTGGCTTTATGGGGGGTATTGACGTGTTTGAGAGTGAAAGATAGCCTTTCTTTATAGTCGCTCGGCTGGTGGAGAAGTAGCTAAAAATACCCCCTAGAAGATCACTGTTGAAAAGAGAGCGCTTTAATTATTCATGCTTTCCTCAACCTTATTTAGCTTGTGAACGTCCTTGCTGGCAAGACCGCTCAGAAGACTGACAGCGGCAGTGGGACGCGGGGTAGTGGGGATGGGGGGGGATGCACAAAGCTCGCTGTCTCATTTCCATACTTTTCTCGCTCTGCACAGTGACGTCTATGTGTGTGTGTGTGTGTAATCCATCCAGGTGTGTGGCTTTGTGGGCCTCTACTACAACGTGATCATTGGCTGGAGCATCTTCTACTTCTTCCAGTCCTTCCAGTATCCTCTGCCGTGGAGCGAGTGTCCGATCATAAAGAACGGGACGCTTGCCAGTGAGTGACGTTAAGTACAATAAACAAACAGAGAGCCTTGCATAAAGAAAATAAAGACTGGTAGTCCTTAGTTTAGGATATTCATTTATTATTTAAATACTTTTGGTGGAAATTAAATATAGGTTTGAGTTACAGGGCAGAGAAAGAAACTTAAGTTAAAAAAAACAAACAAACTACAGAGACCATATTAAACCATATAAAGAGCTTTGGGATATATAGATTTTACAAGTTCACAGACAAGCCAGGAAAACGGTTGATGATTATGGATTAAGTCTCATATTGTGGTCTGAGACAAGATCATTTTAAAAAAAGTAGCTTCAGTTCTGAAGCATCTTCAAGAAACTCTACAAGTCCAGTTGTTTTCAGCTTTTTATTTTTATTTATTTACGATGACCTGAATACCTATGAACCTTCACAGATAATGTGAACCTTTATAGGAGAATGATAGGTAAATGTTTGCATGCAAAGTATGTGTGTCACCTTCTTGGGCCTGTCTTTTACCCCCTTCAAATGGTCCCACACCTTGAATTTCCTGCCGAACCAGTTAACTGGTGCTGGGTCCCACCGTGGGTCGGCACAGTGGCGTGGTGGTTAGCACTGATG
The DNA here is from genome assembly GCF_963514085.1 of Chelon labrosus. Classification (NCBI taxonomy): domain Eukaryota; kingdom Metazoa; phylum Chordata; class Actinopteri; order Mugiliformes; family Mugilidae; genus Chelon; species Chelon labrosus. The sequence goes on from NC_140340.1 coordinate 9,397,722, forward strand.
CCTCACAGCAAGAAGGTCCCGGGTTCTGGTTTGCTGCCCTAGTATAAACACAATAAATCCTGGAATAGAATAAAAATTAAATCAAATAATACAGAAAGAACGACACAATCCTGATGCTAACTAAGACCATCTCAATTAATGTGAGAGCCTGTAGATATCGGCAGATTGGGACTAAACGTTATTAGCTTTGCACATAAATCAATCTCATGTTGGCGGAAAAAGTCAGCAGGATTCAACTTCTGGTGACCACGAATATTTTTACAAGATCTCATGACAGTTGTTGAGCTTTTTAATCATAACCAAAGCATAAAGTGACTGAATTATGCAGCTGATTATCTAGCCGTGCAGCTAGGACGCCACAAATTCTTCAGGAATATATGAAATTAGTTTTAGCTCTAGGCTGTTAAGTGGTTTTGTTGAATCACATCCCTGTAGATAAATGGTTAAATCCAATATCATCCATTTGTTTTAATGGTTAGGTTGTTCATAGAAGATGATCCCAGGGCATCATACCTGAGCACATCAGACAACTTGTCTTGGCCCACTTTTCAAATTCCTGCTACGACCTCACTGACATAATCCAGATCAAAATTGACCTATTTATTCAATTAGTGGTGATAATAGCACTCAGAGAAACATTCAGCAAGTGTATGACTCAGCAAGGCTGACGCTGTTGGCAGAGAGTCCGGGAGCAGACTGAAGGACAGCAGCTGAATGTGAAATATTTCACTGCCGATACAGACGTGACTCAAACGATGCACAGAAAGCACAATCAACGAACACAATGAACTAAATCTACGTTTGGTAAAAGACCTCCTGAGTTTGTCAGATTTAGATTCACCTGTAAGGATCTTTCTCTACACCTGTGTGTCTTTATTAGTCAGTATTGGTTGTGTGCTTGTCTCTGCATGGATAAATCTGCACCATCCTGCAATATAATGAAGAGAACTGCAACACTGCTGACTCTGATCTCAGCCACACACCTCGTATATCATTTCTCCGAGGTAACAAGGGAACATACTGTGTGAGTGTGTGTGCAGAAAAACAGAAGACATCTCAGGTGTTGGGAATTGGAGGTTCGTGCGTTGCATACTAAGTACACAGATGACCTTGTGTGGCTCACTTGCCTCTGAGAGATGTAAACAGGCCGAGAAATGAGACACTGACCCTGAGCAAACATTCTGGGAGCATCTCACCTATTTATTTTCATACATGCTCATTATCGGTATTAAGTATTAAATTTCCATTTTCTCCCTGTGGAGTACAGTTGTGGAGCCGGAGTGCGAGAAAAGCTCTGCCACGACTTACTTCTGGTACCGCCAGACTCTGAACACGACCAGCACCATCGCAGAGAGCGGCGGGCTCAACATCAAGATGACCCTGTCTCTGCTGGTGGCCTGGATCATCGTCTGCCTCGCCGTCATTAAAGGAATCGCCTCCTCTGGGAAGGTACAGGAGTGGAGATGGATGGTTACGAGGAAATATATGAAGGTTTCCCCTACTTGAAGGAATTATTTTCCGTTTCTCTTTCACAGGTGATGTACTTCAGTTCTCTTTTCCCCTATGTGGTGCTGTTCTGTTTCCTGGTCAGAGGTTTAATGCTGAAGGGATCAATAGATGGCATCGCTCATATGTTCACTCCCAAGGTAAGACCGAAAGAACAGCCGTGTTTTTCTTCTTTTTAATCATCCACGCTGGCTAATCCCGTCCCTCTCCTGCTCCCTCAGCTGGAGAAGATGTTGGAGCCTCAGGTGTGGAGGGAGGCAGCCACCCAGGTCTTCTTCGCCCTCGGCCTGGGGTTCGGAGGAGTCATAGCCTTCTCCAGTTACAATAAGATCGACAACAACTGCCACTTTGACGCTGTGCTCGTCTCTTTCATCAACTTCTTGACCTCCATTCTGGCCACACTGGTGGTGTTCGCCGTGCTGGGATTCAAGGCCAACCTCATGAATGAGAAGTGTGTCGTCGAGTAAGTTCAAAACCTGCGTCTTTACCCTAACGCGACATTCAGAGTGTTTGCAGCAGTGAAAATTCAAACAAGCTTTGTGCACGGCTAATAGGCGGTTCATGCTACTGCGTTAAGTTGACCACAGACACCTTCGCAGAGCGTAGCGCCATAACTGACATGCACCGCCCTAGAAATGTAACTACGCGCCGCGGCAACGCAGAGCACAAGAGCTGTAATTGGTCCGCTTGGTAGTAGCGTGTTTCCGCTTCAGTATTTCCGGCGAAATTTCGGGGAAATATGGCCAAAATGTCATTGAAAGTTTCAGTCGCCATTGTTGAAAGTGAAGCAGGAAGTAGAAACCAAAATGAATTGGGTGGCGTTGTTACAGAGCGAGCTGGACTGATGAGTGCACAAGTATAAATGGCTCGCAGTGGCGTAGGGTACGTGCGTAGGGTACGCTGTCTAGGTCCCACAGAGGCATAAACTGCTTAAATGTCAACGTTAGCATGCTCACAGTGACAATGCTAACATGCTGATGTGTGGGTCAGCAATGCTTTGGTTGACACGGCTATTAGCGAGCTACAGATTTCACTGAGTGCATTAATTCACCACAAAGTCCCTACATCAGCAAAACGTCCCCACTTCCACTCTGGACTGGTGGGATGGTTTTCTTTTGCTGATCCATGAGCCCAAACTGTTAAAGTTTACTCTCACAAAGCAGATTCACAGAAGTCTAAGATCCTATTCAGTTATTTTCTTGCAAATCAAGAAGTGTTTGGGCAATAATTAAATACACGAATGAAGTTTCAAGACAAGAACTACCTGCCGGTGCTACTGTTCCTGCCTCCGACAGATTCAGTCAGGCGTATATTCTAATGTAGAAAACTTGAACGCCCAGGAGAGTTTCCTGCTGTAGCACGAGTCTTGAACGTGTGAGATGCCCACCATTTCTCTTGGGACTTGAATTATCCTGGAAATCTTTTTCTAAACCCGTCTTCTCGGCGTAAACAAATTCCTCCCTTGGCTTTCGACACAGTTTCTTTATGTTTTCCATATTTATCCAGCTTGAACACCTGCATGCAGGCAGGATTTACAGTACGTATGGATGACACCTGAAGTAAAGGTGGTGTTATTTTAAAGTTCCTGAAGGTTTTATTACTTTTTTTGCAACACATTGATGATCTTACATAGTAGAAAAATATTAAAAAACAACACATTGACATTGCTGATTACAAAAAAAGTATTTTATAATCAATTTGTCACTAAACTCATTTAGTTTGAAGCTTAATAGCTTTGCTTGTATTTGTGTCACTCTGATTCTGTTGATTTATTTATAGAAATGCAGAAAAGATTCTGGGATACCTCAACTCTAACGTCCTGAGTCACGACCTAATTCCTCCACACGTCAACTTTTCTCATCTCACCACATCAGACTACGCTGAGATGTACGGGGTCATCAAGACGGTGAAGGAGGGCAGCTTTGCCCAGTTAGGTCTGGAGCCTTGTGTCCTGGAGGACGAGCTCAACAAGGTTTGTCTGTGGCGCACGGTCATGCAGTTCAGTCCCAGAGTGTGTTGTGTATTTCACTGACCATCTCTCTCTCTCTGCAGGCAGTCCAGGGCACTGGCCTGGCCTTCATCGCCTTCACTGAAGCCATGACTCATTTCCCGGCGTCTCCGTTCTGGTCCGTCATGTTCTTCTTCATGCTCATCAACCTCGGCCTGGGCAGCATGATTGGCACCATGACGGGCATCACCACGCCCGTCCTGGACACGTACAAAGTCCAGAAGGAGCTTTTTACAGGTACGCCCCACCTCCACCACCACCTCCTCACCGACCCCCATAGCCAGGACTCTACGCTATTAGTAGCTGAAACCCCTTACTCGGCACTTAAAAAGGATTAAAGTACATCTGGGAATGTGCTGCATTAGGCTTTGTAATATTGCTCTGAGTGTGGTAAATGCAAAACAGCAATAGGGAACAAAACCACTTAGTGGCAAATAAAACTTTCTCATCCATCTATCCGTCTCTTCCTCTGACCGACCTCTGGCCTTTCTTCTTCTCTGTGTTTGTTTCAGTGTGTTGCTGCATTGTGGCTTTCCTCTGTGGCCTGCTGTTTGTTCAGCGCTCAGGAAATTACTTTGTCGCCATGTTCGATGATTATTCGGCTGGTCTGCCTCTCACTGTCGTGGTGATTCTGGAAAATCTGTCCGTCGCTTGGGTGTATGGCACCAAAAGGTAAGACTGGCTGTAGGTTAGGGAGTGTATGTGTCGATCAATGACTGAAGGAAAGTATTTACTGGAGCAGATGACGCTTGTGTAAAGTTGTGTTATTCTTACTGTAATTTTTTTGTGTGTGGTCTGTATTTGTCAGGTTCATGCAGGACCTGGAGGACATGTTGGGTTTCCGACCGTGTATATTGTATTTCTACCTGTGGAAGTACGTCTCCCCTTTCTGTCTCATCGTTCTCATCTCAGCTACTGTCATTGAGATGGCCATCAGCCCGCCAGGATACAACGCCTGGGTTCAAGAGCTGGTCAGTCTCTATGGAAGCTTATACCGATCAGGCATAACATTGTGACCACCTTCTTAATAGTGTGTAGGTCTCCCTTGTGCCTCCGAAACAGTTGTGACTCATCAGAGAATGGACATGGGCCTTCTGAGGGTGTCTTGTCGTGTCTGGCAACAGAATGTTGTTAGCGGGGGCCTTTGGGTCCTATGGGTTGATGGGAGGGGCCTCTGTGGATCATCCTACAGATACTTGGATCAGTTTGGGATCTATTGAATTTGGAGGCCAGGTCAACACCTTGTTCTGTTCTTCATGTTTTTGTGTGTGTGCCTGTGTCAGGCTGCATCCTGCTGGGGATGGCTGCTGCCATCGAGGAGTGTCATTGCTATGGGGTGGGGGTGCCTGGTGTGGTCTAGGTGGGTGCTACATGTCTAAGTTAGATCTACATGAATGAATGCCAGGTCTAAAAGTTTCCCAGCAGAACACTGAATTGTCACATGATAGTCAATGTTATTTACTTCTCCTGTCAGTGGTCATAATATTATGCCTGGTCAGTGTATTTTAACTAGTCTATAGATTCTTTAGTAGTTGACAGTGCATTGTGCATTTTATTAGAATGGTCTTATGTAGTGAAGTAAAAGTTACTGTCTTATGTTGTTCAAATTGCAAAGCACACGATAATAACCGTGCAGGAGCTATATAAATAAGAATTCATTATTTTTTTTATTACAGCCACAGAGAGCTTTGGCATCTCATAATTTCTTTTAAGAAAAGGCTCATAAACAAGTCCTTGTGTTTATGTCTATGATTGTGTTAGTGTCTCCATGTATGCACCGTGAAATGCACAAATCCATTCCACCAGATCAGAATTACAGAGGTTTCATTCTGATGCTTCTCTCCATCTAGGGCGCATTGTGAAATGAAAATGTTTCCTTTCCTGCACATCTTGACTAAACCTTTCTTTGTCACTTCAGGCTCAGGAGCGTTTCCAGAGCTACCCTCCCTGGGCTCTGGGCATGTGCTTCTCTCTCATAGTAGTCGCCATGCTTCCTCTCCCCGTTGTCTTCATCGCCCGCCACTTTAACTTGATGTCAGACGGCTCCAACAAGCTGTCTGTCTCCTATCGTAAAACTATGATGAAAGATATATCCAATCTTGAGGAGCAGGAAGAGGTCAGGTCCATCCTTGGCGCCAAACCTGGCGAGGCGCCGTCGTCAGTGGCGGCACGTAGACCCTTCCTGACCCCTGGGGGAAACAAACCCACGGACCCCAACTCGCTATCCCCAAACATCTGCTATGGCACAAGCTACCAAAACGCAGCCATCAGCCCCACTACTCCGACTACACCAACCACGCCTGTGACACCAGAGTCTGACTCTTGAGCGCCGTCCAACTCTCGCCAACACCCCTTCTGTCTCCCCGGGCCCTGTAGCACAGTTTACTTTTCAGCCATGAAGTCTCCGCCCGGGGTCACTGCAGCAGCAAAATACCCCACCACTGCCCTACTAACGCCACAAAACTGTATGTAGGTACCCAGTTTATCTGAGCACGCACCTCCCAAAATAACCAAGGAACCACCTGAGGAGACATCCAGAGCGTTCCCATGTTTCCCAGCAGTCTGTTCGGAGATAGATGTTAACAAGGAGGAAAAACAAAGAGAAAACTCCCTCTTTACCGCTGACCAAACACTGGAATCAGGGTGAGATTAATAGTGACACACAGCACATCTGTACATATGTAAAATCATAGAGTTTATATGCTTAAGAAGCTCTGTGACCTGCTTTTCTTTGCCTTAGTTTAAGGACAGCCCAGAGAGAATAATGCACATCCCTGTCTGCACAGGGCAGTGGATCTAGAGGAGTGAATGTAGTGAAGTTGGTTGAGAGGCTTACACTCGGTACACCGTTTGATTATTTACGCTTTTAAAAACCTGTCAGTGTTTGTGTTTGCTGCCATCTGTACTGTAGCAATACTGGGCGTCAGAGCCATATACAGTTTAATCACACAGGACGTTAGCATCGTGTCTAAATCCTGGAAACACGTCTCGTCGTATACATTTGTTTTCTCCGGATTGTGAAAAAAAAAATATAAAAATGCTGACAGCTGCTCTAAAGACCCTAAACCAACCTCCTGCTGTATTTTTATTTTTTTTTGTGTAGCACGTATCGTTCTTCAACAATGTACAGTGTAGTCATGTAATATAGGATTATATAGTTTTTGTAAGAGATCAAAAACCACACCGTCGTCATCTATCACACAACATGTTGTAACTGAGCTGTAGAAAGCCACCACTCATTTCTTCACCAAAGAGTAAAGAAAAAAAAGAAATAAATAACAACACTTGAACGCAACTTCAGACAAAATAGACTTGATTTTTGTCTGAACTACACTGAACTGTAAACTCATAACAACGGACATTCGTTGACAGGAAGCACAGTTATTTGGATTTGAAAGGGATAGTTCGATGCAATTTTTATTTTGCTCCCTGAAAAATAAAAAAAAAAAGCCACAAAAGCACAAAATGATTTTTACCCGATTATCGAGCGTGCACACAAGATGCCGACTCCCAACGGCAAACGTTCTACCGCACATGTGGAATTAAAATTAAGTGCTGTCGTCAAATTAGCCCCACGGCAATTTGCATTTATATTGGAGCACAAACTAGAATGCACAAACTGTGTTCACTGTGCACGATGAACATAAATATATGTATGAAAAGCAATGGACCAAAAGATTTAGGAACTTCAGCAAAAACCCAAAATATGTAAATTCATCAGCTGACTTCGTAGTATGCACTTCTGAAAGCCTTAGACTCCTCACATGCACAAACATACCTGCTCAAACTTGCATGTAATCACAGTTTTCTGTATATTTGTTGTATATTAAACGTCTTGCAGTGTTATGGGAGCAGACAGTGACGTTACCACTGTCTTAAACAGAGGTTGAACCAGCTAACATCCTGACAGGGCAAATTTGAGATGGACGTCTTGTCACGCTCATTTTTATAAACACTGGTGGTGGATAGTTGTGCAAAACTGTCAAGTTCAAACTGAGCACATTTGAGTTCCTGTTACACGGGAAAGGATACCTTTATTTATTTTTTTATCACAATATTCAAAGCCATGGTGTTAAGGTGTAAATGGACTATATTTATATTCCTGTATATTTGCAGTTGCGTAGAAGTGATAACAAAGATTTATCTTTTACAAGGGATCAGTAGCCTATATATAGCTTATATTTTCATCTTGTGTGATGCTTATTGAAACAGTATATTTTAAGACTTATCTATTTTGTAGGTTTGTGTAGCTTGTCCTTGTTGTGGGATGTGAAAATGATGCAGGATGGTGGACGTAACGTGTGAGACAGTGTGGGCAGCAGCAGGTTCTTGTTGCCGCGTCTTGTGTCAGGTGACGTCCACTCACCTGCCTCCGCTTCAGGTTTACTGGTCTACTTGTTTTTAGCCACGCTAGCAGTCTCCCAACAGAAAAGGCTCTCACTCTCATTTTTGTCTTGTCCAACTTTTAACTTCATGACAGAATGCCTCAAAAAACACTAGTTTCAGATGTATAGCAATATAGCATGCTAACATGCTAACTTGCTAAACGGGAACTGTCTCACAATGCACAAAACATGCTAACAGATTTTTTGCATGCATTAGCTAAATGCTAACTAGCAAAGAGCTCAGCTCATACGTCTTTTAAAGGGAACTTGTGAGCTCTCTGGGACACCATGAGCTGAAAGTTGTAAGAACACCACCACTAGACAACTGTTCATGTCTGTAAGTCACCAAAGCTAACAATTTAGCAAGGTAACGAGAACTCAATATTTGAAATGCAGAGCAATAAACATAAAAATGACTCTATACCAGTAAATTACAATACTTACCATTCACACCCACCAGGTTTGATACTTACTTAAACATGCAACTCCATTGGAAGTCACAAAGTAATGCAGTTTATTGCTGTTGTGTTGATTTTTTCTGTCTCCTTGAGTCAAAACATCTTTACTGAAATAGTTTCATTCTTTCAAGTGACAGTCTCTGTCCTCTTCTCAACCACTCTGTTGATAACCTAAATACATGTAGAATGAATAGTGTGCTTTATGTGATAAACATTCTTTCCTTTAGTTGAGAACTTCATTAATGAATGTAATTTTTTCATTTTGTGCAATATTTAGTTTGTGCATCGTCGACATAGACGGAAATGCTTCTTTATTTGCTCAGGTTCAGATAGTTTCACCCAGATTTGTGTAAAAAAACAAATCAGTATAACAAGTCAGGTATCTATGCACTCACGTTGTCCATTTGACTTCTCATAAAATTGTGCAAAGCCTCTAAAACTCATGTCGCTTTCAATCTGACCTCAGCTGAGCTGGAGTCAGGAGGATAAAGTCTTTCTTCTGGCGCCACCCTCAGGCCAAACTGTACTTTTCTTTTAGTGTCAAGCTGCAGCTACATTCAAAAATGTTGTTTTCTGCTGTATATTTTCTAATGGGTCTAATATGACCGCTAGTGTGGCTAAAACTTTGTTCTGTTCCTTGTGTTGTTTTAGGTTCTGTCAGCCAGGAACTTCCTGAGTAGGCTATACCATGTAGCGATCTCTGTTTTGTTCAAGTCTGTAAATAATCTGTAACCAAACTATTCTTAAAATAGTTTTTAATTCATGTGGCGTATATTGATGTCTTAAAAAGTAACCGTTTTAGCAGTACATGTAACAAGAATAAATAATAATGAATGTGATTCATGCACTTTTTCCACAAGACTGCAGAACGTCAGAATTTGTTTTGGTGTCCTGATAGCAGTAAATTCAAGGTTGGTGTCAAAGCAATATCACATCATTTAAGCTGCAGATTAATGTGGCTGAAGGAAATTCCTGACTACTCAGTGTCTGTCAATAGAAATCCTTATAACGAAAGGGATACTATGACTCTTCCTTTCAAGAGCTGAAGTGTGTGTGTGTGAGTGTGTGTTTGTGTGAGTGTGTGCATGTGTGTGGTTATATTGGTGTGTGCAGGGCCTTACTGAGCACACACGTCAAGCACTGTCTGTACAGGAGACACGTTTAGAAATGTCCCTTTACAGCTTCTCTCTTTCTCCTCGGTCATATTATGATTGTACAATACTGACAATTACTGTAAAAAAAATTGTGAACATAGAAAAAGAATAAAGAGTGAACAAGCCGCTGTTGTGTTTCTGGATTTTTATGGGTCGTACATCTTTCAAGGTAAAAAGTAAAGCACAAAGTGGTGATGTGATCATGACAGGAAAATCAGGAGTGTCACTATTCATGAGGTAAGTTAAAAAATCTATATCCCAAAACATTTTTATCCAGGTATGGTAACCTTAGCCAAATTTTGTATGTGAAAGGGTAATTGTTCAGTGTCAATACCACAAGTGACCACAAGTGGGTGCTGTGAGGTTAAGACATAAAGACAATAAAAAAGACATACCCAAAATAAATCAGTAATAGCTCTAAAACTATCAGATCCATATGCATGACCATGGTCTCTATGGATGGGTAAGACTTCAGAAAATGGAAAAGTTCACATTTTGATTCTAGCTTAAAATTTCGTATAAATTAAATAGTAGAAAACACATCATTGATAGCAATGGCATCATTCACAGAGATACCACTGAACTCATTCAGCAGCCCACTGACTTCAACTGTACCAAGAGTTTGAAGGAATACCACAAAATAGCACAAGGCAAATAATCCATTTGGTCATCTGAATAACCTAAGTATCCAAAGTGTGGCTGAATTGGATTTTTACTTTACAAAATAATTCTCTTTAACCTTTGTCCATTTTGTTTGGCCTGCACATTTTCAAATTCTACCATTGTGCACACTGTAGAATCGATAAAAATATGGATATTTCCTCCATATGGCTGCACTGAACTCCACAGGAAAACGGGTCACAGAGTCATTTTACTTATCTTTGCAAAAGTCTTATTCACTGGCAATATTTGTTATCTGTAGAACCTCGTAATCAGTGTTGGGAGTAATGCGTTACAAAAGTAATGTAATTACTGTAATGTATTGCTTTTTGCTGTAACGCGGTAATGTAAGGCATTCCAAAAAAAAATTGGGTAATATTTTACTTGGTACAAAGGTTAGTAACGCGCGTTACAATGCATTTTAACCTGAAATTAAGTGGTGTTTTGTTTTTATACTATCGGCAATAACACCGCGAGATCAGCAGAGAAGAAAAATTCTGCGCAAATTGTAAAACATTTCATCCATCAGTTATATGAAATAAAAACTTATTTAAAAAATTGTTTTCAGCATTCTAATTACCTTACAAAGATTGGGGAATTTACAAAAAAATTGTGATTGGATAATATTTTTTCCTGGTAGTCAGGAGGTTAGCTTGCTAGGGGCTGCTTTTTTGACGTTTATTGACCTTAAGTTTGTTTTGCACTTAAGCCTAGGAGCATAATAAGATACATTTAGAATAAGTATATATATTTCCAGTTATTTTGGTGAAAGTAACTTAAAAGTAATGCAGTAGTAGTGTAATGCCTTACAATTCAGAGACAGTAATATTATAATGTAACGAATTACTTTGAAATGACAGAAATGACAGTAATAAGTAATACATAACGTATTACGTTTTTGAAGTAACTGTCCCAACACTGCTCGTAATGGGTTCAAATTGGAAGGTCTTCAGTCGTACTGTGCTGAATAGCAAATGTTTACATGATGATGAACACGAATAAATTTGATCTCTGTTACAAGTCAACATTATTATTGTGAGCATGCTAACATTAGCACCGGGTTGAAAGCATCACTGTCTTAAAGTACAACCTGCTTCATTAGCTGTGTCTCAAATGCGTGCCACACGTGCGTTTACTCTGGAAAAATGTTGGTAGACTCAAAACGTTTTACACAATAAAAAGTGGGTTTTTTTATAAGCTGTTAGTGGACGCTGTTCTCCTGCATTAGAGAAGTGGCTAAGAAGGTAGTTGTATTTCAGGTCCGACTCTCAAGACCAAAATTAATAACTTAATTTACAATATAATCATTTTGTCGTGTCCTTATTAAATTCGCATTAGCATTTTAAACTGATGATAACCTCATCATTTACCATTAGTATGTGCTGATGTCTTGTTAGAGCTACATCCTAAAAGATTAGTGAACTGAAAAGATAAGAAAATACAATCAATATAATTATAGTAACACTGAGATAACAGAGATTCTGGCATGAAAATAATATATATAAAAAATAAAGAGTCATGTATAAAAGGAACTTTTGTCCAGATGCTGACAGAAGTCCTAGAGGCAAAAAGGGCCTCATAAAAATTTATAAAACATAGTTTAATTTATTTCACTTCATTAAATCTAGCGCTGTTTTTTTTACTACATATCTTCTTGTCTATTCCAGCACATGTAAACGTGTCATTTTGTATAATTTACAATGCAAACCTGTGCAGACGAGGCTCAACAGGATGTATGTTGTTGTATGTGTGCATGTCAAACTACTGTGCAGTCAAATCACAGATCCTGATGCAGCACTTCTCTCCCAGCCAGAAGCCTGGATACAGAGGCTCCGTGAAGTCGGCTTCAACCCCGTAAAGAAACTTCATGCTGTCTGACACCTCGTAGAAAGACAGAGTGCCCTCTTTAAATTTAAGATAAACTCCGATCCTGCGGTGGCATGGGACCGCCATGAGCTGGACGCTGTCACCGTTGTGGCTCACAGAGTAGTGCGTGGAGCGATCCAGACTCCAGGAATTTGCGTTGCCCCCAAAAGCTGACAGTTTAGAGCGGGATTTTCTGTCTATTCCTATATAGGCGAGGGCAATCTCCGCTTTATCTCCTTTCACCTCTACCTCATAGTAGCAGCGCTCGGCCTCCAGTCCCTCCCTGCACAGCACCTGCCGCCGATGCATGAACTTCTGCGGGGAGCGGATAGGTGAACTCTTACATTTCTGAGTGCGCAGCATCACCTCTTTGTCTCCTTCAGAAATAGCCAGGTCCTCATGAGCCGTTGTGTAGTCCAGAGAAAGATCACATGCATCTGAGATAAAGAAGAAGACTAAAGGTTAAAAGGAGCACTTTAGGAATAACGTTGTGGTTGGATGAGTTTGTATGTGAGATAAACTTACACTGCAGAAACTCTTCTCTGGTTTTAGGCTCTTCGACCGGAGTATTGCCAACTTCAGAGGGACCTAAAATACATCAACAGAACATCTTTGAGTGTCACTGATGGAAACTCAGCGAACGGTTTGACTGACAACAAGCATTCAGTTCTAGTAATGTCCCAGTAAACTAACAAAGACAGCACTGGGATCATGAAACGCCTGTGAGGTGCATATATCTTGAAAAAAAAATTTCAAGATATATGCTTTGATAATTAACCCCAGTTTAATAAATGAAATTTATTTGTAGGACTGACATTATTTTCCACGAGTTCCATTCATTCATTCATTCATTCATTCATTCATCTGTAACCGCTTGTCCTCTGGAGGGTCGTGGGGGGGCTGGAGCCTATCCCAGCTGTCATTGGGCAAGAGGTGGGGTACACCCTGGACAGATCTCCAGTCTATTGCAGGGCTAACACAGAGAGACAGACAACCATTCACATGCACACCTACGGCCAATTTAGAATCACCAGTGAACCTAACGAGCATGTCTTTGGACGGTGGGAGGTTTAGTATACTAAACATGAACCATGTATTTATCAGCTGTGCAGTAAATGTTGTTTTGTCAGTGTGGCTCTGTTCTGAGAGAGCAGCAGCAAAGACAGACAAACACAAGGAGGAGTGGGTTGCAAAGCAGCTTACGGAGGAAAGAGCAAGAGTAGGCAAAAAGCAGCTTTCAATGAGGCGCTGAGCTGATCAGCTGATGTGGGCCGGCTTATAGATTAACTATCAGCTGGGCTTGTGAGCCGAGCGAGGCCTGTCCTAACTAATGCTGTCATCCATTAACGTACTGTATGAGGTGTATTGTGTGATAAATTACGCTGTTTACCTGTGGAACTGAAGGCCTGAATCTAATCAATCGTAGCAACATATCAGTCAACAGAGGAGCTGAGAAAATAAATCAGCTTAAATTAAAAAACTGCTGGATTTGCTCAGCTGCTGTTGGAGATGCATTCAGGGACGGCTAAACAAAGACAGGGCTTTATGTGGTTTAATAAGCCGCCTCTCTTGTGCAGTAGCGTGCCTGGAACCAGGAACTTGTTTTTTGATAACACCTGTCGAGACCTGTCACACGCCAGTTTATGCAGCACCATTAGAAAGGAGAACAAGTGAGAACAGAGTTTACATGTGGTCTGGTGCCAATCTCGTCTCCTGTCTCTTCCGTCCGTGCTGAAGAAAAACACTCATTCAGGGACCAGTTTGAGGTACAAACCAGGGGACTGTGTAATACATGCTTCACATATTTCCTGCATGTCATCCTCATCTTTTTTCTCCTGCTGTGTGACTGAAAAGCACATACACTTCCACACGTCAGCAAAGACACACACCGGTTTGGGTGACCGAGGCAAACTCTTTGTCACAGAATTCCTCCAGCCGCCTCCCGAGCTTTTCAACAGCTCCCTTCGTGGACTCAAAGGTGAGCAGCGGATCCTCTGAAGCCTCATCGAAAGCAGTGAGGAGGTCTTTTTCACAGAGGAGCTTCAGAGAAGTCCATTCCTGTTTAGAGAGTAGAGACATTTGAATGGAGAGGTGAGCTATCGAACCAAATTCATGTAAAGCTTCCAGTCATGTGACCGTGGTACCTTCAGGAAGTCAAAGTTGTTTTCAGTCTGAGCCAGAGAGTCCAGCTCAGCCTCCCTCATCTTCATCTCCTCCATCTTCGCCTGATGAGTCGGCAGACGAACCCGAGCTTCCGCCGCCTCCTTCCGAGCCCCAATCAGCTCCTTCACTGATTCATAATGTTTCTGGAGGGAAGCAATGACGTCGACTATGACGCCCTCACAGTAGTCCACCGCTTGTGCCGCCGCCTCCTGTCATACACGTCATACGTCAGCGAGATCAGTGCATCTGCTATACACAGTACAATACATAAAACATGACCCTGTGGTCCTCTCCTCACCTCAATCTGTTTGAGCATCTTCTCCTTGTTCTCCTCTTTCTCTTCCTGTTTCTGGAGAATCTGCCTGATTTTCATCTGCATGTTCTTTATCTCCTCCTTTAGTTGGATTTAAAACAAACACAACATTTAATGAGATTTGTTAAACTGGTTAAGTTATTTGAAACCAGAATAGGAACATGGGCATTAAAAGAGACTTGGACAATCTTCTATACGCCTGGTCTGTCTGCACCATACACCGTAACATTATGACCACTGACAGTTGATGCTGAATAACACTGATTGTCTCATTATCAGTGAGTGGGACGTATAACGCAGCGCGAGGACATTTTGTCCTCAGAGTTGATGTGTTAGACATAGGAAAAATAGCCAAGTGGAAGGATTTGTTAATTTAATTACCCCACACAGTCTCTCTGCAGATGTACACCGATCAGGCATAACATTATGACCACCTTCCTAATATTGTATAGGTCTCCCTTGTGCCTCCAAAGCAGTTGTGACTCATCAGAGAGTGGACATGGGTCTTCTGCGGGTGTCTTGTGGAGTCTGGCAATAGAATGTTGTTAGTGGGGGGTCTTTGGGTCCTATGGGTTGAGGGGAGGGGCCTCTGTGGATCATCCCACAGATACTTGATCAGTTTGGGGTCCTAAATTGTTTTTGTCCATGTACCTGTGTCAGGCTGCATCCTGCTGGCGATGGCTCATTGCTATGGGGTGGGGGTGCCTGGTCTGGTCTAGGTGGGTGCCACATGTCTAAGTAACATCCACATGAATGAATGCCAGGTCCTAAAGTTTCCCAGCAGAACAATGACTTGTCACAAGATGGTCAATGTTATTTACTTCACCTGTTTGTGGTTTTAATGTTGTGGCTGATCGGTGCAGCTCTGAGCTCATTGGCTAAGATTATTGACCAATGGAAAAAGTAGGAGGAAAAAAAACATCTGCTCACTCAGCTATTCTTATAATTAGTTTTGCTGACCTGTTTCCTCCTCCGTTCCTCTTTCACCACACCAAAGCTGTGTCCTCGGTGCTGAGCTGTGGCGCACAGTTGACAGATGATCAGCTCATCCGTGTAGCAGTAAACATCCAGAGGGGAGCTGTGTCTCCAACACAAACTGATTTCGGACTCCTCTGACACCTTCCTCCTCTTCTTACTGTCGCAAAAAGACTCCTCCAACACCTCCGCCAGAGTTGTGTTCATGATCAGCTGCGGTCTGGAGGGAAACTCTTGTCTACACGCGGGGCAGCAGAAGGCACGGTTGATCCTCTCGTCGATGTCAAAGCACCGCTGGATGCAATGCATGCAGAAGTTGTGTCCGCAGGGAACGGTCGCGGGGTTTCTGAGGAGATGTCCACAGATGGGACAGCGGAGGCGGTTCGTCCTCACAGAGATGAGAGACTCTGCCATGTCTGAGTGGAGATCAGTTTCTAGTTTCTGTTTCCTGAGCCAAGTCGTTCATATGGCGGTTTATTGATGTCAGAGTGGGTGTGACTACAATATTTGAATTGCATGCCAACAATATGACTGGGTTGCGGTTTCAGGCACACCCTCCTTAGCAGTGATCATAATGATGACTCCTGCAACATGAATTCACCTTCAGACCTTTTTCAGATTATCATAAAAAAATTATCTTAAATAAGGCCCTGGCATCAAATGTTGTAAAGCAGCTGAAGATACAACAGGTAGATTGATCTGGCAAATGAATATTATTGAAATTGATTCTTCTAATCAAGTTTTTTTATTCATTTACTGATCATTTTACTTGTTTTCTTTATGATTATTGTCTAAATGACACTTTATTACTCAACACATAAAGTGTTGACGTGCAGAACATTTGAAGTGGTTTTATGTTGCTGCTGCTGGCTACGCTCCACATCCTGTTGAGGCCTAAACTCACAACCGATATACACAGATCAGGCACAACATTATGACCACTGACCAGTGAAGTGAATAACACTGACCATGTTACACCCCTCTACACCTCTGGTCCAATCATCTGCAGCTGAACACCTCCAAGACCAAGGAGATGGTGGTGGACTTCAGAAGGAAGAAATCACATCTCCAACCTGTGTCCATCAACGGGGTCGATGTGGAGGTGGTCAGGACTTACAAATATCTGGGGCTGCAGCTGGACGACAGGCTGGACTGGACTACAAACATGGACACACTCCACAGGCAAGGACAGAGCCGTCTGTACTTCCTGAGAAGGCTGGGGTCCTTCAACGTCTGCAAAAAACTGCTGCGGATGTTCTACCAGTCTGTGGTGGCCAGCGTCCTCTTCTGTGCTGTGGTTTGCTGGGGAGGAAGCAGCAAGAAGAGGGACGCTGCTCGACTGGACAGACTGGTGAGGAGGGCTGGCTCAGTGGTGGGCACAGAGCTGGACTCTCTGGTGACAGTGGCAGAGAGAAGGACCCTGGACAAACTGCTGTCCATACTGGACAACGCCCACCACCCTCTGCACAACACCTTCAATAGACAATGGACAAATCTTTTTGCACCACTTACTGGACACTGGCACCCCCCACCCCATAGCAATGACACTCCTTGATGGCAGCAGCCATCCCCAGCAGGATGCAGCCTGACACAGACACACACACAAAAACAGTTTAGGAACAACTCGAAATTCACTAGATCCCAAACTGATCTAAGTATCTGTGGGATGCTCCTTAGAGGCCCCTCTCCTCAAAGGCCTCCACTAACAACATTCTGTTGCCAGACACTAGTGGTGTGCAATACTGCTAGATTTGGTATCGATCCGATACCAAGTAAATACAGGGCCAGTATTGCCGATACCGATATCAATAGTTTTTAATAATGAAGATGGATGCGTCATCAATCTGAATCAATCTAAATCTGACTGAATTTTCATGACACCGTAAGTGTTTTTGTGATTTGCCTTTTGGATTATTAATCAGTTCACTAACAAGACCACGCCTCTTGATATTCAAAGAAGTTTATTTGACCAGGTTAAAGAGAAGGGAAAGATAGGAGATCAGACGGAAGGGTCGAGGGGTCGAGGGGTCGAGAGGAAGGAAAAGAGAATTGAGTAGCGACTGATGATCATCATTGGAGGACTGGACGTAGGAACCCAGGGAGAGAGATTCGGGGGGGGGGGGGCATATCTCTGGAGGTGTCGGCTCCTTGAGCCCGGTTCCTGCAGAGATTGTAAAGGAGAAGAGAGAACAGAGAGGGTCGGTCGGGTGGGGGGGTTTGAGAAGTGAGTTAAACGGGCGAGTAGAGGTTAGGTGCGTCTGTATAGACAGGTGCAGGTAATTGGGTGTTTGAGGCGTGGTCCTGTTCCTGAACCTCAGTTATTTAACATTATTTAAAATCCAGTTCAAAATCTGGGCAAAGTTTATACAGTAAGCAGTTTTTGTTCAGAAACTAAGACTTAATACACCTGAGATTTTCGTGCTCTGACAAGTCAAAATTTAATGCCATTAATAAAGGATTGTCTTCATATTACTCGGACAAGAGTGAAAATCAACAAATCGTCTCGAGTTCTTGAAATTCTTTCATCCTTCTTCCTTTTTGTGGATCCAAAGTCTGAAGCCACACAGACCTTGCATACCGGGAGGTGAGTCACATCTCATCCGTCTAGCTCTATTATAAATATCCTGTTTTTCCACAGTTGATTTCCCTCCATTTTAGATAAACAAGAATAAAAATAAGTTCACGATTGAAGACTCCCGACCATTATATATATTTGTTGTCGTTTGTAATATCAGGAGAATCTGATGTAGTCATGTTGATACCGATGCATATTAAATGAACCATCTTTTATCTACCAGCCCCCCCCAAACTCCTGTATCTCTAGTACTACTATAAAAAAAAAGGCAAAAAGAACAACCTTTAAAAAAAATACCAAAGTAAATCAAGCATGACGGACAGTATAATTTTATTACAGTATTTAAATCAATGTAAAACAAAGACATAAATAAATTTCACAATTTACACGTATTTTCACTTCCTTAACCTTTTATAGTAAAACCAAAGAATAATGAGAAAGGAGAAAAGAAAATGTGTCTGTAACTGGCATTTAAATCATGTCTAATGAGTAAAACAGTTAAATTATGCGAAGAAAACGCTTCCACACATCAGAGCAGAAGTACGAGTTTGTTCTTGGGTAAAAATTCAAGGCTGCGTCTTCGTGTCCATCCAGCCTGGTGGTCAGTGAAAGTCTGAATGAGTCGATGGTCCCAGGGCACAGGCGTGCGTGTCCTCAGCACTCAGGATAAAAATTAAGTCATCTACAAACGCAGTAATGAGGTTAATCTGGTAAACAGGAGCTCATCCAACTTGCTAAAACTAAAGTAACACGTAAATCGTGACTAAAAATCTCCCGTCCATTCCCTTCATCTCTCTGAAGAAGTTAAACTCATGAGATGAAAGCAAGGAATGTTATATTTGTGAACTTAAATGTGCTGATTCCCGCCTCGCATTGACAGTTAATACATAAAATATACTCCAAATAAATGTATTAAAGATTAAAAGTGAACATATGGTCATGTAGTGCTTCCAGGTCAGCTGCTGACCCACTGTAGCGGGTAAGAGGCACACAGAGTAAAGACCTGTTAATGTAAGGTAGGAGTCCACAAACGGAGTTTAGCACAAAACTCATCATCAGTCGTTTCGTTAAAAAAAAGTGGAGGCGAAGGGAAAAGTCTGAGGGAACCTAAATACAAAAGGATGATCACAATAATGCTAAATTTCTTAAAGGCAAAAGTTCATCACATAAAGCATTTGGTCAGAGGCCGGATGCAACTGTGACACCACACCGGTCCACCTGATGATTCAACATCTGGGTGTCTTCTGAGAGTAAAAACCATCCATCACCTTCAGTCTGCACACGTCTGATCAGTGAGAGCACTGTTGGTGGTTCGCCTGAACTCCTGACTGAAACGGTTCATCTTGGCCAATTCTCACTGTAGCAGTTCTTCCCAGGAAATAGGTTTGGAGAAGACCTCGCGCTCCAGCCACAGGTCATAGTTCATTTGGAAGTCCTCTGGCAGGTCCACTCGCTGTCCCAGAACACTCTGCAGGCAGTTGTCCACAGGCAGGAAGTCTGGGTTGCTCTGGCTCTTGTCGTAGCGACGGCTGTTAAAGCGTTCGATGTTGGCCCGCAGAGCGCACTCCTCCGCCTGGAAGTCCCAGGGACGGGCGTCCAGATCTGCTCCCGGAAAAAAACAATAACAGCAAAGAATATTTAATGGTCTGCTCAGAATATAACAGAGTAGAATGTCAGCAATCCAGGCCTTGATTAGAACGAATGAGGAATTATTACGTTTCACTAAAAAACATGCACTGCAAATTATAAACCAGATGCTACAAAACAAAAATCATCTCAGACTGTTGAAGACTAAACCCTCAGCATTGATCCACCTTCATTAAAGCTTATTGCATCCGTCTTAAAAGATATTGACAGTGAATCAACTTTAGAGGACAAATAGTTAACAGCAATTAAGGCATGAGTCTCATAACTGGCTTCTCTGATTGGTTGCGGGACTATCCAGTGTGCAGAGGTATTTCTTTCTCTGTACTGTTTGAAAGACGCCCCATAATGAAATTGGCTACTACAGACTAGTATATCACTGGATGAACAGAAGAGCCTCTGCCTTATAATTCTGACAAACACTTTATTTACTAATAAAAAATCAAAATTTCCCGTATGCTATGCTATGAAAAAATGAAACTTTTTTTTCCCCTCCTCACCGTTTCCGTAAGCCCAGTCGTCGTTGAGGCGATGTCGGACTTTCTGATAGATGGCAGACATGGTCTTCATGTTGCTCTTCCTCCACTGACGCCCCAGGTATTTGGTCTGCACCTTGAGCAGTTTGAGGACGTACAGCTGCATCATGGCCTGCTTCACCTTCAGCGCCCTCTTCAGGATGGGAGCCGACTTAAACACGACCAGCATCTGGTGGAGGAAAGATCACCGTTTACACCTACACCATGTTTGTTTGTTTTTTTATATATACATGACTCATCTGTTATGACTCTCACCATCGTCCTGGAGTGCTTCCACTTGGTCAGTTTGTTGAGGATCCTCAGGAGGTTTATACAGGAGAACAGATTCCTCCAGCAAAACTGATTGTTGTCTCCTGCTTCCTGTAACAGAAATCATCCACAATAAAAATGCATCGATAATCGATAATGACGACAACTGACAAACAACAGAAATATGAAAACTCACCAAACTCTCAGCTGTCAACTCCGGGAGTTCGTGCACCACACAATATGGAAAGTCAAGCACTGAAATGCTGTTGGAGAGAGAAAATTGAAAACAGTGACGTAAAAGCAATTTAAGTACAGTTCACTGATGTTCACTATCGATAGGAAAGATGATTTCCTATTGTTATTTGAAGACGTACCTATTCTTAGCTGTGATGTAAGACATGATGTTCTGGTTGAAGAACTTCAGAATGAGCGGGATGCAGTTGGCAAACACCAAATGTTGAGCCATGTACTCAAACTATAAAAACGCACAGAGACGACACATTCAGTCAGAGCGTCAGAGGGGGGCAGCTTCCTTAGATCAAAAGGCCGCTGACAAAGAGTCGAAGGGCGTAAACGAGTGTGTGGTGAAGGCACCTGGTAGATGTGGTTGAGTTTGAAGTGTTTCAGAAGCAGCAGCAGGATGGCAGAGATGGCTTTCACGATGATCTCTTTGTGGCGATTGACATCGACGCCGAGCTTCATGCTCTGCAACACTGTGGTTCTGCAGAGTCAGACAGAAGAGATAAGCTTCCGACTCAAGAGTGTTAGCATTCTTAGGCTAACTCTGAGATTCTCTCGCTGGATGAGTAGTTAAAATAGTTCTGCTTAATAATTCTGGTTAACACTATTCCCCTAAATCAAAGCTGATTTCCCTGCATTTCTCTGATCAGCTTACGATACTGCACTTAATAAGGAACCGGCTGTTAAATCCACTTACGGCATTTCCTCCGGCAGCACGTCTGCCAGGATGTTAATGGAGTCCGTTTTGGCCTTGGACGTTGGAGCCGCAGCGAGCAGGATCTTCAGCAAAGCGATCTAACGTTCAGGAGAGACGCAACGTCACACGATGATGCCAGTTTGACAGTTTGACAGTGAACATCGGTGGTTGATATCTGCGCTGTAGTCAACTGTGACCATTTACACTCAGCAAAGATCATTAACTTGATGCTACGGCATCTGTTCTTCCAGTTCTGTCATTTGTGCTGCTGCTATGAAACTTGAACAAGAATTAAAACAACACAAGTATAACGAGGCAGTGTTGGAAAAAATGTATACTGTGGATGGTTTCACAGTTATATATCAATCTGATTCAGGGAGTAACATAATGTTGCATTCAGGTTCAAAGGAAAATCAAAGCATGGTGAGGCGAGAAAATGTTCCGACACGCCCTCAGCAGTGCACACTTGCACTTTTGCGAGCGGCCATAATTTTGCAAAATAAGATTTTCCAAGAAATCAGGAGATAATTGCAACAGCGAGTGTGGGCACTGTATGAAGAACATGTTCAGTTTGATCTATGTGCACACGGCTGCTGCTGCCAGACACCTCAGAAGAAGACAACACATCCACATCAGGTAAACTGCTTGGTTATGTCGTTAGGAAGACCACCCTCTATAACCGGTGGTGTCAGACTAGCTGACCAGGCGAGGAAACGCTAGGTGTGAAAGCAACCACGGTTAACGTCCTGCAGCAGAAACTTACAAACCATCCTCTCATACTAACCATGTATTGAGGCAAACTGGGCAGAATTCCCTGATAGAGCAGCTCAGTGGCGCACATCTCCACCTCCTCTTCACCCTGACGACAAGGAATCACAAACATAAACAGTTTCAAACCTTTAAGGCGTGCCTTCTACAGACAGAAGGGTCATTAAAGCAAATTATTTTTGTGTGGACTTACACCAGACAGAGGGGTTTTGTGAAATTCCTCCTCCTTTGCAACTTGTATCTCGGCTATAGAAACGTACTTGTGCTAAAAAATGAGATCAGAAGTGCGATACATTAACACACAGCTTTCCAGAATAACTATAATCAATTAATGACGTACAGTGCAAAGTGGTGCGATACCTGCTTTAGTGTTTTGATGCTCTCGTGGATCGGCCGGGGTAAGCCAACCACCGTGTCTGTGTCACTGCAAGGTGGGCACAAAATACTTTAACACATTACCTCAGTACATGTGTGTACAATGATCACAGGTAGGTGTCTGTTAAGTCACTTTATGTCACAGTCAACTGAAAGTAAACTCACCTTCCAAGTGTGTAACCAATGAATTTACTTCGACTTGATTCCAGAAAATTTTCTATATCTTTTTCCCTGTTGGAGCAAAAAACAAAAATCTGTTATTTATTTGTGTACTTGAAGTCGTTGAGTCAGTACAAATTCAGTGTTACACACAGAACGGTACCTGACTTTAGGAGCCCACGGCAGACCCTTGGGGAAGGACACCCTCTCTGATGGAGGGTGAGGGATAGGTGGAGGCATCACCTCGTCCCTCTCTAGAGGGAAAGTCTCCGTCTCTATGGAGTTATCGTTATCGTCGTTGTCGTCCTCATCTTCACGGGAGTCATCAGCCTTGTAAGGATCCTTTTCATTGAACGCGTCCAGGTTGTCCTGTTTGATCAGCGCCTGTGTGAGAAATGTTAGAGACATCGTTACACTGACAGTGGAGGAGAACTGCGGCAGGGACAGATAACAAACATTTGGGAAGTCACTGATATAGAAAGATAAATGCACACTTAAAAAATAATTTGATAATAGCACATTGTCCTAACAACAATAAACTGCACACATGCGCCAACCAGGCATAACATTATGACCGGAGAAGTAAATAACATTCACCATCTTGTGACAATTCAGTGTTCTGCTGGGAAACTTTTGGACCTGACATTTTTGTGGATGTTACTTAGACATGTACTAAACCAGACCAGGCACCCCCACCCCATAGCAATGACACTCCCCAGGAGGATGCAGCCTGACACCTGGCCTCTAAATTCACTAGATCCCAAACTGATCAAGTATCTGTGGGATGATCCACAGAGGCCCCACCCCTCAACCCATAGGACTCATAGGACCCAAAGGCCCCCCCTAACAACATCCTGTTACCAGACACCACAGGACACCCTCAGAAGGCCCATGTCCATTCTCTGATGAGTCCCAACTGTTTTGGAAGCACAAGGGAGACCTACACAATATTAGGAAGGTGGTCATAATGTTATGCCTGATCTGTGTATATGTCATATTGAGAGTCACAGCTGACAGGGTTCCTTCTTGACCTGCAACACCTTCTGAGTACAGGCAGTAACAGTAATGTGTACCTTGTGTTCACGGCGGGCTCGTTTCTGTTGCTGCTCTATGAGGTCGGACGCGGACGCAGGAGGAGACGCTGCCCTCATGCTGCGAATGACTCTGATGCTGTCCTCCGGGAGAGGAGGAAGACCCAGTTCTACGCGCTTGTGGACCTTGATGCTCTGGAGCTGCTCGAACCCTCCGAGTGTGAACTGAAACGGTGAGCAGAGAATGATTTCAATACGTTATGTTCTCCCAGATTGTGTGTGAATTCACTGCAGTCATTTCCATCTCTCACCAGTACGCTCTTCCACAACAGCAGTAACACCTTCTTCATCGGGAAGTGAGGGGCATGACCACTGCAGAACTTTGTAACCATACCAAAGAGCATGACGGAAATGGGCTCGTTGTTGAACAGAGGTGATCCTGGATTAAAGAGGTGGAATTAGTTTAGGTAGCAGATTTTGAACCCATGATCTAAACGCAGCTACTCTAATGGAATTTACCCAGCTCTGCTCTGAAGGTCTCCCTGATGATTTTCCATTCTGGCTTGTCGGCGGGGTCGTCCTGCTGGATCGTTTCCACCATCAGGTACATTATGTTAAGCAGCACCCTGAGATCTGTGCTGTCAGCAAGGGAGATGGCTGGTTTTCTGACTGCACTGCTGCAGGCAGCACTGTTACTGAAAATCAGACAATGAATCGCATAATATTAGAAACTCTGACCAACATAAAATGAACTTAAAGCCTTGCAAAGCCAACCAAGCTTCATGTTTTTCTCGCTATAATCTTACTAAGCTAATTGAAACTGATTTTATTGGTGAATGGATCAAGTGCTAATCAAAGTCGTTTAATCTGCAGCATCTTGAACGTCAATTATTAGTTTCCAGAATAATATTTTGTACCAAAAACAATAAACAACACAGTTTTGAAAGTCAAGTACACTCCAACAAGGCTAGAAAACCAGTGAAGAACATACTCAATCTCCATGTTGAGCAGTTCCACCAGAGCAGAGAAGGTCCCCACATCAAGCAGCAGAAATATGTTATATCTCATCCAGTGCTGAACCTCAGCCTCACAGCTGCACTCTGCAAACGTCCCTGGAAAGAAAAAGAAATAATATATCAGGATAAATAAAAGTATCCTCACTGATGACAAATTTTTAATTCTGTTTAAAATTACTGTGATGAGGACTGACCCTGAGCCATGTAGAGAATGGCTCTAGCAACCTTCAGCCTCTTGTCCCGGGCGATGACTTCCAGACTGTCCAGCAGACGCATGGCGTGAGCTCTGTGCTGAGCTGCATCCAGCTCCGTCCACTTCTTATCAGACACTAAGGCACAGGACACGGAACAATTAGGTGTAATAAGCAAATCTTAATCTTCAATCTACAATTAATTAGCTAATTTGATTGTGTGTGATTAACTACTCACCTTGAGTTTTGAATTCATCCTCAAAGCACCTCCTGTTCAGAGAAAACTCTGGTCCTTCAGTGTAACTGTACAGCTCTGGAACATGCATAAAAAAATAAATCCATAAAAATACTCCAAGGACACTCATACCTATAACTAGATGACAGGTTTTAAAGGAATGACGCATTTCTAAAAGCTCAGTCGCCATGACAACCCACGCATACCTGACAGCTCTGCAGCCCACTTGTCTGTGTCCGAATATTCAAACTCGAGATCTGGAGACTCAGACAGTCCCTGTGAACAACAGATGGTAAAAATCAGGGATTAGACGGAGAGATACTAAATAAAATGATGTCCATAACATGTTTTAATTAACCAGATCCTACAAACAAGCAAATGTTTTCTCAGTGAACAAGCGTTAAGATAAGATAATCCTTTCTTTATGCCACAGTGGGGAAAATAAACTCTTGATCTCGAGCAATGTTCACAAATAATTCCAATGTTTGTGGTTGCAAATCAGCTTTTGTAAAACCAGTAAGTACACATGCAGTTTGTTAATGTGCAGAAAACATTTTTATTTATTTAAAAACACATTATGTTTCACGCGGAAGTTACGATGGCAAATTTTTGGACTTGAAATGTGAAACTGAGGAGTAATAGGCACTATGGGAACTGATCTGTAAACAGCCAGATGTTGGGACAGTTGTATTGTGTCGTAAGTTTGTCCCATCCCTGTAAATCTAAATGAAATGCAGCGCCAGATAATATGAAAACAAAACACTTGAATACTTGAATGTGCTGACGCATCAAACTAATTTGGTTCAGAAAACATTATTTTGGTTTAAAATATTTGGCGTGAGAAGAATTTATTGCAGTTGTTCAATTTTGAGGAGCTATTTTTTCTCGGTTGTTCTGATCTTCATTACATTTAATGGGGAAACATTGTAATCTTGATTCCGCCACATTAATTTATCAGCTTGTTTCTGGTGTTTACAGCACATCAAAATATAATAAAGCAACAGATCCAAAATAAAATAGTTAAAATTAACTCAATTTGGATAACTGGCAACGTTAAAAACCTTCCTGTGTTTTAAGCCATAACAATACAAAACACAATTAAAGAACACAATGAAACTGGCCATTCTGATGCACTGCCATAGAGTTTATTTTATTTTTTTACGCACCTGTCTTCTATTGTTATTTAATATCCATACTACCTCTGCAACAGCATGTAAATATACGATCCCTGTAACTCCTGTTTACACTTAATCCACTTTTTTTCGTACAGCTACGTTTACATCCTCTATGGACGGTTTGGAAAGTTTCAAACATTGTGTATTGTTCTATTTTTTGTTCTTTAAAAAGTGTCTTGTTTTGTACGTCATGCTGCTCAGATGTGGGACAAATTAGGTTTTCTGAATCTGAATTCTTTTCTGCTCTGTTTACATTTTCTAGCAGTTTTTCTTCTCCAACCACCATAAGGCAGTTTGTTACTTTAAAGGTACTGGTGATCCGTTTATCTATAGAGCCATTCTTCTAAATGACGTTTAGTATAACCAAGTCTGTACCTGGAACTGTCTTCTCTGTGTGATTATTTAAAACCACTACATAAGAACACATCGTGAAGTGATTTCCTTGCGTTGAGAATCCACTTAGACACTCAGTCTTTACAAATAACATAGACCGGGACCCCATACACTGCGGTTAGACTGTCATAGCAGGTTAACACATTAGAAAGCAGAGTCAAGGTTGAGACAATAGACAGACGAGCTAACACAGGACCTGGAACAGATCTCAACAGGTCGCCAGATTCCTGACAGACACTTCAGTCTGTCTGGCCTGTGACCGGCTAACATCAGCTAGCCACCTTTGCTCAGCTAAACCGCTCTTTAACATCACATGGCTTAACTGTGGACAACACATTACACACCCCATGGATACGTGCATTTATAAACAACTTTAAAAAACTCATTTAGTGCAGCTACTTGCCACTTCATGTCAGAAATGCTAGCAAAGCTACACAGCTAGCTAACGTTACAGTAGCAGTAGCAGGAGAGGCCTTGTCTGTTTATGGTGAGCTGAAAACTTGTGCGGAAAATAAATCTCCCGTCCACGTACCTCTGAATCTTTTCTCGCGTTGCGGGTAAATTCGCCCCTGCTTTTGTTGGGCAGCATAGCTCTCTGTTTATTGTTTACAGCTAGCCCACCGCCGTTCCCACCGACGTCCATAATTTTTTGGGCGCAGTGTACTCTCGCGAGACGAGAGTTGATCTGCGAGAATCTGACTACGTGACGTCAGTGTGGTTACAGCTGTTGCTACCGGTTGCTACTCTCTCATGGCATTTCTCAAGCATCCTGGACAACTTTCTTGTCGCGTTTTTTTTTCCTTTATATTTAGGATGTTCACGTGTCTCCATAAAATCCCAAACTGACTCCAAGATGTTAAGATCATAGTTCAGATAGCTGTGTCAGGACTCCTTGTTCTTCCTGTGGATGAAGATAGTTTTATGACTCTGGCAGCATGCATGGGCTCGTTATCAAGCTGCAAAATGTGTCTGGGACCGATCAGATCCCTCCCTGGTGATATTGCATGTTGGATAAGAATATAAACTTCTAAAGGCTTCAAAAACCGTTTTGAAATGTGGATTTTGGTTGTTTTCTTCTGAGATTTTCTTTCTTCCTGATGCAATGATGTTATTTAAACAAATATACCCTTTACTTCTTAATGGTCCCGCTGCATACTCTACAATTGTGCTTTGGTACTACATATTCCCTAACAAGATTACACTTACCCACAACAAACCCATGAGGTTTTTCAGACTGTTCCTGGCATGGTTGCCTGCAGAGAAAACACATTTGGACTACATACTGCCTCATAATGTCTCTGAAGTGATGTATGAAATTATGAAATGAGCCATTTTCAGGTTTAAACATCGGTTTATTAAAGATAACGGTGCACAGAAATTTGACAGTGTATACTGCTGAAATTGTGTTGTTTAAACTACAGACAGTGTTGAAAACAGAGGCCTCCGTTACAGCCAGTACATCATTCACAGAACTTTTATCTCGACTTTGTCAAAAACTTAAAACCAGCAATAATGTACAATTGTCAAATCACAGTGGTATTCACTTCAGTATGTCAAGAGTCAACCTGTCTGCTTCGGCGATAACACATTCATTTGTCTCTGTAGACCGAGTTTGAGCTCAGTTTAAACGACCATTGTTATTAGTTAAAACAAGAGACTTCATTATAGAAAGAGGCAGATCTCCAGTGTTACTGTGAAACTTCGATGTACGGTTGTTACTACACATACAACTGGGATAAAAATATACATTAAAATCAGTGTACAAACACAACCGAATGTATAATGTTGCTTACTGCTATCTAAAACAGTTTGCAGTAATTATCAGCATGTGTTCGTAGTAGAGGAAAACACTGGTTATACAACTCCCCGCCATTGCAGACGTGAAATACTTTTGACAGGATGAGGATGTTTGCTGCATAGCTATCACTGTATATTGCAAAATAACAGCCGTGATGGGCATTAGCATACTTGGGAGAGACACACAGTTGTACATGTGAATATAAATTACTAAGCGAGTTACAAGGCACTGTCAACTGACCAGTAACCATGGTTACAGCGCTCATGCTGCTGACAATGATGTCCTCACTCGAAGTCCTTGGCTCAAATGCCCTTAAAGCTGTTAGTGCAAAGATGAAAGCACTTCACAGTAGCACACTTTTGGCTACCATTCAAGAACCGACAAAAATCTGCTTGTTCATTCGCCACTACAGCACAAATGAAAGCACCTGTATGTTTTTAAAGGTGCCGCAGCAGGATACACATGGTGGGGAAGGTAATACTGCCTCGGACAGCCCAAAGACCACCAGTGTCTAATACAGAATGTCAAAAATTCATGAAGTCACAACTACCTGCACACTATGTAGTTTTAAGTAAATATGAATCACTTCACTAAGTCATCTGATGTGCCCACTATTTTAAAAAAACACGATGTGAATATAGAGAAGTAAATGTGAACTGCATTTAGCAAGCCTCACAAAACAGTGATGCATCCTTTCAAGCAAAAAACATTTTCCGGAAACAAAAGACATGGTGTTATCAGAATAACTCTAACACCACAAAATAACACAGTAAAGTAAAGCTAACACGACCGCTTCATTAAATGGGTTGACAACAAAGATTATCTATTTCTAGCCCCATAGCATTTGAGGATTTTAGTTTACTCTTCTGAGGTTAAAATTATTTCATAAAAAACTGACATCTTCTAACTGACACAAGATCATGAGTCCTGTGACAAATGTAACCCGAAATACTATACAGACAATGGCTCATCAGAGGCCGTACAGTATGAATATACCGTATGTAACAATGGTCAGAATGCTTCACACAGATTTACTCTGGTCAGCGGATGACACCATTCATGGATTATAAAAATCTCTATAGTTATTTAAGTTTCTACTGTAAAGAGTCATTTTATAGCTATGAGAAATTAGACATGGACACTAAGATCTGAGAGTGAAGAGGTAAAAAATATATTTATAAATCATTTGAGATATCTGAATGCCCTGAGGTGCAGAAACTACTCTAACTAGACACTAAAGCCTCATAAATGGACACTTCTTTTTTTTTTTTTTTTCAAGAAAATAAATGCCAAGCTCTCCTCTAATGTTTTCTATGGACAACAAGTGCTTAAGTTCCTTTTTTGCCCAGATCTGTGGAAAGTTAGGAATAATGGTGATGATACTATAGAGCTCAGGACATGTCTACCTTATATTGTGAGAGGAATGTAATGAGTGAATAAGTGCTTCAATATCAAAATATCAAAGAACCCAAAGCGGCACAGAGCGATATCTGACTACTGTACAGCAAAACCACACAGGAATAGATCTTTGATTTACAGTCACTTTGTTATGGCTCACCTGGAAGCAAACAACTGCCTACTTACTGTAAGCATCAAGCAGACACAAAGAAACATTTCTTGACAGCCAAATATGCGACTGCCTATAAAATGTTCAGTATCTATTTAGCTTCATTTT
Organism: Chelon labrosus; assembly: GCF_963514085.1. Classification (NCBI taxonomy): domain Eukaryota; kingdom Metazoa; phylum Chordata; class Actinopteri; order Mugiliformes; family Mugilidae; genus Chelon; species Chelon labrosus. The sequence continues at coordinate 9,427,967 of NC_140340.1, forward strand.
GGTCCACCTAAATGGAGCTCGACTTTTTTCACAAGACAGGTGTTACTTAGGTTCTCGGAGCTGTGGAATAGTGGTTAGAGAAGTAGCTAAGGGACTGAAGGGTCACAGGTTTGCATCCCCCCATGTCCATGGCTGAGGTTCCTTGATCAAGTCTCTAACTTCAGCCCTCTGCTCTGAGTGCACACACTACTGTGTGTACGAATGGATGCATCAAATGCAGAGAAAGAATTGCCCCATGAGTGATCGGAAACATTAAAGGAAACATTATTATTATTATTATTTGTGCAACTTTAGATGTCTATTATTTGTCTGGAAATTACTGCAAGGTTTTATGCGCAAGGTTGATGAAACCATGAGCAAAAAGTGACAAAACAGAGTATTGTGTTTGGTCTTTCATATGACTCTTTTGCATTATAGAAAGGAATTTGATACAGTGCTTATATAAAAAAATAGCGCTTAATGGGAGTATAACTGAGTCAACGAACCGTTAACATCTTATCACCTGTAAACCTCCCTTCTCACAGTCATTTGGCACAATATATTGATATATTATTCAATGGCTATCAGAAAGGAACCAGCAGGTTTAGAAACACATGCAATAAAAATCTTGTGTGCTGAGTGCCGCAGTTACACAAACTTTTCATAACTAGCTGGGCGGCATATGCATCATCTGTAGGAAGCAGCAAGTAAAGCAACACCTGCTGTGGCCACTAAAACACAAGTAAATGTAAGCTGCGCATCCCGAGAACAGTATAAAACACAATATACATTAATCTGTCTTTCATCTGGAGGACAGGTGGGGTCAGGAATTGTCCACACATAGTTCTTCTGAGGTGTGGAAGTGGGGTATTTTGCACACTAGTACCTGTGAATAATAAAAACAGGTTAAATGAGAAAATACAAACAGAAACATGTGTTTTTGTTGGATTTCGTTAGTTCCCTCGGACTGAAATTGGTCTTGTTGTTCGTGGTCTTTAGTAAAACAAGTCATGGTAAAATAGTGTGGATCCTAATTTGTGTTATTTTGTCCAATATTTAACATTAGTGGGTGAATAATAATAATGGTTTAATCAATTAAAACTTCCCTGAGTTTTGTATTAACCTATGTTTAGCAAAATATAAAATTACAGAATGGTACCTGTAGTAGTTGGGTTTAAAGGGGCCGTTCTTATTCAGTCCAAGGTATTTTGCCTGTTCATCAGACAGCTCTGTCAGGTGGGCATCAAAAGTGGCCAGATGGAGACTAGCGACGTATTCATCTGAAATAAAGAGGTATGCTTTAGTAAGAAAGAGACACATACACATACAGAAGCTCAACACAGAATGTAAAGTGGGTAGAACTGAACAGTCGTGACAATATGAGTTGGTTTATGAGCGCCAGTGCCAACATCCCTAGAGTGCATGAAGATCAGGGAAGTTTTGTTTGTAGTTTAGTTTTTTTAATTATGATCTACTGTGCAGAGGTTAGCACTGTGTGGAGTTTGCATAGTCTCCTTGCATGGGCTTTCTCCAGGTGCTCCAGCTTCCTCCCACAGTCCGAAGATGTGCATGTTAGGTTAATTGCTGATTCTAAATTGGCTGTAGGTGTGAGTGTGAATGGTTGTTTGTCTCTTTGAGTTTGCACAGTGATAGACTGGGGACCTCTACACAGTGTACCCTGTCTCTCACTCAAAACCTTGGATAGACTCCCATGGCTCTATATGGATGGATTAAAACCTGTGATATTAAATTTACATGCAAAGCAGATTGGTGAAGAAATGTATTCATACCCACAGCCCAGCTATAAGTAATTATGTTTGTAGGCCTTGACTATAAATACTAACTACAAGCAGTGCTTTCTCCTCACCCATCTTTTTTGGAAGCAAGTAAACGTCCTGCTTGTACCGTCCCTCAGGAGCGTTGTACAACTCTATGAGGGCCAGGGCCTGAAAACAAACGCAATAGTGTTGTAAATGTAATTGCACATGTTGTAATAGAGTAATACATTAAGCAATGAACTTCTGAATAGAGCGTAATAATCAGAAACCACTCCAGTGAACAGTAGCTGCACATAACTGCGAGTTTACTGTGTTATATGACATTTCCAGGTCAGATCAAGAGCTTATCTGTCAGGATTAACAACTAATCACCAAACATGGAAAAACACACAGTAAAGCCTATATACTTTATCTGAATTGGACTGCAGTAATGACTGTGGCAGACTGCAGCAGGGCTTTAGCTGCTATCAGTGTGCAACAACATGTTACCTGAGTGGTGGCTGTGATGGACAAGACAAATGTAGGGACAGTGGAGCAGCTGAGGTTCAGGAGACGTCCCTAGGAAAGCAACAGGAACATAACTGCTTTAAAAAGCAATCATAGCAAAATTCTGCTTGAGCCCAAAAGACTTCATATGACAGTTCACAAACTGTAAACAAATCTCATTTGTATTTACATTTGTATTTAATGTATATGACTGCAAGTTACCTCAGCCAGGAGAATAACTCTCTTGCCATCTGGCCAGATGACATGATCCACCTGAGAGCGTACCCTCTCCCAGGTCAGCTCAGGGGTCCGGAGACTTGCCTAGATAAGACAAGAACATCAGTCACCATCACGTTCTTTATGGTAGTCTAAAGTATACGTTCAGAGCATCTCAAATGAATGGACAGATTCATAAGTGCTAGTTTACCACATCAATCTCAGTATTGGAGTGTCCCATGTTGCAGACAATGGAGCCATTTTTCATTCGGTCCAGCTGGTCCCTGGTCACCACGTTCTTATTCCCTATTGAAAGACACAATGACATGATTTGATGGCCTCAGGAACAGTGCAAAGAACCATGGTCTGAGAGGTACTCATTATAGATTAAAAAAATGTAATCCCACATCAGTGCAATGGCTTTAAAGGGGAGTTTACCAGTGCATGTAATGATGACATCCACCTGGCGAATGACCTCATTCAGCTTGACCACTCTGAACCCGTCCATGCTGATTACACACAAGAGAAAGAAGAGGTTCAGCATTGATCTTGGACAACGACAGTGACAAACAGAAAAGTATCTATAATGTATTGACAAGCAAATCAATTCAACTGTAGTTGTAGGGCTCCCTGTTGTGTTTGCGTTTAAGCTAAACATTAGTTATCCAACTATAGATCTTAAGACAGTTAACTGAAGTACAGATTTCTGGACAGCTTTGTCTCTTCTTTTTATATACTGTATGTCAACACATTCAGCATGCTGTTCATGCCAGTTCTCATTTTCCTCACCAGGCCTGCAGGGCACAGATGGGATCGATCTCTGTAACATAGACAACGGCTCCCAAAGCTTTCAGGGCAGCACAACAACCTTTCCCAACCTGAAAAGACAAAATAATAATGTACTGTATGACTGGTAGCCACCCCTACCTTAACAAAGAAATAACATTACACACAAACAACCCTAATACAAAGCCACTAAGGCTCCAGTTATTGAACATGACAAGCATAATAGTCCCAATGTCCTGCAAACTCTGATTCGTTAACGTTGTCTAGACTCAACGGTCAAATGAAATGTCTGTAAATCTTGTCCTGTCAGATGCAATGACAGTAATTGTTATGAGTTTACGGCTTGCAATGTCTCGCCATGAATGTTTTGACAGTCACACTACTAAGATTAGAGCTGGCATGTTTACATTTAAAGAAGTATCTCACCTCACCATACCCACAAACGACCACCTGTTTGCCTCCGAACATGACATCTGTGGTTCTCTTCAAGCTAGAGAGGTTTGAGACACAGAATTAGCACATTTTGTGGAAGTGAAAAAAACGCCAATCTGTATCGGTGTCCAAAAATCTGGCATCACTGCGATGGTTTAAAGTAAAGTGTGATTTTGCACTGTCTGTAGCAAACGTTGTACCAAAAGTTATCACAAAAACATGGATATTCCGTCTGACATATCCACTGCAACTGATGCAAAGCTCTTCATGACATGAAATATTCCAGTCTAGAGGTCTGACGCTGGAAACATTAAGTGTCATTTGTAATAATGGAACACCTTCTACAAGACAGGGCTGATAATTAATCAGGAGGAACAGCTATTAATTACGAGTGGCGAGCACAAAAAGCAGTGACCCGATAGAGAGAGGGGCAGACGTTGTTAAAGAGTACTAGACTTTTCATATGGTGCCATGTTGATAATTAACAGCAGGACAATACATGCAAGTTGTGTTCTCAGGCAGTTTTGCTGAGTGTTCAGAGTCCAGGGTTTTTAATGTGCATAGTCGAAGAGCTTTTACAAGGATAACGGCGTTTTAAAAATCTGTTAAGGTCTTCAATGACAAGCTTGTACATACTTGTATATTTTTACATAATGCAGTGACAGATTGAAACACCACTGACTGTTCAGCTTAGAAATAAAGTGTCAAATGCGATGCACCTGAACAAAGAGATATTATTCATATGTTTATCTTTTTTGTCACACCAAATCATTACCCACAATGCAACCCAGCCATCAACAGTTCAGTCAAGAGACTCACTATGTCTGACTAATGGGGCCTCTAGGCAGCAGTGTATTTTGCAGTTGTAAGTGGTAGGCGGGTATGATTTCATTTTAAGCCAGGCAGTTATTTCTGCTGTTTTTTTGTTTTTTTTTTGTCTCTCTGTGTTTATTACATGTCACATTGTTTTAATGATAGAAGCAAGGACCTTTGCTGGATGCTTTATTTCTTCCAAACCTTATTAGTCACTGTAAAGCTGTCCAATAAACAAACTGAACTAACGTTTATACAGTCGGGAACTGTTTTTGTTGAGCCTTCCAACAATCAAATACCAAAAACCTAAGCCTACTCACCCATCCAGGATTGACTCTCTGCAGCAGTACAGGTTGTCGAACTTCTGCTTTGTCACAGAGTCGTTTACATTCATGGCTGGCACACACAGCTTCCCAGCCTTCGACAGCTGATACAGCCTAGAAAGAAGAAGATGTTTGTGTGTAACTGAGACTTTAAACAAAGCGCATCTTGCACGTCTCTGTTAAGTGATAAATTACCTGTGAACCCCGGTGACACTTTCCTCTACAATGCCTCTTATCTTCTTGAATACATTTGGATATTTCTTGTACATCCAGTGTGTCAAATCTCCTCCATCATCAAGGATCTAACAGATAGGAGGAGCAAGCTTGAGCGTTTCTTTATAAACAATAGTTTTCATACAGAGACTGATATCTTGTTTTCTGTAGACCGTCTAAAACATTCACATACTTTTTACTTTTTATTAACGAAGAGCATTTGCTTTCCGGTGTTTTTATGAGTCCTGGGGCAGTTGCTTGTTTGTGCCAGTCGTATACTGTATATTACATCTTATGGCTACAAAATTGTGTCTGCCAGTAGAGAAAACCAACCATGTTAGGTTGCCAACCCTCAGTGTTGACACAGCGGTCAATGCACCACCAGAAGTCATCCTCAGACTCCCCCTTCCAGGCAAACACAGCCACACCTGAAATACAACGAACAGGTAAAATCTTAAACCAGTAAATAAGGTCAACTTTACCCAATCTGGTCCAAAGCTCTTATACTAACTAATAACAGCTTTCTCATTTAAGCTGAAAGTCTACAATCAAGAATGAGATGCTGGTAAAAATGACACACCACCAAAGAGATTACATGAACGTCATTATTAGGAATTAAAGCAACTGGGAGAACTACGCAGCAATAACAGATGTTTGCACTGTCTTAGTGCCCTTTAGTTTAATAAACAGCCCAGCATGTAGCAGACTATGCACAGCAATATATTACTGAACAGTAGACACCAACCCACCGCCCCTGGAAATGATCTGCAGTGTGTGCAGTGTGCTGTGATCCCTCAGCTTGCCAGATCTTGAAAGGTCTACAGTGAAGACTTGCATGCATACTTAGATTATCACATAGCAACCACAGATAAAAGGCTCAAGCAGTGCTGCTCCTTCACTAAATGGAAAAAAACGTACATGTTGCCATTATCTCTGCAGGGCTGAACTTCAAGCTTTTTTGTCAACATTTGCTAACATTAATCTTGGATTTAAGAGACAAGACGTTCCCATGGCAAAGAGAACCTCTGCTCATCAGAAAGCACGATAAGATCATAATGTTTGCCATCAAGTGCAAATAAAATATGTATGAATTTCGAACATCATTATTAATTAAGGTTCACCGGCATTTATGACATGACATAAAGTGACTCATTGTGTTTGAGCTCCAGAATTAAATGTTCCCAGCCGCCTCTGCAGCGTACCTGTCTCCGAGAGGGCAGCTGCTACTTCATTCTGCGTCGAGTAAATGTTGCACGCAGTCCATCGACACTGAGCCCCGAGAGCCACCAGGGTCTCTATCAGCACCTGAAAGAAAACACAAACAGATAAGAGGTCAACAAGAAACTACTCACAAGTAGACAACATATCAATCAATATGCATGTATTCTTTTTATTCTATATCACATAAGGTTACAACGAACCCATTTATTACTCTGTTACATACTTTATTTGACTCAGTGATGTGAGTGCATCCCACAATTTGACTCATAAGATGTGGTGATGGATGATGAGTGTAACTAATTTATGGAAATACAAACAATGTATGAGTTTAATTATTTAAGTCTCATGTAATACAGGAGCTCATGTAGAAGTAAGCACTCCTGGCAAAGAGGCACTTTCACACTGCAGCGTCTGCTTGTGCATTGAAGCTCAATGTCAGAGAGAAATCTTACTGCAGTCTGGGCAGTGATGTGAGTGCATCCCACAATTTTGGCACCTGCCAATGGTTTCTCACTCTGTGCCCTCTTCCTGAGTGAGATCAGCGCTGACATATCTGAAAAAACACACGTGACATATAGTGAGTGGGAAAGACAGCAGCAAGAGTGACGCAGAAAAAGTCACAAAATCTGAACAGGCTGAGTCACACCGTGTCCTCTGTTCTACCTTGTTCCGCGATCTCAATCTCACGTCTGCCAAATTCAGCCTGTTTGATGTTCTTGACACAGAAATCACTGCTGCCCTTGGTGTTGACCTGTGTTTTGTCCCTTGGCGAGCTCTCGTCGTCAGAGCTATCCGTGTAGGAAGCAGCTGCGACAGAGGAAACAGAGGATTATTATTTTTTTCTAAAACTGACGAGTAAACAAAATAAACAAGGCTGTATGAACATTTGAGCAGGTGTTATACAGTGCTTATTTTGGAAAAGACGTTCTTTTTTAAGGAGCTAAAATATGATGAGGAGGAGAAAAAATAAGCATTGCAAGGTTTTTAAAAACACTTAAAACTTCATAAATCATAAATGAATGCACAATGCTGTTCTGCAGAAAAACTGAACTGGGATGCAGAGTGGAAGAGAGCGTGGCCGTGTGTCCTTCTTACCAGAGCTGTAGCTGTCTGTGGATGACTGAGAGATGGAGCGGGACAGGGAGCGACGGCCTGCCTTGGTTGGGAACCTGCTGAACTCTTGCTTGTCCTCCACAAACTGGATTTGCTAAAATAAACATGTTACAAGTTATTTTGTAGGTTTAAATTGAAGCTTTTTTCAAATATGACTCAAAGACATAAAGTATATCTGAAAGCAGAAACTATATTTCTGTCTGGGTAGCGTTTTAGTTTAAAAAGGACACTAATCTCTGCTTCATGTCCGTCTGAGATAGATATTAGAGCAGAGTTGTTTTTTCTTTTCTCTTCTTGAGGTCTTGTTTATATGCCATTATGCCTTAACTGGATTTAAATAGAGTGGAATTTCGTTTTCTGCTTAAAGTTTGCCAACGGGATAATCCTACTCAAACCAGTGGGCTTGTTTTATGTGTATTGCCAGAAATAAAGGTCTGACCGCAGCACAGCGGACTCCGCACCGGGCTCATTCTAAAACGAGGCTGCCAAAGCCATATTCTGCTTTGGATGACCCCGTCTGACACATCCTTGTGTAATAATAGTGAACATCCGCTCTCAGCTGTGTTGCCTTCAGGAAATTTCCACTCACATTATTTGCAGCTGGGGGAATAAAACTGTAATGCTGTGGTATTAAACTGATTGACATGAGCAGGTCTGAATTGTAACTACTGATTATCTTTCCGACCTATTACACAATCCTTGCGGTGTATTTTTGCCTTTTCAAATATCGTTTTTCTGTATCTCGGTGAGGAATACGTCCAGGCTCTTTAACAGAAAACAAAGCACGTCCTTCTGTACGAGGAAACAACTGATGTTTTCATTATGCGTTGTGGTCAGATAACTTTTTGTGACAGCAAAGTTTTGATGACAGGGATTTTGCCTGCATGGAAGAAACATGAGATGGAGATAAAAATCCTCCAGGTGCTGAAACGCTATCTTTGCACACAAACTCCTGGGTCAAGGTGTCAAATGGTGACGGACAGATCTCTGCACATCAGCGCTTTCCTGGAATGTGTTTGTTAATGTGATATTTTAAACTTTAAAAAAAAAAGCAGGAGATGTACAGAATCAGTAGAGCAGACTGGGCACGAAATGACTTTTAAGACAGAATTTATACCTGTTGCACCCACAGAATGTAGTCTGTCTAGTCATTGCTTTACACCTATCCTATGACTAAGAGGCAGGTTAAAAGTGGAAAGTCTTAACTAGTTTTTACAGTGAAAATAAAAATCTTGATACAACAGTGTGACTAATATACACAGACTGAACAACCAGCGAGCATTCAAGTGTGAAAGAGTAACAAGCGACCGCACCGATCCTCTGAATATACTGTATATGGGTTTCAGCAAGGGTGCAGGTCCTGTGCAACCCAGACGCAAAACTGACTGATGTGGTGGCACAGTGGTATGGGTCTGTCCATGACGCACGCATCTTGAGGGAGAGAGCACTGAGGGTGTGATGAGGGAAAGCTCTCTGGCATTATGCTTGGCAGCAGTGCATATACTTACTGTAGAGTTTCACAAACTAAGTAATGTCATTTCTGCAGTCATTTTTCAATGAGACTACAGACTTTTTATACGTGTGCGAGCCTCCTCGCTTCCCTTTATATATGTATAAGTGTTGGGTTCTGCTTTCTGATAAACTCAGTGCTAGTTTGTAGGTTTAGGCCTGGAGTTGAAAACCATCCACATACCAGTTCAAAAACCTGGCAACAAGGAACAATGTGAAGCTGTTTCCTTAAGATTAAGGTGACGAGACACCACATATTTTCCTCTGGACAGGATGGTGTGGATTTCAGAGTCCCAAAGCCTGACTGACTGACGCACATTGTTCTATGTAAGCTGGCATGGTGGGCTTTTGTGTTATTTTACTATCTGTCTTCATTTACATCCGTGTGCCAGAGATCTGTCCTCTCATGGGACTGTAGTTCAATTTGAGCGTTAAACTGAAGTCGATAGATGATTTACCTTCACTTTAACGCACATGCCCCCAGACTCTGAGTGTGAACCTCTTGCTTTGTGCCATGTCCAGAATGTTTTTATATTTTTTTTTCCCTTGCAAACAGTATTAGTCATTACTTTGGCTGGGAAAACTGTGGCTAAAATAACAAAAAGAACATATTTAACCATTATCCCCTCCAAAAAAAATGACCACATACACAACTTAGAACTATTTATTTGCCAAAACAAATGTCTTCTACTGTTACCCTCAAGCAAAGAGGATATAAACTACACAGAAAACCGTCTTCCTTTATCCCCAGCAGTAAGACTTTCCACTCATACGCCTCACAAAAGGCTCCATACCAGAAAGAGAATAAGGATGTGAAACAAATCTAGAACGAAGCTGCCAGGCTGACAAATACATCTCGGGTTGAGCATTTCCCTTTGATGGACTGCTCATCACTGCTGTGCTGTAGGTTTTCACAACTTAGACACACACTTATAGAGTGTACTTAGCGCTGAACTGGTGTTTCATTGTTGACTTTTGTCCTGCTTCAGTGAGGTGTGCCAACAGTTCCCACTCTAAAGCCTCAAGAATTCCAGGCTCAGCTCTTCCTGGTTCCTTGTAAGTGTCAGATAACATTGTTCTCCTGCAGGTTTCACAAGGAACATTTGGTTCCGTTGCTTCACCGAGCTGACACGGTCAGATGAAACTGATTCTCACAAACGAAACTGATTTCCATTGTAGGTTCAAGGACTCATTGTGTTGTATGCAGTGCAGGCTGCAAGGTAAAACGTATGAATTGTGATATTTGGCTGCATACATTAAAATGACTTGACGCTCAAAAGTTTAATGTTGTTGTTTTGGGTTTTTTTTTTACCTAAGACTCATGTGTCTTTTAATTGTTCATCTTTAATACAACCACTTGAAGTTTTAACCTGTTTTAACTGAGTCTTTTAACTATTTAGCTTTCTGTCATTCTCATTGTCTGCATTACAGTTGTATGCATGTATGTCAAAATGACAATAAAGCTTGATCCACCGTAAAATCCCTTTATAGCAGTTTCCGTAACATATACAGTCACTTGCCAGCTCATCCGTTCTAATATAACAGTCCTGCACTAAATCTTATCTTCATGACCGTTGTGATGTTCAGTTTACGTTGAAAGGGCATAAGAAAGGTGGTAACTCAACCGTGTGATTGTTTTGAAAGATGTGGTTTACGGTGCTGCTGCTAAACCGTACTGGATCAAACTCAATATAAACATGCGTCGCTACAACACGATACACTTCATTAGTACTACAAATCACAGCCTCCAAAATGAAAACGCGGTTGAATCAACATCTCTCTCGGTTATTTTTAAACTAATCCTGAATATCATAACCTTCAGGAAGATAAGATTTAGCGCAGGACTGTTATATGAGAATGGATTTGTTTTTACTAGTGTGTCTACTTTACAGGTATTTATGTTGCAACACAGATTGAGTTCATTTCTTGTTCTGTGACCTTGTTCTGTGACAAACAATTAATTAGTAATGATTTTTCTCTATCGCTCTCTCTCTACTTCTTTTCATTTGTATTTGCCCTTCACATGCAGGGTTGAGATTAAGGCCACTCTGTTTATTTACTAAAGGGCTGCAGCATATTAATCATTAATAATAGAAACTACATCTTTAACTATAATAGCCAAAAAACAAACAAGATGCCACAAACGTTGCATGCAGTGATTACAATATTTATGTTACATATTTAGGTTTATAATGACGGGCAGTATAACCTCAGGTAGGTTTAACCACATCTGTTGTGTGCAGCTATGTTGCCTCTTACCTTTTTAACTGGTTTGTGAGTGGGCACCGCGCTGAAGACGGCCGACAGCTCTCCCATGTTCATCTCGCTATTTTTGCTTACGGTCATGGCTGAGTATTTCTCCGCCACGTTTTCGCTCTCTTTCACCTCTTTGCTCGCCTGCTTCACCTCCAGCTTCGCCTCCAGGGCCGGGTCTGACATGTTGGCCGTGGCTGTCAAACGCTACCTGGACACAAATACAACAACAACAACAGCAGCCGTTGGGCACCGAACGTCACAAGCTAACGGATGTCGAGGTCCCCTCGCGCTGCTGCTAGCTCGTTAAAGGAAGCGTTGAGATTACGTGCGCGTAAAAACTATTTATAAACGCGATATTTAACTGACTGTGTGTGCTCGACTTTAAACGGGCAAACGTCGTTGAGTAATCTGGTTGTGCAGAGAGCTGCCGTGCTGTTTCCCTGCTGGCTCAGCTGTCACCTGGCTGAGTAACTTTGTGGGCGTTAACCAACGGACTGAGGAGGCGTCATGCATTAAGCTGCGTTCAATGTAAGTAGGACAACAAACATAACCGATGATAACCATGCTTTAGTTTCTTGAACATTAATGACAGATTAATTAATCAGAATTCCTAATACAATATTTGCTGAAAGAAGGCAAAGTTATGTAGATTTATTATTAATTGCCTCTTTTAACCTCGTTTTGTTACGTGATCTGAACAGGAAGTACACCAGAATTCTACACTACAACCCAGTACTTGAAGTACTTGTACTAATTTGCATAATATGCCGTTTTGGCAGTGAGAGCACTATTTCTTGTACTAACAGGAAGTTGTGCACGATTCGTATCTTCGGATCAAATTGTGATTCCGGAAAGGAAAAGGAAAAATACAAACACGTTACTTCCTTGAATTATACTATAAGACACCCTCCGTGCAGACTTGCCACCATCGAGCACAATTCATTTTTTTTCTCCACATGTGGAAAACACACCCAGTTACCTTGTGCATTACATTTGTATATTTGCAATATTTTTCGTATGCATCCTTGCAAGTCGGAGTATGCGATTGTAGCAAGGAACCCAGAGCCAGAGCAGTCAGCCCCCACTTGTTCGAACTGCAACACAAAGCACATAGGAAATACTAAGCATCACAGTTATAATTAGTTTTCTGCATTTGCATGAACTCCATATTCAAATGATATCTAAGCCACAACATTGTCTAACACTCCCCATTCTGTTTCTTGTGTGCCAGTCAACCAAACCTAGACATGTGTTGGTCAGTTTGTTTTTCACAACTTTTTCTGTGTAAATGCACGAATACATTTGTGTCAGTGACGTTCATCCACGGTTCATGGCCAGTCCATTTCAAACCCTACTGCATGCTGTGCCGTCTCTGCAAAGCTTGGAAGGATTTGAGAACATGGTGTGCGGCCATCTGTTTAAAATCTGACTGAAAGTGGTTTAATGCATGCTGAGGTAGGCTCCTCTAAGCCCCAGGAATACAGTTGAAACAGATCAAAATGACTACTCAAGCCAAACTATAAGCAGTGCAGGGGTGACTGTTTAGTGGGAAACAGCAGCTGTGTCTGAGATGCAGGAGTGATGATGTGCGTGCAGCAACCTGACAAAAGGGGATGCGTGTCCAAAAGACAAAGAAAGCTAAACTGACCAAGATTAACTGGTAGTGAGGTTGACATCCCAAAGAGATACGTGGCTTGATCATCAGGTTTTGTTTTGTTTTTTTATCCCACACCACCACAAATGAGTTTTCAAAGTGAATATGTTCATAGAATCCTTTATCGTATCTCTTCTGCTTAGTGTGAAATAATCAGGTAAAATTCTCAAGTATCATGCTTATGTAAACAAAGTTCAATGCTATACAATGAAAGGTAAAATCCAAATAATTATTATACAGTGCATATAGTTGTCTGACAGTACTTCAAATGAACTTCCTCCTCTACCGCAGTGATTTGTCTACCACAACCAGACAAGCAGGTTGAAAAGTAAAACTGGATATAGGTAGCCTATTTTTAAACTTGGTAACAGTGGTTTTCATGAGATTGAGCTTGCATTTTGAGTCTGTTCATTATGACTGTTTTGTAGCAGAAAAGTCACAATCAAGCATCAGTCTTATATTAACCCTAGCCAAGTTTCAAATACATACTGTCAATAAAATGTCACAAGCAAAAGACAAATTTTATGTTTGCTTTAATTAAGTTTGTGTATGTTGTATTGCTCTTAGATTATCTGTATCCGGATTGTATATTGCATGTTATTTTATTCAATTATGGTTTAAGTACAGGGGAAAACGGCACAAGCCAGACAAAAATGTTGAAACAGCGCCACATTACATTGACTCCTACGTTGTGGTTGGAGGTGGTATCGCAGGTTTACGTGCCGACGTCGTAGTGTGCGTTCGCTAATGTTTCCCGGTTCAGCTGTTATTTTGAGGTTCATTATAAAATATTATTTAACTGAATCAAATATTACTTAAAAAAAATACCGAGACCGTTGAAATTAAAATAGGTAATTACAGGAGGGATTAATCATTAAAATAAAACACACATACCAATTAACCCCGCCCTACCCGGAGCACCATCCTGGTCACTCGGCCGACAAACGTCTTTTCCGCCACGCCATTTTCCATCGACAAGCGAGAGGTAGAAAGCAGCGGGACAAACGCCGACCACTTGAGCAACGGATTTCGTCTCACACGGTAGAGTTTGGACAGAATACTTAATGCCGAATCGTGCATGGTTTATTTATTTTTCGTACTAAATGTCGAGTTCGGACCGGTTTACCGTATGAACCCGCACGTTTGTCGGATTGTTTAATTCCTCTTGATTTGTAGCCGCTGGCTATCACTAGGCCTCGGAAAGGAGACAGCCATTTTAGCAGTTCTTAAAAAGCCGTTGGCTATCATTTGCTCCGAAACATAATCAAATATGAGGCTGGAAAATACATATTTAACATGCGACTGTGGTAAAGTTTCTGTTTAGCGAAATACTAATGCCCAGAAACGGAGTTAGCTTTATCTACCATGCGTAACATTTTTGAGTAGGTAGCTAAAGCAAAGTTAGCATAGGCTGCTAATCCGACAGGGAAGTAGGCCACGCGATACTTGTTTGCCAAACATTTTAAAGAAACGGGTCCTGAGACGAATAAATTGTCTTTTTTTTTTTAATGTCAAATTAGGTCAGTAACAGAATACGTGCTTTTATAATATTTAAAATTATTGAACGTTGTCCTTAAAATGTAAGCTAATGTATTGAACGCAAATTTCAATATTAACACACACTTTTACACTGTGCGCTCGACAAGCTTGGTTTTAACTACTGGTTTAAGCTTTTTGAATACTTAAACAACAGTAACAGTGGTGTATTGCCTATTGGTGTGTGTGTGACCGGTCTTTTCCTTGACTGTAACTTGTGAACTATCCCACACATTTCTGACCAACCCTTTCTCCTTGTTGTTTTTAGATACAGTCATGCACCGTGACTGCCCCCTTGACTGCAAGGTCTACGTTGGAAATCTAGGCAACAATGGAAACAAAACAGAGTTAGAGAGGGCCTTTGGCTACTACGGTCCTCTGCGCAGTGTTTGGGTGGCCAGGAACCCCCCAGGCTTTGCCTTTGTAGAGTTTGAAGATCCCAGAGACGCGACTGATGCAGTGCGGGAACTTGATGGAAGGTAGGCAGCGTTCTAAACCAATGTAGAGGTTCAGCAGTCAGACTCTTGCTTCATGGACAGTGGTTGATGATTACTGGTTGTTTTTCAGGACATTGTGCGGTTGCCGGGTGCGCGTGGAGCTGTCCAATGGCGAGAAGCGCAGCCGAACCCGCGGCGCTCCCCCTTCGTGGAGCAGACGCCCTCGAGACCGAGACGACTACAGACGGCGTAGCCCCCCAGCCAGGCGAAGGTGACCTACATGTTGTTGTTTGTTGGTGACGAGTAGAGACAACATTTGATCTATCGTTTACTTAAATTCTGCTCTGGGACTGACTTGATTCTACTTTCTTACCCACCGTATATTTCCTGGTAACTGGTTATGAGTTCCCAGTCTAGGCATTTATAATGTTGTTTTTCCTGCTGATTATACATTTGTGACTGTTGCAGTGTCTAAGGCTTGCAGATTCATCTTCATTGACATTATGGTCATTTTTTGTAAGTAGTCAAACAATTAGACCTCCAAACCCAAATAATGAACTGTGGAAATAGGGCATTACACTACGTCTTTAGGGATTCCTTTCTATGTAGGGGGAAAAAAACATCCAAATTGTGGCCTGCAAGACCTTACTTTAGGCACCAATGCTTCGTTGAAGTGCACGCTTTCTGTGCACTCTTGACTGCTTTACAATGGCAGAATAGGCATGTGAAACAGGTTTAGGCAGTAGCTGTGTCGGATAAAAAGTATAACCTGTTTAAAATATGGGGGGATGAAAGTGCCAAATGTGATGCATTTTCTTTTTGTTTGAGGATGCTTTTTATTTTTCATCTATATTAATAAGAATGAAACCCGTTGCAGAGCCACCACCATGCCTCTACTCACCACCCTCTGAGTCAATCAACTAGTCCTCTTTCAGCATCATGTGACTGCTGATCATCGAGCCCAAATCAGCTTGGCTGGTGCTGTCACATGACCCAGGCATGGCCAGTCGTCAGCTTGCACCAGCCCATTGGTTCCTCAGCATGCCGTTCTCAACCTCCTCCTCCTTCAACCTTAACCCAAAAGGCAGCGGCCCACCTCACATTCCCGACCAATCAGCGTATTACGTTCCCAAATGTCTACAACCTACCAGCAGCAGCCTTCGGCTAACCAATTAAAGCAGGAAAAAAGCCACTGCCAGCCCCCATCTGCCAGCCACCTAATCACCTTGCAGCATCTGGCCAGTCCTATTCAGCCAATTCTACCTACCCGGCCGACTGTCTGCCTCCCTTTCGTCATATCTAGCTTGTTGAAAACCAAAAATACTAGTAAGTTTTCCTGCTTCATTCAGTACACTGCTGATTACAGTTATGAAAGTGAAGAGACAGCTGGTTTGAAAAGGTTGTTCTTTTTCTATTATTTGGATCATAAGTTTGTCATTTTGTCGTCCACCATTTCTGTAGTCCTTGTTTCAGAGGGGAATGGTCCAACATCAAATATCTGGAACTTCAGCTTTCCAGAGATTTTGATGATAGATAATCATCTGGTATGTCTCGGGGCTCTGAGCAGAAGTATGAATTCGCACAAATCAAAACTCTTCTCAACCCCCCTCTATGAATATCAGACCTTTTTTTCTTTGCTGGTTTTAGGGAATCTTAGTCTGGTTGTTTTTCAGGACTTATTCCCTGTGACAAATCTATTGGATTTTGATACTAGCTTCCATATCTGTATGCCCCCCCACTTTAAAATGTAGTGGACCAGTTCCATACAGATGGTGGCCCTTGTGTGTTTGAGTTACTCATACCAGGGCCAGTCCACAGTATGATGTTTTAATCTTCTGCGAGACGAAATGCTGCTACTTGGCTCATTTCTGATTTTCTAAAAAGCCCTTAAAGCTCTTAAATGTTAATTGTTGGTCACACACTGCTCTGCCACTTAAGGTGGAGTATGATCCACACTGGTGACCTAAAAGATGCACATGGTACTGTGGGATAGGTAAGAGGTGATGCCTTATCACCTACCATCTTTATGTGCTAAGTCCATTGCCTTACGTTTTCTGGTTGAGATAAAAGTTTTCCCGGAGAAGTCTTTTACTTCCATTTTGAGTCAGTGGGTTAGACAAAGGGCCGTGCTGAGGGAGCCCAGTGTCAGAAAGGGAGTAAAAATAATGTGGAGCTCTACAGCATGATCATCGCATATGTCTACGCTCTTAACATGTTGTATTTTCCCTGCGCAGATCCCCACGCAGGAGGAGCTTCAGCCGCAGCCGCAGCAGGTATGGTAGCTTTCCAGTTAAATCTGTGTGTAGAAGTAGCAGAGTGGGTGTGTATTGAGAATTGCATATCTTAATAATTCTTTCTCGTGGTAATTTCACAGTCATGACAGAAATGTAATAAGTATGTTAAACATTTGGTCAGACCAGCAGTTTGTTTTTTTAAAAGTTGCTATGTTCCTATTGCAGGTCTTTCTCCAGAGACAGGAGGAGAGAGAGGTCCCTCTCCCGGGACAGGAACCATAAACCGTCACGGTCCTTCTCCCGATCGATGAGGTACATAGATCTCTTGAATCTTAAAGCTGTTTGATCAAAATGAAAACTACTGTAGGTCTTCCACCAAGTCTGCTGTCCAGCAGCTATTGGCTATTGACACGTTTAAATCACACTATGTTGACTTAACCGCCCACTTCCACCATTTCTTCAATTTCAGTAAATACGTCACAGCTCCTGAATTTTGAGTTTTGATCTTAAAAGACGGGGGGTAATTCCTGTAGACTATTTTGAACATGTTAAACATGGCCCCCTTTGAATTCAGCATAAAACGTGTTTTTAAATTGACAGTTCTTGACAGTAATTGTTGAAGGCATTAACAGTTGGGGTTTTGTTTTATTTCACAGTCGCTCCAGGTCTAACGACAGAAAGTAGAAGAAAGTCTGTCAGGACAAGAGGGAGCTGAAGATGAACGGTTTGCACAGGCGTTGCCGTGTCATACGTTGGACTTCAACATGGCCCTGTGGTCATTTTTGTGTTGTCTTTTTTCTCTTTTTTTTCTTTTTTAAAATCATGCATTTTAGTGTCCCTGCCCTTTTTTTGTCATGGTAATTTTCACTTGCAGTGAGTGGGCGCATACAGGTGTAATTCTTCACCTACGCCTCCTGATCCACGTCTGTGTTGTCGGTCCTGGGACAGTTGTGCCACCCAGCATTCCAGTTCACCATTAAATCTGTTTGCGTTCCGGTTTTTGTCAATGAATGTACTGTGTAGTTCGACCTTGTGTGAGTAGTAGTAGTAGTAGTAGTTGCTCATTTTCACTGTGTAAATGCCAGCATTGTTTTAAAAGAAAGGAATTCCCTTTTCCTCTGACTGTCTGTAAAGCCAACCTATTTTCAACTTTCTTCATACTGAAGGTTTCCATCTGTTTATAAATGAAAAAAAAAAAAGAGCACCCCCATTCAGGATGCAGAACAGTGGCATTGATTAGAAAAGAAAACGATGTAATGAACAGAATTTTTGTTTTTGAATTTTTCCATTATTTTTACTTTGTTTGATACTCTGTGAAATGGTCTTTCAATTAAAAATACTGGTTGGTTTAAAAAAAATGTTTATGGATTTCTGTTATTGTCTCAACTGGAGACTATTTGTCAGTTTGTTTTCCACAAGAGGGCACTCCTAGAGTACAGCCAGCTTTGGCTCAGGGCACATGGGGATTAAATAAATAAAAAGTGGCTTCGAGTCCACTGTTACCTCTTTGTACAGGCTGTAGTTAGTTTGGACGGTTTAACACCTTGTGTTCATTCAGAGTTTACTGTTTACACTTACATCTACTAGCAATTACTTTTTATTTCTTTCCTCCTTTACCTAGTTTAGTGTCTTTAAATATGATTACTTTCACAGTCTGAATTGATTAAAATGTTACATTTAGTGGTTGTAACACCAGGTCTTGTTGGTTAGAAGGATCAGATTTATCACCATATATGCTCACACATACAAGGAATTTGGTTTAGAGGTCTAGATGCGAACAATATGAAATGAACACAGAATATGGATTTAAGTAAGAAAACTAATCTTGATCCAGAATTCGAACCAGAATTATTTTAATTAAATACTTCACTTGTTACACAACGTTTGGACTTATGGAATATTTCGTACTCTTGGAAAAAGGTAAACACTTAACTCGGCGAGGGGAGCTTTTGATTTGGCGTCGCCGCAAAGATGAACAGCTCAGGTTTAAGTCTGATTGATGGGGTTGTTGTTTGGAGAAAGATCTCATTGGTTACATACGTTAAGTCAGTCGATAAGTCATAAGCAGCTGCCCAGGTTCGTGCTCCTGTCCTGTGAATTTCCCTCCTTCTCCCCTTGTTCATATTGTCTGGTACGAGGTGGTTATGTAATCAAGCTGCGTGAAAGTTTAACCCCTTTCACCAGGACAAGTGATAAGACATCCAAATAGTGGTGTCCTTGAGCGGCTGAAAAAAAAACGTCATGTGTAAGCGTGTGGTCTTATTTTTAATAAAGTCAAGGGGCCCTTTCTTCTGGGACTTTTTAAAGGGTTAAAATACTTGGGTTTTGGGGGTAAATGTTAAAATTAGGTTGTGGTAAGGGTGAGGTGCTTGTTTGATATGGTTTGGGTAAGGGGTCCAGGGGATAATGTCACAGGAAGGTCCACTAAACATAGAAAAACTAATTTACATGTGTGCATACTATTAAAATGCTCTTATACGTATTTATTAGTAAGAGTGAGACTCTAATATAAAATTATTAAAGTTTAATTTGATTATATATAATGAGACATTATGATAAAATATGTCATTCATTCAATTTTCAGCTGATTTTTTATTTTCTCCCCGGACTCTATCTTTACATTCCCCACCCCACCACAGCTCTCCCACAGTCCAATAACTTTTCTCGGTCACACCCACCCTTGCACAAGCCCACGAGTGTCTGTTCACGCTGACGGTCCACGTGAACCAGAGACACACAACACAGAAAACGCCGGGCGCTCGAATCTGCGCGCGCTTTTCCCCTCCAGTTACCAAAGGACCCGTGACGTCGCATGAGGCGTGACTCATGGCATGAGACGTCTCCCCACGGCCTGAGTAGAAACCCGCGAGAATCTAATCCACCAATGCATTAAGACAGGCTGCGATATTTCCACCCACTGTTATGTAACAGGCCCTGGCGTCCACGGACCAGAGGACACGACGACTATTGTTAAAAAAAAAAAAAAAAAAACTCATGGTAGAGCTAATTTTTAGCTTGGACCGCAGCTATTCTGAAACAGCAAAACTTTAAACAATGAATGTATTATACAGGCATGATAGATATTTACTTGTTTTTGTATAACATAAAATAAAAAAGCAACAAGTTCACATTGGGAAAAATCTGTTTAAGTAACAAATATCACTCTTATTTCTGTCCTTAAAAATGTCCGCCACTGTTTTAAATGTATTTCCATACATTTCTGATTGAGTTTAATTAATGACCACGTGCATCCCTCATAATATATGATAATTCACTGCATGTCACAAACAAGAAGCCCCGTAAAACTGGATTTGTGACAATGACAATGAGTTCAGTGTGTTCCAGCTTTACTGTTTCTGAGCACTGACTCTTTGCCTTACAATGGAAAAACAAGTCACTGAAATCAGATGAAATTCAGTCCATGAAAGGCAGAGAGAGTAATTGAGTAAGTGATTTTACAACTTAAAGGGGAACTACTGTTTTTTACAACCTGGATTTTATTTCTGGCATAAAATATGGTCGTTTACTCACCCATATAACTTTTGTGCCCCCTTGTATTCCTTCGGGAGATATTTAGATCTGTGTATATCCATGTAGTGGCAGTGACTGGGGCACCGAAACGCAGCCTCTAAATCAGTGGTTCTCAACCTTTTTTGGGTCCTGGACCCCCCTGCATATTTTTGATCAACCCCGAGGACCCCCCCCCCCACCCGATCTGGGGGGTAGCGGCACAATTCGATGGAAGCCGCTGAAGCTACATTTTGAATTACATTATGGCATTTATTCACTCTTTCAGGCAAATATGAGCTTTCTGTTGTGTCTCAGTCACATTTGAATAGAATAATGGCATTTCTATAGATGTCATGGGATCTTTTTTAAAAGATATTTTATTTTCACGGACCTCTTGCAATTACACCACGGACTACTAGGGGTCCGCAGACCCCCGGTTGAGAATCTATGCTCTAAATAACGTATTATGTGGCGCAAAACTCGTTCATTTCACCAATATTTTGTTATCGTACGCTAGTGCTATTCCCATAGGTCAATCTACAGACCCCGGATGATGATAACAGATGATGATAACAGATGATGATATCAGCTAACTCCGGACTCAACGGAGAATAGCATTGGCGTATCATAACAAAATATTGGTGAAATGAACGAGTGTCTTGGCAGATAATGTGTTATTTAGAGGCTGAGTTTCGGTGCCCCAGTCACTCCCACTATATGGATATATGCAGATCTAATTATCTCCCGAAGGAATACAAGGGGGCACAAAACTTATATAGGTGAGTAAACAATCGTATTTTATGCCAGAAATAAGGTCCAGGTTGTTAAAAACAGTAGTTTCCCTTTAAGCAACTATTTGTGACAATGCCAACATCAGATGCAGCTGCTATGTTACAAACTCATCCTCTAGGAATTTGTGTAATTCATCAGCGTAGCACCTCGCCATCAGAAATCAATAGATATCAGTAGAAATCAGACAGAATCCAGTGATGGAAGTTCGGGAATTACCTGGTTTAGCGCACAGGGTGGCTGCGTTTCACAAAATGTTTAATGGATTATAGGAAAATACCTATAGTAAGGGAGGAAGACTTAGGATGGGAGCTGAACGATGAAATTTTGCTACGAATATTAGCACAGGGAAATATGTAAAGGAGGCTAAGGGGAAATTTACTCAGTACAGATTAATACAGAGGTTTTATTTCACCCCGTCTAAACTTTGCAGAATGGGCTCGCTGGTTAATAGCTTATGCTGGAAATGTCTGGAGGAGACGGGAACATTCTTACATGTTATCTGGGAGTGTTAACTCATTAACTCATTCTGGGAAAAGGTAATTGGATACACAGGGAAATGGGTGGAGTTAACACCTGTATCACCAAGATTATGCCTGCTGGGGGACCAAACAGAGCTGCCCAATATATCAAAATATGACCTTGTAGTGGTTAAGTTAGGGGTCGTTACAGCTGCCTGAATGATTCTCAGGGTTTGAATCCTCTCCATCCCCTCCAGATTTTTAGAAATGGATGGAATTAATGTCGGAGGTTGTATATGAACACATGTAAGCTAGAATCAGTGATGATGTTGATAATTTCAAGAGGCCATGGGACCGCTTTCTCAATTGTAATACTGTCGTACTGTGATGATTTGACTGACTGCACTAAAGGATTAAAGACACTATTAGACACGATTATTTAAAGGTATTAACGTTTTAGTGAATTAACTGGAAATTGGAAATTTAATCCAGGAGAGGCGGTGTGAGTAACAGAACAGTGATTTTACAAGTTAAGCAACTATATGTCAGATGCAACTGTTATGTTGCCAACTCATCCTCTAGGAATCTGTGTAATTCACCAGTGCACAGTGGCACGGTGCCAGAAGAAACCTGAATGTTATATAATCATATATGTAATAAATCTGCGAAGAGCGGGACTCTCTACATGAATAATTAACAACATAAAACGCATCTATGCTTCATTTGGTACCATCTATCCCATCAACGTTTTCGCAGCGGACGCAGAAGAGAAGGCTGAATAAGACAATTCGATGGGGCCTGCAGACCCTCTGCTCCGTGCAGCTGCATCGGGAGCTGAGAGATTATAAAGTGTCTACTCAGCTGTATAAATGTAAAAGCTTTCGCTGGCGCAAACAGCTGCTGGTCCATGCTGGTTGTACATTTCCATTTCGTTCATTAGCTTTACTGCATACCTCCGGTGAATGTAGCTATGCCGTACAGTTGATAGACTCTTTGTGGGTAACATCCAAGTCTGAGTGTGACTCTCTGGTGTCCCTTTAGTCAACCACTTAACAAAGCACTCATTGTGGTTTCGCTTCAGTTGGGCCTTTGTGCGCCGCATCCTACAGCTGGGGCTCTCGTTGTTGATGTGCTGGGAACTAGGCTGGAGGGCAGCGGGATGGTGTCAGGAAGCCCGGGGAGTTTTTGTGACCGGCTCGATGTTGAAATAAACAGGCCTGGCCTTAGTAACGACAAGAGTGGGCGGAAAAACAACGTGTAACCAGCGCACATTTGTAAAAGAAGGATTACAATTCCGGAGAGTTGGGTTACAGTAACCGTAAGAAGGAAGTACAAGAGAAAGCTGTTTTTAGAAGTTACTTAATTCTCAGCAGTTAAAGACGTGATTGACGTTTTGGGGAAACACACCGGGCGTGTTGCTATAGCCGTACAGAGGACAGAGCATTATCACATAAGTAGCAGCTTCTGCTTTGTTCCCAAACTTACTGCGTGAGTTAAACAGAAGGAACAGAAACCTCACAGAATAGACTAAAATATAAATGTAAACACCAAACAGCTTCCACATTAAAATACTGGCTGTGCATGAATGTATCAGTGGGAATAGTCCAATAAAACACAATATCATTTAATTATTATACTACTCAATATAAAGGGCGTCATTTGGCCTCCATTATATTTCACTTTTGATTCTTTCGGCCTCCATTATATTTCACTTTTGATTCTTTTGGCCTCCTTTATACTTCACTTTTGCAAAGTGGCCCCTTTCACTGAGTTATGTTGTTGTGTGTGATTTATTTTGATGTGTTATATGTGTCTTAGTCTATTGATCTGTCTTAATCTCAGTCTTAGATACGTGCATATTTACAGGACTTATATCTTCCTTCACTTATACAGC
This sequence comes from Chelon labrosus, assembly GCF_963514085.1. Classification (NCBI taxonomy): domain Eukaryota; kingdom Metazoa; phylum Chordata; class Actinopteri; order Mugiliformes; family Mugilidae; genus Chelon; species Chelon labrosus. The sequence goes on from NC_140340.1 coordinate 9,451,607, forward strand.
TTCGAGTTTGCTAGTTAATGCCTTACAACCAAAAGTCCTTGTTATTTCCTTATACTGTATATGGCAATAAAAACACTATGTGTGTGTGTGAATGTGGTGATACAGGAGGGGAGGGAGTCTCCACACTCTGACAGCCCAGTCTGACTAGTGGACACGGGCCCCGGCCTCACGTGGAGCAGTGTATTAAAGTGGGCAGAGTCCCAGCCGGTTCCTCCACGTTTGTGCATGACTCTTCTCCCGCCACGGACTTGAATCGCTCCTCCTTGCAGAGCTCCGCCCCCCATCCCTCTCTCTGTGTCCAATGAGAGCGGAGTAGTGGTGGTGGTGGTGGTGGATGGGGTGGGGGCGACAAAAATATTCAGGCCATGGCAGGGTTCCCCCAAATTGTTAACCTACTTTAACCAATTTTGACAAAAAAAACAAAAAAAATAAAAAAAATAAAAAAAAATAAAATAAAAAAATAAATAGTTTTAATCAAATTACCTGGAATTAAAAAGACCCACCTTTCACCTCACATTGTTGTGTACCTTGTTATGTAACAGTGGGTGTGAACTTGGGACAGTTAAACCTATGATGAAAAGGTTCCACTCCTGGATTCAGTCATAATGTTTCACCTGTGACTGCAAATCATTTCTATATATATATATATATTTACAAATATAATACAAAACACTATTAATACACCCTGTGAATGATGTTTCAGATCACATTAAAGATGCATTTGTGTCTTTAAAATGAAAATGAGTGAAAATATGAAAATAATATCCATTGTTTAATGCCAAACCTCCCTGACACAGCTTCACACTAAGCATCTGCAACATTAAAAAGCTGATTGTGCATTAAAGCATCAATAGTCCAATAATAACACAACAACAGCATGTGCAGAACATTATTTATATATGCATATGTACGCTTTTGCAACACTCTAAAAGTGGCGTTTGCCCTGTTTGTGTTTAAATTTTGTGCTATTTGTACATTTTCCTGCTCAAACTTTGAACTTTTCACTGTACTTTTTTCTTACTTGTAGTTAAATTAAGTGGAAAACATACATATTATTAAGTAAAAGTGGCAACCACTAAAAAAAAAAGTACTGACATATCGCATGCATAAACCTACTCAGACTAGCATAAGCAGAAATACTGTAGTAATTTTGCAGAGCGGCCACCTTTCAGTGAGTTATATTGTTGTGTGTGTTTTATTTTGTGCTTTGCAGGTTTGTATTGCAGATATTACATTCAGCTTTGTTGTCATTACACATGTTCAGGTACACCAGAAGTGCAGAAGCAGCAGAGTATGTAGCCTATAGGATATATACAGATAAACATTTGTGCAGATATTGCAGCAGGATATTTACAGTACAGAACTTTGGTTAACAGAAACTATGGCAATTACAGCAGGACATGTAGAAACTATTTGACAACAACTATTTGAGTGGCAGTGAGGTGTCAGTAGTGTAAGCTGTTGGTGTGACACATTTGACCTATTTAAGTCCGGTGTGAGCCGCATCCGGGTTACTGCGCTCCGCTCGTGCGCAGTGAGGCGCAGGGGAAGGAAGGGGGAGCCGCTGCTGCAGCTGGAGTTGGAGCTGGAGCTGGACCAGGAGCTATGCTGGAATTTCCTCCTTCTCCTGCGTGAGCCAGAGCTTCACGTGTGCACGTGTGTTTACGGGTGAAATCCACGTGTGGGAGCCAGCAGACCCCGCCTGCGCACGGGATGGCGACGCCCCCCGCCCTCCGGAGTTCATAAAAGTTTCGCCGTGCTCGCGTCTGAGAGAAAACTTGAAGGAGACATCAAGGAGTGTTATTCGAGGGTCTTGACTTGAACACCATCAGCCTGTGGCGTTTCTTTGTATTACTACTACTACTACTTATCTGCTGTGAAACTTGAAATTCAAAAACTTCAAGGAGGAACAAGGAGGCAGATAAACACACTTTTCATTCATCTTTGGATTTTCGATTGGATTGTATTGAACTTGTCTCACTATGTAAGTAAAACTGACTCGTCTCATACTGGAAAGACATTTTGACGTCTTATATGTGTCTTAGTCTAGTGTATAGTAACACGTCTATGTAGCCTTTATAATAATCTACTCTTGTGTCAGTATTTAGTTTCATTTTTATAATCTCAGTCTTAGATATGTGCGTATTTACAGGACTTATATCTTCCTCCACTTATACAGTTTCTATAGTTTTGCCAGTTAGTTTTTCACTTAAAACCAAAAGTCTTGAAGCCTCATTCAGGCTCCTTGTTATTTCCATATACTGTTTATATACAGGTGTTTGTGTGTGAATGTGGTGATACAGGAGGGGAGGGAGTCTACACACTCTTGACAGCCCAGTCTGACTAGCGGACACGGGTCCCGGCCTCACGTGGAGCAGTTTCTTAAGTGGGCAGGGTCCCAGCCGGTTCCTCCACGTTTGTGCATGACTCTTCTCCCGCCACGGACTTGAATCGCTCCACCTCGCAGAGCTCCGCCCCACCGTCACTCTCGCCGTGTCCAATGAGAGTAGTGGTGGGGTGGGGTGACGGAGCAACAAAAATTTTATGTCTTGGCAGGGTTCCTCCAAATCCTACTTTATCCAATTTTGATACAAAATAAAAAAAAATAACCAATTTTTTTTTTTTTTTTCAATTTAAATTTTTTAAATTTAAATTTTTTAAATTTAAATTTTTTTATTTTTATTTTTTTAATTAAAAAGACCCACCTGACCTTTTAACCTCACATTGCTGTGTACCTTGAAGTTATGTAACAGTGGGTGTGAACCTGGGACACTTAAACCCATGATGTAAACTGTATCCACCCAGTCTCAGACTATAGCAGGTAAAATATTAATAATTATTATTAAATATATTTGTCACTAGATATCATTAATTAATCTACAGCAGAACCTCAGAGACTCCTGGATCCAGTCATAATGTGACTGTTAATCTGTCACTGTTAATCATTTATATATATATATATAATAAAAAATACTATTAATACACCTTGTGAATAATTAATGATAAGGTAAAAGATGCATTTATGTCTTTCAAATGGAAATCAGTGAACATAATATCCATTAACATTAAGATTAAACTTCCCTGACACATAATTATTATTAAAACAAGACTTGTAGATTAATAACCACTTACTAGATGAGTCCAGATAAAACTTTCCGTGTAATTATTTGCTGATTGTGTGTAAACTTTAGAAAATTCGAGCGTGTTTCAGTGAATGAATGAATGAATGAATGAGTTCTTGGGTAAAAGCGTCATTACATGATCTCAGACTGCTCTGCTGCCGAGTCACATGACGTAGCGGGACATGTTCTTGCCAGGCTTCTGTTTAATTTTTAATCTTTTAACATCAAACAAATGGGCAGGAATAAGTGTTATCGTTACTGTGAACGTCTGTTTAAATGTCAGCTCATACTTTGAGCGGATGGATTTGATTTTCTGTGTTGTCAGTGGAAAAACTTCAACAACTTCCTACTTAATCAGCCATAGCTGTTTTCATTAGTTTTCCTCCTTTATATCGTCCCTCTAAACACAATGACCTCTCCCCTCCTGCCGTGCCATAGCAGGATAATTAGGTTTAGCTTGGGTGGGTTTCTCTTCAAATGGAAATCCTGGGAATTCTGTCCAGCCCTTCCTGGATGTCTGTAATGACTTATTAGTCTCCTGAGACACAGCGGGCTGACTCCTTCCTGTAGCTCCTCCAGGGTGAACTGTAAACACTTAACTAGATAGGGTTTGTGTATAATTAGTGCGTATATATACAACATGGACGTGGAAGTAATTGTTTTTCCTCTAAGAAATCCAGCCACCCGTTGAGGTTTGACTTGTCCTGTTGAGCCTTAAATGGTGTGACACTACTGCCATCTTTTGGTGACTCACTGAGCACTGCTCGAGACTTGTCCTTACATGTCTGCCTGAGATTATGTCCAGGCATGTACCAGTAGATTCAAGCAGTGAGTCACTGAGCTGCTTGCTGCCTTATAAAAGGCTGCCCACTGACACCAGGCTGTTAGTTCAGGAGGTTCAGACTGTTCAGAACAATGGTAAGCCTGATGTACTTTTATATTTGAGGGCGTGCATAGTGGTATTTAAAAGATTATTGTCATGTTTAAGAATAAGTTTTTGCATCTTTAATTTGTGTGTTTAGGGTATTTTTGGAGTAAAATACCCAACAGAGGCAAAATCTGAGAATGATTTGAGTGTGGACTCGTCAGCTTTTCCAGCTAACCAGAGGTCTTCTCTTTTGTTTCCTTTAGTGCAGAGTGATGGCTTCTCACAAGCGGATCCTGAGCTGCCTGGGGAACGGGCCGACTCGACGAAACCTCTTCGGCCCAGTGGACCGTGAGCAGCTGCAGGCGGAGTACCGGGCTGCCCTGCGTAAAGACCTGGAGGAGGCGTCGCAGCGCTGGGGCTTCGACTTCACGTCGGACAAGCCCCTGGAGAGCAGCGACTTCCAGTGGGAGGGCGTCCAAGGCGCCAGAGTGCCTCTTCTCTACAGATTCTGCGCGCTTGACCCCGGCGCGGCGGAAGGTCACAAGGCGGCGGAGGCGACGGTTTCCCCCAAAGGAGGAAGGAGCGAGAAGGAGAACATCCCTCACACGCCAGTGAGGTGTGCTCTCAAGATGGAGGAACTGGAGAAAACGCCAGAGAGAGGAGAGAACGCAGGGTTGAAGAGGAAACAGACAAACCTCACAGGTAGATACTGCGAATTTGCCCGCTCGTCATTTCATGTGACTTTGCACTGAGCAAAATTTTTTATTTATTTATTTTTTTTATCCCAACAGATTTCTATCAGGCCAAAAAAAGAGTGGTCGGGACGCCGCGCAAATCCGGCCAGTGATATGCCGATCAGCTCGAAGCCAAGGTGCCAATATTCCAGTAGAAAGCGCACAGACTCTCAGGAATCATTTTGTGATCTGCACAAAGACTCTGCACAGACACTCACCAGGAAGTACCCAGTGACTCATCAGACAACAGAAGGGACCTCAGCTACATTACTATAAGGATAATTAGGGTACCGTGTTCTCTCTTAGGGCCTTGGGGTTTTTCCCAGTGGTAAGAAGGGGACGTTTGAGCAGAGAAGATTAACACTAATCTCTCAAATCGGCGGATTTACACTCGTTTGGATGAAGGGGTTGCCAAAGCGCTGACTGACGTTTCCTATTGTAGAATCTACGGCGATGAAAAGGTGTCTCCTCAGCTTTGTAGGCATTTTTGTACACTCTTGCAGCATGCGGATAAGATTGTTTAAGAAATTAAGGAGAGCCTATGGAAAAAGTTGCAGGATGACTTTTAGAAAAAGAAGGAAGCGCTTTGGCCCCTTCATTCAAACCCACTACTGTGTTTTCTTTTCTTGATGTATATCACAAGGGCTCCGAGTCGTTTTTGTTTTTTATACTTTCTAAAGTGTATTATCCTTACTATATCTCAGCTGTACAAATCGTGCTTTATGTACCATCATGCTTGAAGAGTTGCGATACCTTGAACATGCAGTTGCTTTACTTAGATTTTTTAAAAAGACAGAAGTGCCATCATGTCCTCCTCCATCCCTTCTACTGTATGTCGATAGAGTTTTCAAAGCACCACAGCTGCTGCCCTTGTCCAGACTCTTGACATGTGAACAGCACCGTGTAATGTAGGTAAGAAGTGTAGCACCGTGTCTTTGAAACACACACACACATATATATAAATATATATATGTCAGAGATTTATCTATAGAGTTTAATATAGCATAGTTAAGTAGCATAATCACAGAAACATTGCAGTATTGCACATAAATCTGGGGGCAGTGCACGTAATAAGCACTCAGTCTCAAAAGTGCCTTTTCTGACATTTGTTTCTGTATCCGAAGCTCCATTAAAGACAATCATATGTTCAGTATTAGAAGCTAATTTGTGACTTGCCGTTCTTTTCCACGCGGAAGTACAGCGCAGTTCACCAGACAATGTCTTATTATTATCTGCCTCAAAACGAACGACACTTGTTCATGGCAAATCCTGCTGCTACGGGTAATCTGGATGGGCGTCAAACAGGGTCACTGTAACGCTAATCCCTAACAGGCTGACATCTTTTTTTTTTTTTTTTTTTTAAATGTCCACCCCCGCAAATGAAATCACACCAACGTCCAGAGAATTACCCCCCAGACATTGAAAGCACTTCTGTTTGTAGATAGACGCTCGTTCCTACTCTGTTGTTTTATGTCGAAAAGCTACAAATGAAAAAATGATCTATCTTTTATTTATTGTGTTAATGTAGGTTTTGTTTAATTATTATGAAAATTACAAATTCCAATAAAACTGTAAAAAAATGAGTTTCCTTGTGTCTGCGTCGTCACTTTTTCCTCCCTCTCGTGCAGGTATGTGGGCGGCGTGGTGGTTAGCACTGATGCCTCACAACAAGAAGGTTCCTGGTTCCTGGTTCCTGGTTGTGAATGTGAATGGTTGTCTGTCTCTCTTTGTGTGTGTTAGCCCTGCGATAGACTGGAGACCTGTCCAGGGTGTACCACGCCTCTCGCCCGATGACAGCTCAAATAAAAAGATAAAAGATAAACAAATTATAATAATAATATATGAAAAGTATAGAGTGAGGATGAACCACATTTCTGTCAGTGTTATATTACAGTGTTGATGCATTCATAAATTAAATATAATGGTAAAAATGTCATCGCTGGTTAAGATGGAGCAAAATTTTACTAATTTCTGTTCTTTAAAAGTCTATTTTTTTAAGGTTCATCATTGGTTTTGCACGTGTACTGCAAAACTCAACAGAAAACCTAACTCACTGTATAACTTTAAAATAGATTTCACTCTAAAATGTCGTGGAGTACAAGTATAATTTGAAATAGAAGTGAATAAATGCCCCCAAACTGTACTTGAGTGAATGCAGTGGTTAGGTTACATCCCTAAATGACAGAGCACAGATAGAGGCCGTCGTAATGTGACACCTGGATTAAGAGATTAAAGACAACACGCAGCTTTCCATCAACACGCTGAAGGCGAGCAGATGCAGTCTGATAGGTGAGGGGTCAAACAGGAAACACAGCTTTATGTCATTATTTTTTTAGACTTTTACTCATAAAATCATATAAGTTTTTTACATTGCTGTATTCCTACTCATATCATGTGTAAAAAAAAAAAAAGTGTGTTTGTGTAATTTTTTCCATGACTCTACTTGTGGGAAATATAATCAGTGGGTTGGTGCCCTGGTTTGAACATCACTTACACCACTGGAACGTTACCGCATGTGTTTACAGAGCTTTTAGTGCATGTGAATTCACTAAAAGCTTATTTCTCATGTGGTTTTATTTTTATTTATTTTAGCCTGTGCCTCTACCACACAGGTTAAACCTCCCATCAATAGACCCAGCGAGTAATAAATTGCATAATACAACGATCAGGCATAACATTATGACCACCTTCCTAATATTGTGTAGGTCTCTGTTGTGCCTCCAAAACAGTTGTGACTCATCAGAGAAAGGACATGAGCCTTCTGAGGGTGTCCTGTGGTGTCTGGCAACAGGATGTTATTAGTGGGGGGGTCTTTGAGGGGAGGGGTGTCTGTGGCTCATCCCACAGATACTTGATCACTTTGGGATCTAGTGAATTTGGAGGCCAGGTCAACACCTTGTGCTGTTCTTCATGTTGCATCCTGCTGGGGATGGCTGCTGCCATCAAGGAGTGTCATTCCTATGGAGTGGGGGTGCCTGGTCTGGTCTAGGTGGGTGCTACATGTCTAAATAACATCCACATGAATGAATGCCAGGTCCAAAAGTTTCCCAGCAGAACACTGAATTGTCACAAGATGATCAATGTTATTTACTTCTACTGTCAGTGGTTTAAATGTCGTGGCTGATCGGTGTATATGATTGCTGCTGCATATGCAACAAGTAGCTACTTTTGACATTGTGAGTACATTTGTGTTGATAGAGTTCTTGAGGTTCTTTTACTTTAGCAGATTTACTTTCACTCTGTAGTTCCGACACTAAACACTTCCTCCATATGGCTGCGTGTGAACAGCATCAGCCCCTCTGAAATTAATTTCAGGTTTGTTTTGAAGATGAAAGCTTGTTTTCATCTCCGCTCGGCGGTTACCCCTCTGCACAAACGCACACACGCTGCAGCACAAAGACATATGAAGCCGGGCGAATAAAACTTTGAGTGCTTTGTTGTTGTGACACTGCATTTTTATTTTTTATTTTTTAATTCTTTTGTGAGGAAGGCAAATTAAGAGAGTGTGTGAGTCACTGCTCAGAGACGCTGTGTACTCTGGCACCACATCACTGCCGCCCCGTATCACTGCACGCTGGGTGTTTGTGTTGAGGGTTTAGGGGATGGAGGCCCTGGAGTGTTTCCGCCCTCTCTCCCCCACCCCTCCTCTCTCTGCCTCACCCGCCTCTCTCCCCTGGCCTCACAGGGGCACCTGCACGCCTGCGCTAAGCTCTCCCATCCCCCCGCCCATTCCCCTCCATCATCTGTCCCTTAGCTCCCACATCCATTATAGGGCAGGACTGCTAGCTTTTGCATGTAGACCGAAAAGAGAGATACACAGAGAGAGAGAGTGGGAGAGAGATGTAGGAGAGCGAAGCAGGGGGAGGCGGAGGGAACATATGACACAAAGGGGAGAGAGAGAAAGAGAGGAAATAGATCAGAGCGGCACAGAGAGAGGGAGAGGGAGTGGGAGGCTGCAGATATCGATGGCAATAACAATGGAGCATTAGGATCCAGAGAGGAGATAGTCAGCCAGACAACGGCTGAGGCTAAAGACATTTGAGGAGGGGGGCTCCTCCTCTGTGAGCACAGGGGGGAGGAGGAGGAGGAGGAGGAGGAGGAGGCGGAGGAGGATGGGCCTCGAACACAGACTTGCAATGGCACTGCACAAATTGGATTAAAGCAGTATGGTAACGTTTCTAATTTAATTTATTGCTGTGCTGCTTGTGTCTCATCCTCATGTGTCCGCATCCACGCTTGTTGACGTCCGTCGGCCGTCTCTCATGTCACAGCGGGGCCTCCTGCCGAGTGAAGGAGCTCCCCTTGTTTTCATGCCTCAGACATCTGCCACCTCCATCCTCCATCCGCAGCCCTGCTCTTCTCCGCCGACCTTCAGGAGCCTCGAATCCATCCACAGCTCATCCCCGTGTGCTTTTATTTTCATTCCAAAAAAAAAAAAAAAGACACCATCATTGCCTCATCGCAGCCGTCCCGTCACCTCCTGCTCTGGTGCTGTTTTTGTTGTCTGTTTTCAGCCGTACATTTAACGCCGGACACTGCATCCTCCCCTCCTCCTGCTCCTCATCCCTGTGAGCAAATGCTTAGCTTCTCCATAAGCATCTCACTTTCTTTCTTTTTTTTGGTCTGACAAGATCAGGAAATGATTAACCACCAGGGACTGCAGCAGTCAAATGTATTTTCCTCTGTGTTACAAAGTGATTGTAACCTACATTAAATGATAATGTTGTTAATAATCGCCGCCTGCTTCGCTTTTGCTCTGGCTGATTTACATTAGCACAGGGAGCTTGAGCTCGTTTCACACTGTCACGCGAATAAAATACAAATAAATCCTCGCGCCGTCCCGCCGGGAGAAATTAGAGCAGCGCCATGAGATGTTTGGTGTCATGTGTATGCCCGGGCTCATGTTTGCAGGGTCTGATTACAGTGTTTTGACGTCAGGCAGAGAGTCATTAACAAGCCCTCCATCTGTCGGGCCGCACATATAGATATGATACTGACCAGGGAATCCCTTTAAGGACCAATGATTCGTCAGAGCAGGTGTCAGCGTTAAAACAGATTATTGTCCAGAGCCACATACAGAGATTTACGTGCTCAAATGTGTCGTCCCACTATCAACATTTTAACTTACTGCACACTCTGATGGTTTTAAATGCTCGGTTTGTTATTACTCGGTGCATTTAAGCGAGGCCTGGTCCTACAGTAGGCTGAGTTTCTGAGGCTGAGCAGGAAGCAGACTAATTATGTATCATCTAATTAATGCATGATGGCCTTTCTGTGTACTCCCCAACAAATCAATTATAGCCATAAGCACCAGGGGTGGAGAATGTTTAAGTACTCCCATCTCAGACGGTTTATTAATTTGCTCATTGATTTTACTTGGGCCCGAGCAAATAAAGAAAACATCTCAAATTGGGGAGAAATCAGTAGTCATGTTCATCTCTAAATGAATTTCCTTTGCTCCGGTGAATATTTGTTGTAATTGTTAAATGACCAGCCGTAACTTTAATCCTCATGTATGTTGTTTGTATGTACAGGCACTAGTCCTGTAAGTATCTGGTCGCTAACAGGCGCTAGTCAAGCCAGTTTCTGATGGGTTGCATCCACATATGTGCCTATTTAAACCCCAAATATCCAGCAGTCCTTTAAAAACCCAAGAAGAAGAAACTATGCAAGTCCAGTGGCCTTTTCTTTAATGTTTTTGGATATGTTGATATGTATGTGGACTGATTATGCTCTAATTGAAATAACCTCTGGAGAACACTAGAAGCTAAATAAAATAAATGAATTGTAAGTGTACTAATTTAACATTTTATTAGTTATTCTCCAAGTAATTATGGTGCAAAACATTACCAGTCGGTGACATATTACACTTTTGGGGAGGCTAATAATTATAAAAGACCCTGTTGCTTGTTTTGTCACGATCAGATGGATCTGTATCTTCGAAGGTTGAGGTGAAGTTCTTATATAACTCAATGTGCAGAGGTAAAAATAAAACGGTGGCGCCTGTTGCTTAAAGTAACCTTCACATTCTCTCAAAAGTGTTTTCTTCTGACTAAACCAGTATTTCTCCTAGAGTAGCTGACTACCTTGCCCTCTCGTCCCCCTCAGCTGGACAAGAGCGAGGTGGCAACTCTAGGCCTTCCCTCCACCAGCAGCCACGGAGGCTCTGACAGCAACATCAGCGCGGATGGAGCCGGGGCAGCGGCGTCCGGGGTCACGGCCGGTGGAGCGGAGGGTGCGGGGCCCGCCGAGCCGCAGCGGACGCGTCTAGCTCTGGAGCACCTGCAGCAGAAGATCCTGAAGGTCACCGAGCAGATCCGCGTGGAGCAGGAGGCCCGCGACGACAACGTTGCGGAGTATCTGAAGCTTGCCCACAACGCAGACAAACAGCAGGCGTCCAGAATCAAGCAAGTGTTTGAGAAGAAGAACCAGAAGTCCGCACAGACTATTGCGCATTTGCACAAGAAACTAGAGCACTACCACAAGAAGCTAAAGGAGATAGAGCAGGTAGGTGTGGGTATGTGGGTGTGGGTGTGTTATCGTGCTGCGACTGCTTTGAATAATTATAACATGAGTGACTCGAACAAGTGCTTCGTCTTTGTGAGGACAGTTGTGTCCAAATATAAACCGATCCGTCAGCGAACACTTATTTAAACCATCGCATCACCCTGTGTCTCACCTAATTCTCTACAGGGCCTGCTCTCCTCTATCTTCCTAAAGTTTTATCCCTTAAACCTAATCACCTCTCTCCTACCTTCAAGATCCTCCACTTCTCTGCTTCCTCATTTCTCTTCCCTCTCTGCAGAATGGACCGGCCCGGCAGCCTAAGGATGTCCTGCGGGACATGCAGCAAGGATTAAAGGACGTGGGGGCCAACGTTCGTGCAGGGATAAGTGGCTTCGGAGGCGGGGTAGTCGAAGGGGTCAAAGGTGGAGTATCCGCCCTCACTCACACCGCCGTCGTCTCCAAGCCCAGAGAGTTTGCCAGTCTCATCAGGAACAAGTTCGGCAGTGCCGATAACATTGCCCACCTAAAGGACACGCTCGAGGACGGAGTCGGGGGCCACTCTGAAGACACCCCAACGCCCCGAGCCCTGAGTGGAAGCGCCACTCTGGTCTCCAGCCCAAAGTACGGCAGCGACGACGAGTGCTCCAGCGCCACGTCCGGCTCAGGAGCGGGCAGTAATTCTGGTGGCGCCGGAGGTGGAGGAGGGGGGTTGTTAGGACCGACAATGGGGAGCCCCAGGCTGGACGGGCACCACCACCACCATCATCACATGCACAGTTCTTGGGACTCCCTACTGGAGGGCCTGCAGGAGATCAAGAACGGCCAGACGCACATGGAAGACGCCATCGAGGACATGAAGGGCCAACTGCAGAGCGACTACTCCTACATGACTCAGTGCCTGCAGGAAGAGAGATACAGGTAGAGATCCCAGAAACAATGTATGTCACGTCCCGTATGACTTTTGGTTTGTAAACATAGTCAACAACACCTTAGTCTTTATACCCACCTATAGCCCCTTGAGGATTTTAGCATCGATTTGCATCAAAAACAGATCAAATTACTTCCTTATTCACAATAGCATAGACAATAGATTCATTAAAAGGTTTATACAGAGTCTCTAGTTTTATAGTGCAAAGGAATACACCCATCCGGCATAACATTATGACCACTGACAGGAGAAGTTAATAACATTGACCGTCTTGTGACAATTCACTGTTCTTCTGGGAAACTTTTGGACCTGGCATTCATTCATGTGGATGTTACTTAGACATGTACCACCCACCTAGTCCAGACCAGGCACCCCCACCCTATAGCAATGACACTACTTGATGGCAGCAGCCATCCCCAGCAGGACACAAAACACAAAAACAGTTTAGGACCATGGAGAACAGCACAAGGTGTTGACCTGGCCTCCAAATTCACTAGATCCCAAACTGATCTAGTATCTGTGGGATGATCCACAGAGGCCCCTCAACCCATAGGGGTTAGGTCTAGGGTTAGGGTTAGGGTTAGGTTTGGGGACAAAATAGTAATCCAACTCTTAAAGAGCAGGTTACTGATGCATGGGCACAGGTCGTATATTACACCAGTTAGAGCAGGATTGTTAAATTGGCTCCTTGTACTTAGGGTTAGGGTTAGGGTTAGGGTTAGGCCCCACACTAACAACATCCTATTGCCAGACACCACAGGACACCCTCAGAAGGCCCATGTCCATTCTCTGATGAGTCACAACTGTTTTGGAGGCACAAGGGAGACCTACACAATATTAGGGAGGTGGTCATAATGTTATGCCTGATCGGTGTAAGCCACAACCGACAAACAAGCGACTCTTGACGTCGTTTAAATGCCCTGAACCTACAGGAGCCTTGTCTTTTCTATGCACCTGTTTGTTCAGGTATGAGCGACTTGAGGAGCAGCTGAACGACTTAACAGAGCTGCACCAGAATGAGATGACCAACCTCAAACAGGAACTCGCCAGCATGGAGGAAAAGGTCGCCTACCAGTCCTACGAGAGAGCGAGAGACATTCAGGTAGAAGTCATATTTAACTCATGAATGGTCACATACATATTTCTCAGTCCAGTGTGACTTTGACTATTAACTGTTAGCATGTGTGAGTAGCTGCCAGGAAAGTATCGTAGTAAGAGGTTTTAGATTACTACGATTTGCTTTGAAGATGCTCAAACTGGCATTTTACAGCAACTCAAAAACTACTAAAGCCACTATCAGTGACGGTGACACAACATTGTCTAAATTAGCCTTTGCCTGCTTCAGACCAACAAGAAAAGCAATAAAGACAATAAAAAACCCAAATGACACGACCATAATTGTTCCAATGTTTGCAGAAATCTGTGTTCCCTTATAGGACACAATCACTGAACGTAAAAAGGCGTTGACAGACTTCATAGAAGTTGTGGAAACACATCTGACCGTGGTTGTTTTTGGTCTGTGAGTCCAGGAGGCCGTGGAGTCGTGCCTGACCCGCATCACCAAGCTGGAGCTGCAGCAGCAGCAGCAGCAGGTCGTCCAGCTGGAGGGAGTGGAGAACGCCAACGCCCGAGCTCTGCTGGGGAAACTCATCAACGTCATCCTGGCGCTCATGGCCGTGCTGCTGGTCTTCGTCTCCACGCTGGCCAACTTCATCACCCCGCTGATGAAGACCCGAGCCCGGGTGGCCGCCACCGTCCTGCTGACCCTGCTGCTGTTCGTCCTGTGGAAGCAGTGGGATTTTGTGGAGCTGTGGCTGCTGCCCGGCTAAGAGACTCCAGAGAGGGCCACGGTGGAGAATCACAAGCTGCCACCACCGCGGCACTTGTTCCCTTTGGGTTCAAATGTGGATCTTCTGAGGAGAAACCTCTTTTAGCTGAGGAGGACTATTATGATACGGCCCACAGATAGAGCTGAGATGTGTTTACAGAGCAAATGAACAAATATTCTCTGCTTGCCAAGCGACAAAAGACATCGTCTCATCTCGACCAAACCTGCTGGTGTTGATGACCAATCATAAAATGCATTGCTGTCACCAAAAACTGAATTCCTTCCTTGCGAGAAATCCTCGGACGGTCTTTTTTTCTAACTATTTATGATACACAAACTCTAGAGCAACTAATGACTGTAAAACGCTGATCATGTTCGCTGTAATCTTCATGTTGAAGCTATAGTATATATTTGAGAGGAAAAAATGTTTTTTTTTTCATGAATGTCATGTGCTCACGCATGTCCTCGAGATGCATCTAGCTGGCATGAGTTAACATTTCATTCACAGATCTCCTATAACTGCCATTTGGTGGTCAGAACCACAGTGCAGATATGTTCGCGTATCTCCGCTCAGTGTTTCACTTCCTGGTTTGTTTCTCATCCTGTTCTGGTGTTGAAGCAGTGCTTTTCGGCTCACACTCTTCTTTTTTTCTTCTTCTTCTTCTTGAACAGTTAAAAAATAATAAGAAAACTCATCTCGATGGTCGTCAGATCTGTTCTTGTCCATAAATACTATTTCATCACCACTACCGTAGAACTGCTACTATCCACGGTGTCAAATTAACGGGCATGTCAAAGTTTATATCCAGTTTGCAAAAAATAACTATTGCTGTTTTACTAAATAATGTCAGAAATAAATGATTTCATATGTCAGTCCGACCTTGATTACATCCTCCTCGTCCTCCATGCTGACTTTTTATAAAGGAGAATAACATCAGACCTAAGTTAAGACATAGAAATGAACACTTTTTAAATGATATCTTCAATTAAATATCTTAATCCGCAGCTAATTGTTTTGTTAAGACTTATATAAGCCCTTAATAAGAGCAGGCAACACCCTTGGATTGATTGATTGGACCAAACAGCCTCTTACCTGCTGCAGAAGCTCTGGACCAAATCCACATTATCGATCGATTGCAAACATTTATATAGGACGAAATGGATTGTTTGACAGCCTGGTGGCCCAAAATGTTTTTATCTGTGCGGCTCATTTATAAAGAATCAGTAAATGACTTATTAAAACATATCACTCGACAATAATACCGGTTGTAGCATGTTGTAAATGTTTTATACGGTTTTTAAGGGTTTCCTATAAGAACACTGTCTTAACTAACGATGAAATGATGATCATTCAGTGAACTTTAATCTGCATGACACTTGGACACGGCTGACTCTATATCTGCGGCAAATCGACCCTTGAAGCAGAAACAGATAAGCTATATTGAGATTTTGGTGTTTCTGTTCCTCTCACGACCCCGAGCTTGTTCTTAGGTTTTGGCAGATTTTTTTTCTTTTCTTGAGGCTCCCAGTGCTACTTTTGTGCTTAAACAGTTTAAAAAGTTCTTATTTTTAAGTGCAATTTTGAACAAAGCATTTCTAATTTCATCCACTATAAGCTACAGATACCATATATGAAAGAGAGCGCGGCTGCCTTTTATTTCTCATGCTTTTCATTTGCAATACCACTTTGTCATTCCTTCCCCCTGAAGTGTTGCTTGGAGAAAAACAGCAGATCTGTCGCTCACTAAACGAACACAGTCAATAAAATCTCATGGGATGTTCTTCGTGGTTTATTTTTGTTACTCGGTCCAGACGACGCAGCGCACTGGAGAGAAAAATGTAAAATGAAAACTGTAGTACTAGAAAATGAAGATGCAAGGAGCCGTTTTCTTTTTCTTTTGTAAAAAAAAAAAAAAGAGAAATAATCTTCGGAGGATTCTTTTACATTTAATGCCTCCACATCAGCAGCAGCATCTTCGTCCGGGCCAGATTACATTAAAAATCTTTAAGAAAGCATTAGAGGGGAAGAATTAACAGCAGCTCTTAGATCAGCTGAATGTCCATCTGTCAATACTGTGGATTATTTCAGTTCTACTTCCAACTGTATCTGTTTCAGTTCAGTCGTGACACTAAATATGAGTAAAGACAAACGTTTTCATGACATTTTTGACGTATTCTGCTACACCGATCAGGCATAACATTATGACCACCTTCCTAATATTATGTAGGTCTCCCTCATGCCTCCAAAACAGTTGTGACTCATCAGAGAATGGACATTGGCCTTCTGAGGGTGTCCTGTGGTGTCTGGTAACAGAATGTTGTTAGTGGGGGAATTTGGGCCCTATGGGTTGAGGGGCCTCTGTGGATCATCCCACAGATACTTGATCAGTTTGGGATCGAGTGAACTTGGAGGCCAGGTCAACACCTTGTGCTGTTCATGTTTTTTTGAGTTGTTCCTAAACTGCACCATGGCTGCTGCCATCAAGGAGTGTCATTGCTACGGGGTGGGGGTGCCTGGTCTGGTCTAGGTGGGTGCTACATGTCTAAGTAACATCCACATGAATGAATGCCAGGTCCAAATGTTTCCCAGCAGAACCTTGTATTGTCACAAGATGGTAACGTCAGTGGTCATAATGTTATGGCTGATTGGTGTATACTTAATGATAAAATGAATGAACTTTTTTTTAGACTAAGCTACACCATCTAAAGTGAGTCCAACACAAGAGTCGTTCTCAGTTTTGTTTTGTCTTTTTAATAATTACCGTCAGGCAAAACCCATATGACCATTACATTTATGACAGGTATTCTTACAGTACAAGACAGAACTCAAGGGGATCAGAGGCAGTGGTGTCACGGCCGCGCCTGACCACTAAAAAGTAAGACATTCATCGTCATTAGATTGTTCCAACTTTCACATGGAGTTCACGAATGTATTTCTGCATTTGACTCGTATCAAACACAACAGTTTTTCTTGATTACCTAGTAAATCCTAAAGACCTTGATAGAAACGGCAGAGTAGAAAAAAACGTCGTATAACAAGCAGAAGAGTTCCTGATTTTATCTTAATTTCCTGTCAAGATGAAAGATGTACAATATATTGCTTTTAGGTGCTCAACTCAAAATGGGTACCCCAAAGTCTCCCAAAAAAGAAAAACACATTCTTCAGCATGTCTGCCCTTCCGCTACACATGGCCCATCTCCAGCAGGTTAAACAGAGGTGTCTCCGACCCAGGCTCGGACCGGTCTAACCGTTAAAACCACGGGAGGAGCTGCCATTTCAAGAAGTCACGGGGGGGGGGGGGGGGGGGGGGACCAAAGGTAGGACCAACAGTAGTAGCCCCTCCTCAAAAGTGCAGCTTTCTAGCGTCGATCGAGTCTTTTTGCTTCTTCTCGTGGAACTGAAACAGAAGGACTACAAAACAACTAAATCTATTCATGATCACCGAGAGCCTCGAGCCTAAGACACAGTATCCAGTCACAGCAGTACATCTGAGGAGAGGACGTGGATGAAGTACGAACGACACAGGGATGAGTATTAAAAAGTTTCCATAACCGACGTTTCACAATAATTAAAAAAGCTGAACAGGAGGCAACACGGAGTTTGGAGTCTGATCACTAGATTCCAACAATGTTGAATCATGTACCTCTTATAATATTTAGTGCACTCAAATGAACAGTCACCTGTAAAACGCACATTATCAACATTACTGCGACCAAATCGCGCCCAGCTCCAGAGTCCGTGTTGCCGTTCGATGTAAAATGCTGTCTCAGGAGAGCGCCTGGTCGCCACCGGGCGGACCTCTTTAAGAACACGGACACACAACTTGGTGTTCAGCAGGACAGAGTCGCACCTGCTCCCACAGTCTTCAGGCCATAAACCAAATAAGCCGGTCCCGCAGGCCGAGGAACCCGTGGCCTCATTTATGAAAAGGTTTTCTGATTTCTTTTAAAGATTCAAACATAATCCGGATCATCTCTCTCTCTCTCGCGCGCGCGCGCTGCTAAAAATTTCACCTCCACTCGCGACTGTCGCTGTCCCACTGCCCTCATTGCCGTCTTTTTTTAGCAAATCGTTTCAAAGTGGCCGTTTAATGACATCTGGGAGAACACCAGAGAACGTTTTCATAAATGCAGCACTGAGTTACCACGTACAGGTCAACATCACAGCGAGAGGGTGCCTCTCTAGGCAGACCTCTGGGTATAGAAGAGAATATAGGCCTGAGTGTTGCACACTTCCTCCACGCTGCAAACCTTCATCTCAGAGTCATTACAGTGGACCCAGAAACCTGTGGAGAACAAAACAAGCGCGTTACAAACACAACAGGACTTGACGGGCTGGAGCGAAACAGCTGCGGCCTCTTCCTCACCTCCTTCTGTATTGTAGCAGTATGCGGTGTAGTGCCCTGAGCCGAAGCCTTTACCATGGTGCATAACAACAGCAGACAGATCGTAGGTGTAGCCTCCTCTGTGGACAGAGTGACCTGAGTCTGTGCAGCAGTATGGTTTGATGTTCAGAACCTGGTCAAAGGCCACATGGACGCCGATTTTCTCCCTATGGTTCCGCCCCGACCATCTGCCGTACAACAGGTGCTAGTTAGTGCCGCCTCGTGATAAAAATAATACACTCCTGAAACCGTGCACTCCGTTTTTCGGCTACAAAGAGCAGGAAAAACAAGCACGGCTGGGATCTTCAGATGGTTTCAAATGCTTTGAGAATTAAACATGATAAGAAAAAAAGCGGCCCGTGGAGAAACTTGCCTGAAGCGTTTGAGGTGCAGCCGTAGAACCTGAGGTAAACGGTAGATCAGAAGCTGCTTACGTGCTTCTGACAGAACTAAGGGTTTGTGGGATGATTTCCGCCTTCTTTCTGAAACCGTGCAGCAAAGAGATCGTATGTTAATTATGAAACGAATTAAAAAGGCGCACAGGTGACACTCTGTATGTACCATGCTTTCAGAAAAGCTGCCAGCCTCATTTTCACAGTCGCACGGCAGCAGACGAAAGCTTTGTTCAGACTGCAAGGGAATCAGATCTCTGCAGGCTAATAGGATCTTTAGATGGAGCATTATTTACTTATTTACAAGTGATCAGATCAGAGTTGTATTTCCAGGCGCCACCAAACTATCTGCTTTGGTTGCAGCAGCAACGACAATAAACCTTAGCTACGCTGGTGGACTTTTCTTCCACAGCCCTTCCCCTCCCCTACAATTCAACGTCGGTTCGCTGACTGCTTTGCTACTTGCGGCATGGATTCTGCTCAGCACTTCTGTCAAATAGGATTTGAGGCTGGTGTATCTCATCGTAGGAGACGCAGCAGACACTTTCCAACTTGTGCAGCCAGAGCATCTGGGCTGAGAATCCTCTATAGAAACCTGAAGGGAATCTGATTTCAAACCACCTGCAAATGTTGTTTGAATCCAGTTAGACAAAGCAGCAGTTTGTTTTTTTTCCCCTCTGCAGACCTTCTCAGATCAATAGAGAAACAATCTAGGTACTGTAGGACTAAAATGGATTTTAAACTGGCAGTCTGAACAAGATCTAACACTCAACAAGTAATTGTTCTCACGTTCTGCTCAGTGTTGACTCTACTACGGGAAGCGTTACCTCTCATAATAAAGGGTTACAAATGCCGAATCCTGACAAAAAACTTATATTATAAACATGATTAAAAAATGTAAAGTTAGATTCATTTAATTTCTCAGTGCACTAGTGCATTTCGTATTTAACGTTCAATTGCCATTTCCAGGGAAACACGTGAGAAACAGCATTATCAGTCGGGTCATTTGACAGATATACATATAATATAATAACACAGATTCAGGCTCCAGGCAGATAACCTGAAAGCATTCGGGCAATAAATTAAAACAGTGCTGCAGTGAATACTGTACTGACTGTTGCAGTGGTTGCAGGCGTAAATGCTGCCTTCAAGAGCCTCCATCTCTGTAAACTTGGACAGCATCTCCGTGAGGGTGCAGCTTCGCTGGTAAGCCGTAGAGCCCGAGCTTTTGCCTACGCTGTGATATCGCTCTGGAAACTCCAACGACAAATCCCAGAATGGCTCTACTGTGTTAGACTTGTGCTTACACGACAGGCATGTCACCTAAAAACACACACGGAGGGCGAGAGAAGAAAAAGCAGGTGAGGAGTTCAGTGGATGGAAATTTAGTTTTTTGTTGTTTGTTGGCGGCACAAAGGTTTAACTTTAGGGACTGAGTAGATCTCTAAAGGCAACGAGATGGAAAATGTGTCGCAAAAATAAATGCTTTTTGGTGCAGCTCTTGTTGTGGGATTCATTTTTTTAGCTTTGGCTTTGTAATGTAGAGTAGATCCATGAGAAAGGCAGGGGTCTGACTGGCCTTTAAGCTCATGAGGTACATCCTATAAAATATCTATATTAGTAGGTAATGCAATGTCATCTAAGACATTACAGAGCACTCTATCTATCTCACTGCCTGTTCACCATAACAGATGAGACTGGACTCCAGAACTGAAAAACCAACTTGGATGAACGGTGAAACGTCTTCAAGAAAACTCAAACAGTTGCATTTGTTTTAATTGTGTTTTACGCCACGCCGCATATTTAGGGGGAGGCATTCTCAAAGTCTCTTTTGGGGCGATATACAAACTGAAAATTGAAAATTGAAATTGAAGCATCACACGTCCACTAATTCGCAGATCTGGAGGGAGTTATATGTTTTTTTTATTTCACCCAAGGTTAAGAGTAAACAATTAAAGAAAAATATACCTTGCTGGAGAGGATGTGGAGCAATGGACGCGGACCACTCGCATGTTTTTTGGAAATGTGATAAAATAATACAATTTTGGAAAATGTTATATGATTCGCTATTGAAAATACTTGGTTATGAGATCCCTATGTCATGTACAGTACTATATCTATGTAACTTATGTGAAGACAACATACAATCAAAGGACAGATACCTGGTTAAAATATTACTAACAGCCGGTAAAAAAGCTATTACAAGGGAATGGGGAAAGGAAGACCTCCCTACACACGATCAATGGACACAGATTGTAGATGATATCTACACAATGGAAAGGATGACACACCGTCTAAGACTAGAAGAAACTCAACTCGAAGAAAAACGGATGAAATGGACACTATTCAGGACTGAACAGGACAAGGACCACAGGATTACTGATAAATTGCTAATAGATTAACAAGGCTGTAACTCCCACGTTTATTTGTTTTGGTATTTATCTGTTTTTATGTTGTTTTTTTGCATTTATATAAAAGAAAAATTCTTAATAAAAATGTCAAGTGAAAAAAAAATGAAAATTGAAATCACATCTCATTCCTGAGCGGGAGAAGCAGCCACGTATTCTTGTCAGACACTTGTGGTTTTCAAAGTTTGGGCTAAGAGTCGAGATGATCTTGAAGAAAACACAGGTACAATTCATAATGGTACAATACAACATGTCACCGTGTAAATGATGCGTTGGCGGCCTCACCTGGCTTAGTAGCTGCCCATGAAAGATGGTGTTAAGAACCTTTAGCACTTGCTTGGATAGCTTCCTCTTTGTGATGGGGATAACTATCCGACGTTTGGACCCCTCCGTGTCGAGCTCCTGCTGCACCTTGTCCAGCAGCTCACACAGGAACTCCTGGGCATCCTGCTGGTCGTACCCACGAAAAGCAGGGATGAGGTTCCACACAGAGTGCAGCATGGCGAAGGGGGATACCAAGGACCACCGGCCGGACCACATGACCCTGAACAGTGTATGCAACTCATGGCACAGAGACATCTGCTGGCGGGTGGAGCAGCGAGGCTCCTTGGGCTGGACCAACTCTGCGGACTTTGGAGAAGGCGGGACGCTTTCTTTTTTGCCCAGAGGCAAATTCCAACTGCCCGCCTTCCCCATGCGTCCAAGAGGGCACCCCGACAGTGCTGTGGTGTTCCCGCTGCTGACCACACCTCCTGTCACCCCCTTCATCGTCTGGGAGTGGTTGGTCTTGGCCAGCAGCTCCTCGGTCTCGCACAGGTCCAAAGTGAGAAAACACTCCCTGAATTTCTGCAGGTGGCTGAGCACTTGCAATATTGAGTTCATGTAGCATGTGTTCCCCAAGTTTCGCAGACCAGTGACACCTGGAGCGATTCTCCTGCGTTTTACCGCGTGTGTGGAGTAGTATCTCCTCAGTTTAGCAGCTCTGCCGTTCTGAGGAGGCTTGCGGGACAGGGCTAGAAGGGAAGGCTTCTTGGGAGGAGGAGGTAGGCGTTCTGGAGGGTCGCGAAATTTGCGAGGAATGAGTGTGATGGTTGAACGTGGCGCCTGAGTAAGAAGCCGAGCACTCTTTCTGGGAGGAACACTGCCCAGCTCTTCCATCAGTCTCCTCTTTACCTCTTTCTTTTGTCTTCTGGCTTCCTCGAGTTTCTCTTGGCGCTGATTCTGAAGCTCCTGATGTTTGCTGATCCACATCTGAAGCATCTTCCCAAGGAGTGCTTTCCTCCTGTGGCGTAAGGCCAGCTGCATGGCAGGTTGCGGTCCGCCTTCCCCACCAGTCGAAGAGCGCAGCGAACGTCTACCTGGGCTCCGGACGGTGGAGAGCGCCCCTCTGAGGAGTTTGAGGTCTCCCTCCGCGTTATCATTGAGTACATAGTCTCCGCAGGCAAAGCAGAAGACGTCGAGCTCACGCACCTCCATAGCCAGTGGGTGGTGTGACTCCTGAAAGTGTTTGAGTGAGTGCTCCTCCATGAAGCGTCCGCAGGCCACGTGGGAGCACTTGAGGCAGGCCCACACCGATTCGGTGGTGCTGCAGTCCACGCAGTGCCATTTTTGTGGATTGAGGATGGAATGGTCTTGGCCCAGACGAAGGCGACCCACGTGCTTACAACGATCCATCGCTCCAGATACACATGTGGCCTCAGTGATAGGACACACGTCCTGTAGCCAAGCAGCGACTCATTCTGAGACGGCAGCAGTTAGAGAAAGAAAACACACACAAAACAAAAAATTAGATGATTGAAACCAGTGAATGGTAATATACACTTCCTTTGTGAATCATTACTTCCTTATTCACAGTTGCTTCAGTGTGATTCATAGATTTATACAGAGTTTCTAGTTTTATAGTGCAAAGGAATACACCCATCAGGCATAACATTATGACCACTGACATCTGACCATCTTGTGACAATACAAGTTCTGCTGAGAAACTTCTGGACCTGGCATTCATTCGTGTGGATGTTACTTCTTAGACGTGTAGCACACACCTAGACCAGACCAGACCAGGCTAGGCACCCCCACCCCATAGCAATGACACCCCTTGATGGCAGCAGCCACCTCCAGCAGGATGCAGCCTGACACAGGCACACACACAAAAATGGTTTAGGAACAAAAAACATGAAGAACAGCACAAGGTGTTGACCTGGCCTCCAAATTCACTAGATCCCAAAGTGATCAAGTATCTGTGGGATGATCCACAGAGGCCCCTCCCCTCCTCAAAGGCCCCCACTAACAACATCCTGTTCCCAGACACCACAGGACACCCTCAGAAGGCCCATGTCCACGCTCTGATGAGTCACAACTGTTTTGGAGGCACAAGGGAGACCTGCGCAATATTAGGAAGGTGATCAAAATGTTATGCCTGATTGGTGTATGTGGTGTATGTGAATCATTTAAATGAACACACACCGCACTACATAAGAAAGTGAAAGATAACAAAACGTATACTACCTGTGAAAGTATTTTTTACTTGATCAGGTTTAAGACAGTACATCACAACATCTGCAGAGAACAGCAACGATCGGCTGGTTCACCCATGACCACGGTCAGCACCGACAGGAAGAGTCTGAGAAACAGGGATGAAAGTTACATCAACGCAAAGTTGCATTTTGATTAAATAATTAGATGATGATGCATTACAAATGAATGACCACTTTAATCAAGGTATGCGCAGAGAAGACTAATCACTGCAAGGCTGTGATTCTCCACGTCAACAACAACCCGGCACTTAGCAAGCTCTCAAGTCTATAAAAGGATCTATTAAAGGAACATTAAAATCTGTAAACAGACCAAGTTGAAAGAAGAACACATGAAGGGGAATGGCTGAACGGTTAATCCATGCAACAGTGTGTTTCTCATCAGTGCCAGCGCTGTGCTAACACCAATCTTCTCAGCTTTTTCTTTTCTTCTTTGTGTAAAATATCTACTACTTTTTTTTTTTTTTTTTTTAAATAAATAAATAAATAAACCATTTAAATGAAAAGACACAACACTAACTCTGAGGTGGATGCAACTGGTCTCGCTATAAGCGGCATTACCACCAGGTCTCGGTGTTATTGCCTAACCATCGCGTCGGATTATATTCACAAATCTTATAACAATGTCTCCACCGTGTCTGTCCCGTGTGTTTCCACGGGCTGGTGTGTGTGTCTCAGACAGGCTGGCTCTTAACGCCATGCTAGGCTACCCCACCATCACCATGATCAGCCAGAACAAAGAGCAGTCAGAGAGCCACTCTCCAGGAACATCCAGCAACTTTGTTGGTCTCAGGCAGCCCAGCAAGGCAATAAGTTAGCTAGCCCCGCTAATCGCTAGCTACAGCGGCTGTGCATGGGGGGGGGGGGGGAGTTGGCGGTGTTTAGCCCTTGGCCGTGTCCTACCTAATACCGCACTAAGTTAAACACAGACGATAAGCTTGGCACCAAGTAGCTAACATTTGTGTTATTAGCTCCCCCGTGGTAGCTAGCGTTAGCTTCACGGCTAACGCGTTTGCTGAGTACAATCGAAGTTAACCTAACGGTTGTTGTTGGTCGCTAATGTTAACTGCCGCTGCACGGCTTAGCTCGCTAGCAAACTGCGCCGTTAATCGCTTAAAAACTCCCCGGTGACACTAACCACGGAAAAGCCGGTGGCTGATACGTGGCTGCAGTAACGCCGGGCCTTAACTGGGCTCGTTACTGCGCTTGTAACATCTGATAATGGTAAAGCTGGGTAACGTTACCATCGCCAACATCCATCCATCCGGTACACTCAGAGCTGCTGCTTGTTGTCCTCCTCACAGATTGAACAACCCAACTCTCGATCCGAGCCCAGACCCTGCCGCTCTCATTGGACCGGGGCTGAGCGGCAACCGGTCTCTCATTGGCGGAGCGGCTGAACAACAGGCGGCAGGATGGACCGTCCGTCCACCCACCGAGGCCACATGGAACAATAACCGAGGCTGGACGGCTAAAACCGGGCGAAGGGGACAGCTAACGCAGGAGCCCCCCGTCTGACCTCGGTGCCCCCAGTAAACCTCACGCGGTTTGCGGTAATCTCATGAAATGCACTTGTGTTCCTTTTGCAGCTTTTGAGCGCAGTATTAATCCGCGTTGAAGCTTTCATATGGAGGGACTTCTTTCAAAGTCTAGACTTGTCACTGCAAATGACTGTAAGTCAAGTTAACAGGAGGAGACACTGGTGCCACGCTGCTGTCTGGAAATAAAAAAAAAAACATGTGCAGTGGAAAAGGGAAAGTTGTCAGACTCTCACTCCTTTGCACACTCTTTTATTCTGACGTGGGAATATATATATATAAAAAATATGTACAGAATGCATGTACCACCATTAAAGTACTGTTTCTTCTTTAATGTAATCCTTCATCACACTGGACATCTTGCATTATTAAACATTTTAAACGTTTTGCATTCAACATTGTCCACTCTGAATTGCAACATACTTAATTCGAGGCAGCCAAAACCACTTTCCCAAAGAACAGAAGTAGTAAATTTGCACGACATACACATTAGTTTTACATAAAACATCCATGTATAATACTGACATTTTTAATAGACCCTAAATATGCAAACTCACTTATCTCACCTGATCGGGACTCTGTGACCTTGCACAAACTACTATTTTTTATTGCCCTTGTTTTTACACCTTTGTTGTATGTCTTCTTAACAGATGGCATTTTAACAGTGGAAAGGGCACAGGTGTAAATAATAGTAAAATCCTGACGTCTGTTGACACTGACACACCTTGTCCTTGGCAACACCTGCGCTTTGCCTGCGCTGAAAAGTAGAAAATGTCTGCTGTGGTACTGAGCAGAGGTGAACTGAAGTGGCTCTCTGCAAGACTTAGACAACATTCATGTCACTTGCATTTTTTTTTTTTTCCCCCCAGCTGTAAGAAGCCAAAATATCTAATGGTAAAAATGTCTGTGGGAGCACGGTTGAACACTGACAATGGCTGCAAATCATTATCATTACCAATTAAACTGCAGATTTTTTTTTAAAAAATACAGAAGAATTTGTTTATGAAATATTAAAAAGAAGTATGAAAATACAAACACATCTCCTGTACTATCATATCATGCAAACATTAACTACTCACGTTGGACACTTTGGGTCCTTCATTTTTTGTTTTTAGAAGTTTTTACTTGAGAGCGATTAACCCATTATCAAAAAAGCTGCAGATTATGGTTGTTGTTAATTAGCTGATTGATTTGTCTCAGCTTTATCACTTTATTTAAATTTAAGCCTCTGGCCACAAATGAACAGTGGTAATCTATTACACAAACCGATTTGAAATCCATGACCTATGTTTTATTTTACTTTGAGTTAAACAAAGTCTAACATATCTGATGAGGGTTACAACCCCACCAAGAGGACATCTGAAGTATGTGCATATTTGTAAAATTATCAGAGACTCTGTGTACTTTTCTCCACTCAGACTCTTTAATACAAAATAATTTCATCAGATACAGGAGCCTGATGCACAGCTGAAGTTCCAGAAGTGGAAATAAAAAAGTCCAGGTTGTCACAAATGCCTGATATTGTGCTGATTCATAGGACCAGAACAAAGGCAACATCAGTATAAAAAAAAAGATCTGTCCAGTGCAAACTCAACGAACGTTACTCCCCGGCATTTGCTGTTTACGAAGCTTGTTGAACAACTCTAGGTACTGAGTCATGGTGTCAATGGAGTCTGCTGGTGCAAAAAGCCCCTCAGGCTTGGCAGCAAACACAGACGGCAGCTCGGGGACGCTAGCACCAAGAAAGGACTGCATGAACTCCTTTATGAGGTTCCAGCAGTCCCCTGGGACGACACAGGGACAGTACTCCACCTGAGGAAACATACAAGAGTTAATGCTGTAACACAGACAGAAACAGTGTCTCCCGTCTCAGTGACAATATCAAGCACACACCTCCACTGATATTCCTCTGGCGCTGGAGCTCATTGTCACGGTACCGACTTTTATCAAGAAGTCACAGTATCGATATCTCGAACCGCGGCACTCCACCTTGTGTCCTTTGGCATTCTGGAAATGACTTTTCAGCTTCACCATGAGGACGTCGAAGTTTGCGTCCGCTATCAGGCAAGGTCCGCCTTCAAAAAGAGCCAGGCAGCTCAGGGGAGTTTCAGAGTTGTGCATCACATATAAGTATTTGGACGGCTGACCTGTAACAGACAGCAAACACAGATTATCAGTGAGGAATTAATCAAGTTCTGCATTTAAGTGCGTTTGATTTCACTGGCATTTCAACTTTGTGAAACACTTTGACAACAAATTGAGTAAATACTATATATTTTTTTTTTATCTGTGTGGATGCAACTAGGATAGTTACTCAAAGAAACATGGAGAATTACAATATTAAGAACTATAATTTGTAGTCAATATTAATCCGGAGTGTATTATCAGTCTATGGAGTTAAAAATATAAATACTAGTTCCAACAACATTGTTTTAAACAGCTTGTCACAAGAAAGCACACTCAACCTGTCAACACATTTGTAAAAACTTTAAAAATAAAAATGGAAAAAAAACTTTCTCTTAACTCTGCATCTTTACTGTCCCTGATGAATAACAATGATAAGAGGGAGGATAATGCTACTGTAATAATGATTAATTAGCAGAATGAGGAAGTATATTATGATGCTTTAATAAGGTAGGTAACCGATTATTACCGCTTGCATTCCCTGTGCCATGGTATGTCTCACAGTCTACACAGAAGCTGCCCTGCTTCACAGCACCCAGCTGCTCCAGCTTCTTGTGCAGGATGTCCACCGTCTGCTGGACACTCTTCCCCTCCGCCACGGGCACCTGGCACACGCTGCAGGACACAAAGCACCACAGTCACACAGACAGGACAGAAAACTTCAGCATCGTGTCTCCAGAAGGACTGAAAAAACCAAGACATCTTCGTTTGGTGTAACGTTATCGGCAGTACTCCCTGTGTGAATGAAACAGGGCTGACTGGTATCAAAAACATATATATAGTGGTCGGGTGGTCTGAAGCGACACAAACATAAAAGATATATGGCTTAAATAAAAAATATATATGTTTTTTAAATCAAATATAGCTTAAACAACATTGTAAACATCTTACCAAGTGACTCCCATTGCTATTTTTTACCTCTACTTGTAAAACCGTCTTTTGGATTTAGAACTTCCGGGTGAAATATTTGGCTTCCGGTGAAAAATTAAATAAAAAATAAATAAATTTAATTGTCAACATATTATTGATTCTGGATAGTATTATAGTCACTGAAATTAAACATTACTACAAAAATAAAACTGTAATTTGAACTATATTTTGTTTTTTAGCTTTAAGAAAATTGGACGTTACGCGACGTGATGTCGTCACTTCCTTCGCAGCGGACATCTGCACGTGTTGAACGAATGACTGTTTACAGTCGTAGGAAAGTCTGTACTTTAGTTCTCACATGCTAACAAAACACACCGACACCTCAGACCAGCTGCAGTGATGCCGAAGGTAAAGAAATCTAAAGGTGGAGGAGGAGAGAAGAGCGGGGGAGCGGTGGCGCTCGCCGACCAGATCCTCCAAGCGGACACGATACGAGCCCGAGGCCGAGTGAAGAGCAGAGACAGCCGGGCGGAAAACGAGGACAAGTACGTAGACGAGCGACTGTCGCGGAAGATCCTACAGCAGGCCCGAATTCAGCAAGAGGAGCTCCAGACTGAATATGGCGTGGCACCGGAGAAGAAAAAAGCACCGGTCACTAGTCTCGGTAATGTACAAAAGAAGTAAAATTCACTGATATTTGAATGGAGTCTGGTGGGGACAGAATTTTAGTTAATACTCTTGCATGTTCATCCTTATCTACTCAATAAATGTAATGCAATAAGAATCATACAACACTGCATTCATGTATATCCTGTATTATTGAAGTACACATGTTAAACCTGTTTAATAACCTTAAGCAAATTCAAATGATTGACTTAATTTATAAGCATCACATAACTACAGAGTTTATGTCATAGTGATTGTCTAATTCCCCATCTTTGTGCCGTAATCAAATTGTAGGCCCTGACTCTCAGGATGCAGAGTCAGATGAGGAATGGCCAGCGCTGGGAGAAGCAGGTGATGGTGACGATGCTGAGTGTGACACAGAAGTCATCGTTGACCCCGACGATGAGAAGGCCATGGAGATGTTCATGAATAAAAACCCTCCCGTTAGGCAAGATGCTACATAATCCTGATGTAACCTTTAACCCAGCTGTGGATGATGAGGGCTGTTTCTGGTTCTAACACCCAGCTGTGTTTTCTCGTAGACGGACCTTGGCCGACATCATCATGGAGAAGATCACAGAGAAGCAGACTGAGGTGGGGACGATGATGTCGGAGGTGTCGGGGCGCCCGATGCCCCAGCTCGACCCGAGAATAATAGAAGTGTACAAAGGTGTCAGTAAGGTGAGTTGTCTTGAAACGTTGTTGTCTGCATGTACTTTACTGTATAATGGGAGAAGTAGTCAAACAAAAGCAGATATTTATACGTGCATGTAGTCACTGACCCCAGTGTAAGATTGAGAAAGTATATTTGGGACAAATGACTCGTATGCAGAGACATGCTGACGTTCTAATAGATCCTGTGTGTAGCTGGCTGTTGGAGGAGTCCATGTGTAGACCACTTAAATGACGGTATTATTTCTCTTTGCTTCAGGTTCTGTCAAAATATCGCAGCGGTAAACTGCCGAAGGCTTTTAAAATTATACCGGCGCTTTCAAACTGGGAGCAGGTTCTGTATTTGACTGAGCCTGAGACCTGGACTGCAGCTGCCATGTACCAAGCAACAAGGTGATTTCCTGGTTCATTTAGATTTGATCGATCGTTTGACCCAGACGGCATTTTCCTAACTTTCATATTTAGCACAACGTAACATATTTTCCCATGTTCCATGTTTTAAAAATAGAATCTTCTCCTCAAATCTGAAAGAGCGGATGGCTCAGCGATTTTACAACCTGGTGCTGCTGCCCCGAGTCAGGGATGACATTGCAGAGTACAAACGACTCAACTTTCACCTTTACAGTGCTCTAAAGAAGGCCCTCTTCAAACCTGGAGCATGGTTTAAAGGTGAGACTGAAACTTTTGAGGGATGTGTCTGTGTGTTAAGTTCAGAGTGGAAGAAACACCCAGCCAGGCTCTGTCCAAAGGAAAACAAATATGCAAGGCAACAACTCGGAAGAAAACTGCTTTTGTAGGGATGCAACAGTACAGTTAGTCCACGGTTCAATACGTACCTCGTTTTTTTTGGGGGGGACTGGTTTGGGTTTAGTTGCTTCCCAGTCAAAACGCAGTGGACTGTGGTGCTGTTGTGGGAAAAAAAAAAACAATTGCTACTGCTTTTTCATTAAGTGGACGGGATTGGAGTACTACACTTTCCAAGTCTACACTTAGCTGTTCCAACAATCTGTAGGCTCTGTGCTCCAACCAGTTTGTTTTCTGTACCTCTGGATGTTGTGTCATAGAAGTCGGGGATTAGGGCACTCTGTAATCCAGCCACAGGAAAGACCTGCAAATCATTGGCAAAGAACATCCACACCACCCTTGTTATTTTGTTGCGTCTCCCTGAAGCAGTGGGGTATGTGTGATAGAAGGGATCAGCGAGGGACTGTTGGTTTCTGGAGTCGTCCGCTGTGACAATTCCACAGTATAACTTCTCTGACCCGGTGGCTCCTCTTAGCATCTGATTGAGCATCTGGGAGAATAAACTGGGTTCTACTGGCTTCATTTATAGGGACTCTACTGAGAGATGAATGAAGGCAGAATCGATGTGGTTGAAAGCTTTGCTCCATCTTGCGTCATCTTTATTTATTGAATTCTAATTCTAATTCTAATTCGAGCAGATTTTACACTACACAGCACTTTGCAAATGTCTAAAAAAGTGACCGCTATTCTTATATCTGTAAACACATTTTATTTAGCCTCCAGTTAAGGTGGAACATGCAATAGTAATAAGTTTATACAGGTTAAAGACATACTGTCCATTCAAATATATGATGTAAAGGAGACCTCCAGATTCATCAGGAGCCACAACCTCATTTAAAAACTGTGGGGAGATCTTAAGCATGCTTTGTGAGCTAGACAGGCAAAAATATCTCATAAATTAAAGAGTGGCTGACAACTCCTAAATTAAGACTAAAAGGATTCATAGCTGGATGTGAAAACAATTGGAAGCTGTGATGTTTGCTGGGCTGGGTTTCCCATTTTTTTAACATAATAAAAGATCAAGTAACTGCATTTTATATACCTGTAAGTGGCTGTACTTTCTTTGCATACAATTGTATGTCTTTCAGGTCTATGAACAGTAGACATCACATTAGATATGACTGGATATTGTGTTATTAAATGCTCTGAATCCTGTTAAGATAAGATCTAGTTCCGTGTGACCCTCAGGAAAGAAAAAAAAAACTGAATGAGTGAGAGGATTTGTCCGCTTGTTGCAAAGCAGGAAATGCAAGCTTCCTGGGACATGTCACATATTCTAATTTCGGGACTAAATATAGACGTTTTATTCGGAGGAGCCTGAGGATTAACCGTCGTCCGCAGGGTAAACAACGCCGTTGGTTTTGGAAGCATAGTAATTAAGACTCTCAGATTTAATTGGGTCAAGTCATTCTTCATAAATCCAGAATTGATTGTTGAAGATCTTTTTTCTTTTCTTTAATCCTGTCGGTCCCGTGTTCACAAGTTGCCCCAGTTTAGTGGGAGAGTATTTCCCCCAAAACATCCTGTGACCCATATTTAAGAAGTCAATGCTGGACATCACCACTAAGTGGCAGTGTTGCTCTCAGATACAACCCTGAAATTACTTCAGCCTGACTTGTGAATAACTTCCCAATCAGATTTTGGGGAAGTTTTTTTGTATTGCAACATAATGCAGTGCTGGACAATATGAGGAAAGAATAAAATTATTAGTTTTCTCCCGGTGTGTACGCGTATGAATACTTGCAGCTCGGTAGTTCACACTTGCAATCGAAAAGTCTTCAACATCTTTACAAACCTTTTTGGTAAATGGGTGTCATGTTTTTCCAGTTATGAAATATTAATTCTCGTAAATGCTTCTGTAAATGCTTCCTCCCTGTCTCGTCATGTGAGGTGACACTGGAAAACGAAGCAGCTGCTTTTTAGTTGAGGTTTTGGAGCTGGGATGTGGCAACAGAATCTCGTAGAATCACTCCCACTTACTTCTGCTGTAACTGTAGCTTAATTTAGTTTTACAAACCTTACAAAGCACGGCGACTTCCCCACTGTCAGACACTGAATAACCAGACCTTTTCCAGTTATCAGAGAAGTAATTTATTTTGTCATCATCAGCGGATTCCATTGGGCTATCATGTTGTGCAATGGCGAAATTCAGACGTGACGTAATTTCATGCAAGAATTGGTGCTTTGTGACATGTAGGGACTAATTGTCAGGTTCCAGTCTTTTTTCCTGTCTCTCATAAGTGCAGCACAATGCAAACTTGGTGGAGTACGCTTTTTAATATGTTATACCTCTGTTGCCACACAGGTATCCTGATCCCTCTGTGTGAATCCGGAACGTGCACTCTCAGGGAAGCCATCATCATCGGGAGCATACTCACGAAGTGCTCTATCCCAGTGCTTCACTCCAGGTGGGGCTTCCTTTCTCTGAGCACACACTGTGCCATCATTTGACGAAGCAGTCAGCCAGCTGTCACTGAAATCTTTATGTGATGTAACACGGGCAAGTTCAAGGTTATATAACCCTCGCTGTCCTTCCTGTCTTTCAGCGCTGCGATGCTTAAGTTGGCAGAGATGGAGTATAACGGTGCCAACAGCATTTTTCTGCGCCTCTTGCTCGACAAGAAATACGCCCTGCCTTTCCGTGTCCTAGATGCCTTGGTGGCCCACTTCCTCTCCTTCCGCAGTGAAAAACGTGTTCTTCCTGTGCTGTGGCATCAGAGTCTGCTCACCATGGCTCAGCGCTACAAGGCCGACCTGGCCTCCGAACAGAAGACGGCCCTGCTGGAGCTGCTGAAGATACAGACGCACCCTCAGATCTCTGCAGAGATTCGCAGGGAGCTACAGAACTCGGAGTCGAGGGATCTTGAAGTAGGGCTCCCTGTTACAGTTGAAATGGACTGAGTCAGTGTCGTCTGACGCGTCATCGTCCTCCTTCATCTTCCTCGGCAAGAGAAGAATTTCTGGTGAATCTTCCATCATTATTCTGAGAGAGTAGTTTCACATATCTGTGACTCATCACAGTGTCTCGGAGCTGAAACTCAGAGCTGTTTACTCAGATGCAGATCAGTACATTAGTAGATCATGAGTCTCTGGACTTTTCCCAGCAGCTGCATTTCAGTGGTTGCTTGGCAATACAAAGACTGTTTTTTGTGTACATTTAAGAGCTACTTTGTTGTTTTGAAGCAACAGTTTGAATTAAAATCAAAGTGAATCCACAAAAAAGGTTTGTCGCTGATTTCCATTTATTGTTTCTACCATTACAGAGAAAGGAGGTAAAATATAGTTACCAATGAGCCTCAAAAGTCCAGGTTCATTCAATCTCACTGTTATCGGGGATATTGGTTAGTTCTAAATGATGGTTATTTGCACCACTAAAGTATAATATCACCTCAGTCCTGCATAATAAGCCACATTAATTATATGGCCCTTGTGTCAAAGTCCATTTTCAAGACCCTTGTAGAATCGACACATACTGTATTTCATGAACAGGAAGTCTGGTTGCAAGATCTAATTGGATCTTTGTGACAGCAGGTGGGAGTCAGTTGGGGCCCCCCCAGCAAATCTTTGTCAAGGGCCCCTTAACAGGTTAATCTGTCATGCGTCAGCTCAGGCATCATGGCATGATTAGTAGTTCGACTTTACTTCACCTGCATGGAAAAATACCAACCGGCCCCAATCTTAAAACCACAAGACCAATACTGCGTAGGTCCCCCTTGTGTTTTTACCCACTGAGGCATTCCCACAGGACCTTCCAGGGTGTCCCGTGGAGTCTGCCTCTGGTATATGGGCAGCAGAGTCATTTTGATCCTGTAGGGTGCACATTAGGGCCTCCATGGATTGGGCTTGTTACAGTTCATCCTTGGGATGTTCAGTCAGATTGGATTTGAGCAGTTGTCATGTCATGTTTCTTGAGCCATTCCAGAGCAGTTTTTGCGGTGTGGTGTGGTGTATTTGGCCTGTTGGGGTGGCTCGCTGCCATTATAGAGTGTCATTGCCTGGTCTGCAACAATGTTCAGGTGGTGGTTCATGTGTAACATCTACGTCCAAACACCAGGACCCAGATTTCCCAGAGGAATATTACATTGTAATGAGTTCACCGGTGTAATTCACTTCACCTGTTAAGAGTTTTAATATTGTGGCTGACAGGTGCAGGTGCTTTATTTTTGTTGAACTGTGTTTATGAACAATTCATCAGTCACAAGGTGCATCACTGGAGCACACAAAACACGTTTTAACAGCAATTTAAGATTCAATTCAAGTTTATTGTCACTTCCACGTTATGTTAATAAAAATAAAGATGTGTATTTCTACTACCACTCTATGTTTACTATTTCTACTGCAATATATTATGATGCATAATGTACTAATATATAAACAGAAAATATTCAAGTGGAATCTATTAGTAGAAACTGATGATATAAATGATGAATACACTAATATTGAACTAAATTGCAGAATTTTCAGCAAAAAAAAATAAATAAATCAGTACGACCGAACACCTTTTTTACTTAATTTGAAGATTTAGTATAATAAATTCAGTGGGCTACAACAGGCTTTTAAACCAGTGCTTTTCAACTTTTTTCTTTGGCATATTATAAACAACTAGTTTGTGTCACAATTCACATAGCTCACCGAACTATATTTTTATACTTCATTACTAAAAATGAAATTATATATCTTTCAGAGGGACCAATTTACTAAGTAAATGTACTGGTTTATTTATAATTAAAGTAAATGTTTTACCAATACTAATACACTTTTACATAAGTAGCCGGCCTTTAAATTGCAGTGGTGTATATCTAGTTCATTTTATTTCTAACTTATAACTTCTTCCTGGTTGGTACAAATTTAGCTCACGGCTAATCACAAGAAACATTTTAGATAACAGGCGTCCACAAGTAAGCAAGAGAGTCCGATACATTTTGGATGTAGGATAAACATTACAAACAATACACATATATATTTTTTTTAATGTCGAAGACGCTTTAAATTAAACGTGGCACTTTGAGAGCAGTTACAGGACCGTTAGCTAAGCTAGCTAACGTTAGCTAGAGGTGTCATGGACGCGCTAACGGCTAACGTTAGCTTAACGGTTGATTGACGCTACTGCATCAACCTGGTGCACATTTCTGAAGATGGACAACTTTAAAGACACAGTTAATGGCGGTGAAATGGACCGGGGTGTGGTCCTCCGAGCGGCCAACGACCTCACAATAAGTGGCGACCTCAGAGTAGTGCACAACCTGCGGGCCCTGGAGGAGACCAGCAGGCCGTCCTCCATGTTTGACCGAGTTCAGACTGACATTCGGCCGTACATGAGGCGGATGCTGGCAGTGTGGATGTTTCAGGTATACTAACTTTTGTAAGGCTATTCCATGATAATAATAATAATAAAAATAAAAATGTAAAACACTTGGGAGTTGAAATAAACAAGAGGACTGTCTGACAGGTGTGTGAGGAGCAGAAATGTGAGGAGGAAGTGTTTCCACAGGCGGTGCATTACCTGGACTGTTACCTGAGCCGCTTTGACATTGAGAAGTCCAAGCTGCAGCTTTTGGGAGCAGTCTGTATGTTTCTGGCCTCCAAAATGAGAGAGACTGTCCCCCTGACTGCCAGCAAGCTCTGCATCTACACCGACTGCTCTGTTTCAGTCTCAGACATCCTGGTAAATACATTATCTCCATTTTCTGCTACATCTGCCCATAAACAGAGTTGACAACCACATCTAATTCAACACCATCACTGATCAGCAGTGTTTCAAAAGCACTGAATCAATACCTTAATAATGCACAACTTAATAAAAGTTGCTGATTTGTTATAGAAACTTAATCACCTTCATTTTTTTTCTGCTGTAAAGTAGGGCATTAAAGGGGAACTACTGTTCACTACATAAAATACGATTGTTTACTCACCCATATAACTTTTGTGTAATTTGTATTCCTTCGGGAGATATTAAGATCTGCGTATATCCATATAGTGGAAGTGACTGGGGCACCGAAACACAGCCCCTATATAAATGCGCACCCTTGACGGTCGGCTTG
Source organism: Chelon labrosus (assembly GCF_963514085.1). NCBI lineage: Eukaryota > Metazoa > Chordata > Actinopteri > Mugiliformes > Mugilidae > Chelon > Chelon labrosus. The sequence goes on from NC_140340.1 coordinate 9,488,085, forward strand.
TTCACCTGTAATTTGCTACTGCTAGTTTTTTGCAACATGGCTGAATATTTTTCCGATTCTGAGGTTGTGACTGAAGAACTCTTTCGTCCCCCTGGCCATCAGACTGTACAACAGCTCTCAGTGATGGCAGGAGGCACAATAGACAATGGACAAATCTTTTTGCACTACTTACTGGACACTCCAGTTCATTTATTCATTTCATTCATCAGTTTATAGCCTAATTTAATTGCACACAGTCCTCCCCATTTGTAGTTCTCATATTTATAAAAAAAACAACAACTTCTACCTCTACTGGTCACTTCATATTTTTTAACATAGTTTATAGTTGTATAAAACATTTTATTTCTAGTTACTGTCTATTTTTTATATAGTTTTTGTATTGTATGTTCAATATATGTTACTGCTACTGGATGCTTGAATTTCCTTCGGGATCAATAAAGTATCTATCTATCTATCTATCTATCTATCTATCTGTTGTGGACAAACCATAGCAGTTACAAATTACAGGTAAACAAGCCGACCGCCGCGGGTGCGTGCGGTGCTCAGGGATGACATCATCCAGGTCAGAAGACATCATCCGGGGTCTGTAGGTCAATCTACAGACCCCGGATGATGACAACAGGTAACTCCGGACTCAGCTGGGAATAGCACGAGTGTACGATAACAGAATATTGGTGAAATTGGTGAGTTTCGCGGCAGATAATGCTTTATTTAGAGGTTGTGTTGCGGTGCCCCAGTCACTCCCACTATATGGATATACACAGATCTCAATATCTCCCGAAGGACCACAAATTACACAAAAGTCATATGGGTGAGTAAACAATTATATTTCATGCCAGAAATAAGGTCCAGGTTGTAAAAAAACAGCAGTTCCCCTTTAAGGTTATCGGGTCATTATCCTGCTGAATGACAATGCCATGATAATGATCTGATTGAATTTAGCCCTGCACAGTTTAAAGGCATCCTGTAGCAGACACATCAGTAACACGACTGAGTCTGCTGGCTTCTTTTCACAGTTTCACTTTAACATATTGTGGAAGTGACAATAAATGATTAGTAAATCAGTGAAACATGTTTTGTGTTTTGTGCTCAGTCATGCACCTTGTGTCTGATGACTTGTTTTTCCTCTGCGAACACAGAGCTGAAGTAAAAGATCCTAGTTTCAGACACATTGTGGCTTCTTAATGTGCATTTAACAAACTTTGGTCAATCTTTTTTTCCCTCCTGATTCTTCTACTCTAGAACCTGTTTTTATTTTGAAACCAACATATGTTGCAATGGGCACGGTTGTACCTTGATCTTGTAGGTCTGCTTGTTTTGAAGTTTTCCTTAGTGCCTTTCCCCCCGATTTGAACTTTCTCTTCAAAGTGGGGTCAGTTTTCCTCTTTTGGCCACATCCAAAGATGTTGGCTAGGGTCCCATGAACCTTTGACTTCCTAATAATATTAACAGCTGTGTCCTCAGATAACCCCCTATTTTCTCCTGTTCAGTGAGGCACACAAAATGATACCAAAGAGCTTGCAGAGGACTTTCCTCCTTTTAAATCGGCTGAACGGCAGATTATAAGACTGAGGATGCCTGTGATATTAATTGAAGACGAAAATGTGCTTGAAAAGATCATTTTGTCCAGGACATTTTAGAAGAGCTTTGAACATTAAGGTAGAATCCAGCTGTGTCTGTGAAAGTACTCAGCCATCCAGGTCTTGGTATATCCAAGAAGCAAAGCTAAAATTAGCAACAAAGACGCACCAACAAGTTCTCTGTGGCACACTAAAGGCATGTAGGTGAGAATGACTAACAAGCTTTTGATCTCAAAGGAAAATAAACAGGATGAACAGAGTGTTGCTTCATCTGTAATGACACCCACACTCTTAGTCACGTCTGCATGTGTGAGTGCTGCTGCTGTGGTGTTTTGATGGTGCATTGGTTTAGAGGAATTTGTGTGTGTTGCAGCAGTGGGAGTTGGCAGTGGTGTCCAGGTTAGATTGGTGTCTGGCATCTGTGGTACCCTCTGACTTCCTGGAGCCAATTCTTCATGCTCTCCCCTTTGTTCAACCCCCGCACCTTCAAAACACGCGCAAGCATGTTCACTCCTACATCGCTCTTGCAGCCATGGGTAAGTTACACAACTGAGGTGTCTACACATGATATGATTTTCCTGATTAAAATACAACAGAAGACAATATGCATTAGCAGCTGTTTCTTATCCCTTGAAACAGTAGCAGTGGTAACGCACTTTTAGATAATGAGCATTGTGAACAATAGGCACGAAGCAGCCTTAGCTTTGATTGCGATGTGTCAGCGGTTCATTTAGGAGACAGAGAGCTGAGTTCGTGTAATCCTGCATTGTCCGCTGTGAAAGACCCGCGTTGCAAACACTATTCAACTGGGTGATTTCCCACGAATCTCTGTGATGCAGCCCGAGGCAACAGGTCACAGGGATACAGTCAGTTAGCGCCAACTCAAACCGACTATAACGTTACAGCCGGTAAAATTAAGTCGATTCCCGGGCCTCGACATTTTAACCTATTCAGAAAAGTGCTGAGGGAAATTACTATATGCCAGACTTTTTGTCTCAGCACTTCTCCTGCCTGAAGCAACATGGATATCAGATTGTTGTGTTTTGGGAAGTGTCTGCTTTTAAGCACTTAGCCTTGTCTGTCAGGGTGTGTCTACGATGGATGGCGTCTGTCTAATTGTCTACCGTCTTGCCTTTACTGACTTCCGGTAGTCTAGTAGTCTAGTTTTAGGAGGACATTTTGGGCATACAAACAGCACATTCAGAATATGAACCGAGGTTTTTGTGTGAGTTGGCGACAGGCTGTCTGCGTTGTACACATACCTACTTATAAACATTATGAAAGACTTGGATATCAACAGGTTTTTTGATATGTGCAAATATTGCAGTGCTTTCCAGAAGCTGGTGGAAGGATGTAAACGTAATGACTGCTGTGTGTGTAAAGTAAGTGGTCTATATACACTAATTGCCCCTTATCCCCAGATTATAGGTGTTCGGTCTTCCTGCCCTCCTCCGTTGCTTGTGCTTGTGTGAACATTGCTTTACAGAAGTTAAAGTTGGTGGACGCTGCTTCCTCTGATTCAGTGATGAAGCTTTTGGCCAACCTATTGGCCACTGACCAGGTAAGGGTAATGTTTAACTGACATATTTAAATGATATCTCTTTTGACTTTGCCCCCTTGTCAACAGTAACGGCCGTGCTTGCATTTTTTGCAAGCAGCCTGGTCAAATAGTAGAAAAAGCACAAGTCAACCTTTAAATGTTCAAATAAAAGTGTCTATGCACATGTTGAAACATTTTCTCCGTGACTAAATGTGCAGCCATGTCCGTTCTGATGAACTCAGGATTGTTTTTCTCTCAAATCTGGCCCCGAGCAGAGCGCTCTCCTCCTCTGCTGTGACCAGCTATGGAGTGTGTTAGAGGTCAGCCTGCCCTCCCGTTTCCCGAACAGTGTCTGCCGATCAGAGGCGCACAGCTCAGGGATCAGCTACACCCCTGCTGACATTCAGGATGTTTTATTGACACCGGTGACACCACCTCGGGAAATTGAGCCAGAACACCCCTCCCTGCAATGAAAGATTAGGATGGAGTCTAAATTTACAGCCTTGATGGAACACGAAGCCCGAATCAAAGGTTAAAATGTCACATTGTCCTCTGTGTCAATGTTTATTACACATCTAAAGACTCTTCATTGTAGCGGTTTCAGTAATTAAGATTTGTTTTAAACTCCTGTTGTCGCTGCATGTTTTAAAGTATTTTGCAGCTTTGAAAGAAATTATTATATTTCATTAATTCCTGATAGCAGTGTTTGTACATTATTATTGTAATATGAAGTTCTGATGAGTTTGAATGGATGTTTCATGCATGACTACAGATCAGTCCTGTTAAACTACAACTTAAGAGATCTGTATAAAGAGGTCATAAGCAACGTCAGTCAGCAACTGAGTTCAGTTTTTTCTATTTTTTTTTTATTGATTTCCTCATTCCATTCACAACAGCATGGAAGATCACAGTTACATAAATGACAAGCTGGTAACTTTGGCAAAATATGAATTTAGTTGCCGTCTTAAAAATATGAATTGAACCTGCAAGGTGGGATGAGACACAGAAGCTGTGATGAAATGCCCCAATACACATTTAATTATATAAAAAATTTAAACATGTCTTCCCAAAGGCTGACTACACGTTCTCCCTGTGTCACCCTTTAATAAGAAAAGATCGGCGACCATGTGTGTAGTTCAGTCCTTAATACAATCCGCCAGAAATGCCAAATGAGAGAATATATTTATATACAAACTGGCTGCAGTGTGCAGAAAAAAGTTAAACCATAAATAATTAAAACTTTTTTTTTTTACTTTCCAGTTTTTCACCAACTGTGTGGTTTTGCAGTTTCCTTTAACTGCTTTGTGCAACTTCTGTTACTTACAACTCAAATGACAGCTGATAAATTAATTATATGGTCGTCTGGTTTCCGTGGCCTGAATGTGTTACTACCAGACCCTGACCTGATGTTGTAATATAATGTCCGTCAAATTAGGCAACTTAAGCATTGAGCATGAAACTTCATAAAGAAACAGGAGGGGTGGTTTATCATAAAGCGGGATAACCAGGTCAGCCAGATTGCCAAAAAAAAAAAGATTCGCATAACTCGGGATTTTACCAAACTTACTTAAATGGCTGACCTTACCCATCTTTGTACAATACTGCACCACCCGATATTCCACGACTGATCGTCAAAACTCAGCTCAGATATACACAAACGGACTTGTATTTAACTGGGACACATGTTGACATGCAAGAAGAAATAAAATGAAAGTGAAGGGACTTAATGAGCCCCACCTTTGCCGTGAAACTGCCATGTATACGAAAAGTCAACAGCAACCGGTGCTCTTGTATAAAGGCAGGCTTAAGAGCTGAAGCAGGTTTGACTGGTTACGCTTGTGGTGAGTCAAGATCAGGTCATTATTATTATTCAAGTCATTATCCACTTACTCAATACACAAGTAATACCAGGAAAAACAACAGCAATAATTTTTTTTTTAAAAAAAAGTCCCTGTTACAGACAAACACAATCTTGGCACTTTTTGACAAGTGCTTTTAATAAACCGAAAAAGTCTAGCAACATTAGAAAGTCTGCTCTTTGGTATTCAGAAATGTCATGTTCCCCACATCCTGATACACAGTAAAAATGTAGTGTACAGTAAAAGAGAAAACTCTTCCTTACATTAAACTTCCTGTTATTATCCCAGAAAAAAAAAAAAAAGTTCATCACAAAGTTAAAATCGAATAGAGATAAAACCTTTTTCAAATTGTCCTGTCGACAATAAACAACACCATCTTTGTGGCTTCAGCGTATTCAGAGTCTTACAAGCCACTTGTGAGTCCTGCTCTTTCTTCACTGACCGTCATTGACGTAATATGTTTCCCAAAGTCAAACCAGTGTTTTGGTCTCTGCGTGAATTTTCTGCTCTCGTATTGAAAATCAGAGCTTCAGATTGACCAGCAGCAGCTCTCTTGTCTTGAGAATCTCTGAGATGGACATTTTCAATTGCACTTAATTACTCATCATATTTGCAAAAACACTGAGCCGTCTGGCACTTCTTAGCCTCTTTCACTTTAATCCATTCCATCTAAGCTGACCTCATTTCAGTGTTATTTATGAATCACCATAAGAAACACAATCTGATGAAACACGCTCCCTCCCTTTTTTGGTACTGTGCAATTCCAATAATTCCTGAAGTTAGCCAAACTGATTATCTCTACAGTGTGCTGGTGTTCACATAATACACTTTGGCCCTGTCTTCAGACGCTTACAGTCATTTCAAAAATTCTAACTGAAAAACCATTCTTTAGTTTGTGCCCTTTTCTGATTACTGGTCTTCAGCTCGCTGCAGAGCCTCGTATAACCATGGCGTGTTTGTAGGCCTCCGTGACATTATCACAGTCTGTGATAGAAAAGGCACTGTCAGCCACTCCAGACTCATAACAGTTCCAGGGCCTCAGCCGTCCATTGGCCAGGATCCCGTCTTCTTGGATGTCCAGAAGGTTGTCAGCAGAGACGCAGCCTCTCATGGTAGCCTTGGCTGGTTTATCCGTTAGTGTTGGAGGTCTCACGCGGTCCGGTAGATCCAGCTGATCGAAGGACTCTGAAGACAGGATGCTGTCTTCACTGATGGCCCCGCTTGGTCTCGACTTGGTGCCTCCGCGCGGTAAAGAGACTGCCAGCTGGTCCAGAGACCCAAACTCTTGTAACCCACCCGAGGAGAACTTTCCATTACGCTTGAGGATGCCTTTCCTGTGTGTTGGTGCTGAAGGGCACTCTTCAGCTTGTGGTACCCAGCCAGAGTCACTGTTCTCAGGAGAAGAGGAGTAATACCCCGACTCTTGCTCAGAGGGCTTCTTCTTTAGGATACCTTTGCGAGGCAGCAGTTCAGCTGAAGGGGCATTAGCAGGTGCAGACAAGCCCAAAATGTTCTGTGTCTCCACGGCTGGGGTTTCACTTATCGCCTTCTGTTTAATACTGTTGCGTCTCTTTAGAATACCCTTTGAGGGCCGAGTGTCTGAGCTTCCTTCGTGAACCGTCTGTGAGACGTTATTCTCCTTGCGTGACCTTCGAAGAGAGCGTTGCCGGATTACATCCCCTCCACCTCCCTGTGAGCGGAGCAGGCAGCGCATCTTGGAGCCGTTCTCCAGTAAAGGCCTAGACGTACGCCGTAGCCAGCTAGCGACACTGGCCAGCCCGCCAGTTGACGGAGATACTGGTGAAGGGGTCTGCTCTACTTGACTGTTCTTCCTCTCGCACAGTAATGGCTGCTGGTAGCCCCAGTTGAGCCACCAGTGTCCGGCGATCTCTTCTATTGTAGCTCTGCGCTCAGGATTTACCATCAGCATCCAACGGATGAGTCCACAGGCATCTGACAGAGAGCAGAGGGGGAAAGCAGTTAGTCATGTCCTCAGCTAGAAACTAAGACCAAGTTTTAGTCCTTTTGAAGAAAACTCACCAGATGGGTTTTTGGGTTTGCGGTAGTTTCCCGTGCTGATCTGCTGAACCAGCGCCTTGTGGTTATTTCCATCAAAAGGCATGGTGCCGTGAACCAGTGTGTATAAGAGGACACCGAGAGACCAAGTGTCCACCTCTGGGCCGCGGTATGGGCGTCCGTTAACAATCTCTGGGGAAGCATACAAGGGGCTGCCGCAGAAAGTCTGAAGATACTCGTCACCGTGGTAGAGGTTTGACAGTCCGAAGTCTGCGATCTGATGAAGATAACGAGCGATTACGTTCCAGTTCAATCAACTTTCCTCCATCTACTGAATTCAGACAAAAATACTTTCCTTGCACAGATGTGCTATATTACATGTTATAGTAGAGGAGTGTAATGCTCGGTTCTTTCTATGCAGGGCAGGGGTTTTCATGCATACCTTAACATTCCCATTGCCGTCTAGTAAAATATTCTCCAGTTTCAGGTCCCGGTGTACTATTCCATTCTAAGAGGAAAAAAATAAAGAAAAGAGATGTCAGTTTTGTATAATTTTTTCTATTTTTAAAAAAAATATCTGATCCACCCAAGGTATTACTTTATCAGTTTACTGGAAGTTGTCCGAATTACACAAAAGGATCAGTTTATTCTGGGTCAGGACGCATTCTTGTACGAGCAAAGATTTATTTTTCCTGGTACGTCAGCTACGCTCCATTGTCCTCCACTCTCCAGGGGGGAATGCCTTTGACTCAAATGAGTTTGCTTTTCTTTCAGAAAATGGAGGTCAACTACTTCTTATGTGTGGGCACTTGTTGTAGCAACAGACGCATTCTTTGGCGGCTTTCTTGAGCAGCGTTCATTTATTCATTGTTTTATTGTCAAGAGGCAATCATGAAGAAACTATGAGACTCAAGAATGTATCACCATGCCACAGGTAAATGACAAAGGTGAGAGTTCAGATGGATTTCTTTTGTGCACGCACGGAAGATAAAATGTTTTACAAGACACCAGGACTCCATAAAAGTGAAATAAGACAGATGGTTTATGCAATATACGACAGGGCAATTTAGAGTGTAAATATTACCTAGCAAACATTTATAAATGCTGTGCAAAGGGCAGCCACACTAAAATATAGTGTGCTCCAAATGTTTGTAATTACAGAGCTCTAGACTACATCTGATTGTGTGTGTGTGTTCTGTTCCTTCACACCCTCATTAAACTGTGAGACCATGCGTGTGTGTGTGTGTGCGTATTGGGGAGAGCTGGCCTTTAGCCCTGGCGCTAGCTCTGCACAGACCAACTGTTCATTTCCCCCGGCTTCGTTCTCACAGACTCCCTGTTCAGACCAGCGGGCTGACAGAGAATAATGCCCATTATGTAACTCTGGAGGTGCCAGTTCCGTGGAAATAAACCAGGTCTGACAGGGCTAATATACCCTGCCATAAAACTAGACTCTGCTTTCTGCAAACAACTTTATATGATGTTGATTTAAGGAAAAGTGCTTTACCTGGTGGCAGTAGTGCACGGCCGATACGATCTGCCTGAAGAAGTGCCTGGCCTCCCGCTCAGAGATGTTCCTCTTGTCGCAGATGTAGTCGTAGAGATCCCCCCGGTTGGCATACTCCATCACAATCACAATTTTGTCCTTGTTTTCAAATACTGTAAGACCAAGAAAATCGGCTTCAATTTAAAGTGCATATATGTGAAGTGTGTTGTGTTTTAAATTTCTACGATAAAAAAAAATAAAACTTTCTGTGCAACCCCTAGTTCACGCTGATTACGATAATTGGGGCCCCGTGATAGCTATACAGCAAACAAACGTGCACTGGAGACCATCTCATCAGGCGTGAGGGGGGCCCTGCACATTATCCCACAGTGCTGACGGGGTATGGTAGGTTATCGATGCTTATGTAACCGAGTATCGTACAACGGCACAAAGACTTTGTGTGACCAAACTCAGAATGTCAAACAGAGGCTGATTGAGAGGCGTCTTTCCCCCAGGTATCACGTTTGGTGCAGCGTGTAGCTCAGAGGTTCAGTCAACTCTGAAGGGCGGGCGATGAAACTAAAGCAAAGCGCACACACTAAATGTTTTAAACACCGTACCTTCGTATATGGTGATGATGTGTGGATGACAGAGCGAGGACATGATCTCGATTTCTCTGCGGATATGAACCAGGTCTTGCTCATCCTTGATCTTCTCCTTTCTGATTGACTTGACGGCAACCTGAAAAGGAAAAAAAAATGTAGATGGTTACAATAAAGAACCAAAAGAATGCAAGTGTACCCTTTGAAAGGAGCCTATCAAGTCATTAGGCTAGTAAAGTGATAAACTGGTACTGTGAGTTTATTCAAACTTGGCCAACATCAGCCACCATAAACCAGTGATTAAAGAGCAATTAAGGTTGTAGTTCAGCAACAGCCTTGAGTCAAACGTTACATAATCAATCTTTTTAGGGCAATCAACTTTAAGATAATTGTGGACAGAGGTGAAAATGATTAGGCATTAGTGGCATATGCTTAAAACATCTAGGATAAAACTGTTACATAATAAAGATTGCAGTCTTTCTAAAGCATGTCCCATGGTGAGAGGACTGATGAGCAGTGAACTGAAAACGTGTGCTGATTCTAACGAGGCGGAGGGAACGATGGGTCAAGTATTGTCTGCTGTGAAGAAGTCTATTGTTTGCCGTTACTCGCATGTCTGCAAGGCTAAAGGAAGAACATTTAAATTTGAATAGTATCTGTTGGATCTGTATTCGCAGACAGGCCTTTGACGGGACTGTATTCATGTCTTTATGTTGCCTGTATGAGGCTCAGATGCTTGGGATTCCTCTGAGCGCCGAGTGCGTCATCAGTCTACCCCAAGGTTGAAGGGTGTCGTGAGGCACCATATGCCGCTGGTGCAGGGGTGTCCTCCTTATCTGTACTTTCTAAGCCTCGAAGCTACAGACACAGGGAAAATGAGTAAAGCGGCGACTTGTCATATCAGTCTCAACACACGGCCCGTCATGAGTCACTGTCTGGCATGGCTGCTTCTCCAGGTCAGCAGTATATTCAACACCACACGGACCTTTCTTCCTGATTCTGGGAAAGGAGGTTTCCTGCGTTTGTTTGCGTTGCTGTCAGACGGGCTGAACTCACACTCATGATGAGCTCACACCCATGTGAGGGTATCAGTGTATGTGTGCGGTCTTTGTTAACGGCGGACCGCTGCACGCAATAAGCACCGAGAGGTTGAAATCTCTGATATTTCACACCGAGTTTCTGTATAAACACTCGGGCCATATTTCTGCATTTCTGCATAGCTGGCACCATTAGCCACCTGGCCAATTCAAAATCCAGTTCGAAATTAGTAGAGTAAAAACAAATCTGTGTACTAAGTGAAAGTTTACACATTAATTAATCAACACATTGGACTGTACAAATATTTTTCATGTAAAGCTTAGTTTTAACAAATTTTTGCGTGTTTATGCTAATTGAACCAACTGACAAAGCTAACATTAGCATGCTAATGTGTGACACTAATCCCGTAGAAGAGTGTAAGAAATAATATGCAACACAATATCCTAAAACAAAGTTAAAACAAAGGGCGACTGGACTTGTTGTGTTTTCCTTCGCTACTCATCCAAGTGACTTCTGGGTTTCATGTTTTAGCTAACTGAACAACTAAGCTAACGACAGCATGCCAACATGTGATGCATTTAGAGGTCGGCCCAAAAAAGGTAATATGTAGCTCCAAATCTGATCTAACACATTTAACAAAAATAACACAGTATACTTCCATATGCTTGACAGTAATGTGAGCCTAAATGAGAACTTCATTATAAAAAGCACAAGTGCTACTTGCTATGGCTAACTAGCTTATCATATACATTTTTTCCACGCACACTGAAAATTATAAGGGTTATTAATTAAGTTATTCCACTTTCTGACTTCAAAGTGAACATGTGATTTGGAGATATACAAATGTTTGGGAAACTGTGACGTTTTTCTGTGTTACTAGGATATTTACTGGCAAACAGTTTCCCCCCTTAAATGGTCAAAGTCCTGAACGGTACATATGACTCTGCACAGAGGCACCGAGCATTTCTCATTTCTTTCAGATTTCTCATGCACCATGTCTCCTTTTTTAGGTTTTACGGTCTTTTTATTTATGTATTACCGTTAGGAGGGGAGACTTGCAGAGAAAGAATTACACTGTGTGGTCTAAATTAAAGTTTTTACTCTACGTATGACAATAAACACCTTGAATCTTCAGTGTATTTATAGCTTGTTGCAACTGAGAGCCTATTACGTACTAGTGCAACCTAACCTAGGTTAAGTAACTAGGTTTTTAACTGGGACGTCGGTATGAACACACACATAGCATTCGTGTCCCATCGATGTATGCCCCCCCCCCCCCCCCCCCAATGGATTATGTAATCAAACGTATGCACTTAGACAATGGGAACAGCTGTTGTGCCGGGGCACGCAAGATGAAGCCACCCTTTGTGTTGTGTCACTCCCTGTGTCAAATTACATATCTGTGTCCATCATGTTGTCGGTAATGTTTCCACTCCGAGCTAACTGCTGTTTGTTTGGTGTTAATTTCAAAACATGTGCTTGACTTAATCAGTATTTGGATATTTTCTGAGGCATGCTGGATCAGGAGGCTGCCTGCAGGGATAAATCTCAGACACCAACTCACGGCCTATAAAAACAGTGCACCAACAGTGTGGGAGCAGAGATGGGAGTGTGGACAAGGCTGAACTTGTATCACTATATGTTTACTGCGGCTCCACGAGGGGAATTCCTGATATTCTGCTTCCTTGACTTCTAAGCACTTTCACTCATATCAAACACGATCATTGAAACACCGACAGTTTCTGTTAGCCATAAAGTCTCAGTAGTGACTTAATGAAAGAAGACTGTGTATCCATTTTTTTTTTCAAAGCAGGGGGGAATCTGAAACCAGTTTTTTTATTACTATTTTGTTCTTGATCATGGTATTTTTATAAGTTCACCTACACTTTGAAATATTTAAACTGCTTTGGAAAGATGTTGAATCAACTTCAGTTTAATTTTCTACACTTTTACACTTTACGTAATAGTTTAAATTTACTGCATTTAGCTGCTAACACTACTTTAGATAACTTATACAAATATTCACAGGCTCTGTTATGACTGAACTACTGGAGGCTCTTATCTACAAAAAGACACAAGACGTCTTGTGTTTGCAGACTCCCCTGTGACCCTTTTAGAGGCTTATCTCCGACCGGTCTGTTTTAAATGGCTCCCATTTCCCCTTAGGTCACGGGGAACTGGAATTCACCTGAAAGGCAATTTCCTCCTCTTCCTCCAACCAGGAACGCAGAAATAAAAGTTACCTAACTTTCCTGTCCAAAAGTCCCGTCAGGGAAAAAGACTCTCAGTCTTTCCATTGAAACTCCTTTCATTTAACGCCTCATAAACAATAACTGAAAGTGATTATCTGAGATTTCTCTGGCGGGGAATTTCTCATAGAGTCTTTGTGGGATGACCTCAAACCCTGAGTGTTGACATTATTGTTAACAAACCATGCATTTTACCTGAATACACATTTTAAAATGTTATATTGTGTATGATTAAGATGTATGTATAATGACTATTACTTCAGACAAAGATTTTAGTATTCCACTTATAAAGCTGGTGAAACACTCATTTTTTAACATTAAGAAAAAAAAAGCTTATTTGGTGGTTAAAGCAACACAGCACCTCCTAAAACAAACACACTGAACTCCTTGGCAAACTTTTCCAAGTTTCAATTGACAAACATTTGCGCAGCAGTTACACTTTATTATGTTACACATCAGTAGTTTAATTTGACTAATTTTTACAGGGAGGAACAGGGAGTACAGTGGTGTCTTATCTACCTGTGTGCAGACAGCGTCTGCTAATAATAGCTCTCTATCTCTAAACAACAGGTGGCTAATGGGACAGTAGAGCAAACACTGACCTGACGCTGGCTGCAGATGTGACTACAATAAAAGAAGAATTATTTCGTTCTTACCAGTCTACCGGACCTTTCCTTGGCTTTCTTCACCTTCCCATAGGTTCCTTTCCCCAGCGTTTCCAGGAACTCGTACCGGTGCTTCAGGTTGTGTTTGTGGTGGTGTCTCTTCACGGCTTGCTTTTTCACGGATACCTGGGACGGAGGTTTCCCGGCAGCAGCGGGGTTGTTTTCATCGGGTGTAACTCCGCCGACACACGGCCGAGAGTGTGTCAAAAGATCGGGGACGTGTAAGCCCTCCATACCGACCCACGCTGTGTCTTCTTTAGCCGCTTACTTTCGGACGAAGGTGTTAAAATGCATTCCTTCGACAGGAGCTGCCGTGCTGCGTTCAAAGTACTCAGGTACAATTGAGATAAAAAGTGTAAATATGAACTCATCCGCCTCCGCTTGTAAAACAGGTGGCGGCTACGACTAAATGATGAAGACAGAAACATCAACACCGAAACCTGGAGACAGTCCTCTTCAGTGTGGAGCCCAAACAGCAGCAGCAGGTAGGCAGGCTTGCATGCGGGAGAGTAGCTGAGCACCGCCCGCAGCAGGACACGTCAAGTAGCCGAGGGGGCGGTTCAGGTAGAAGAGGAGCGTTGGATGCATGTCACCGGGTGTTACCGGCGGTGTCAACAAAACAAGATAACGACGTTCACTTGTAACTAACCTCTTTATGTTTTGGTTAAATCTTAACGTCTAACATGTCTAAATTTTTTCCTTTTTAATGTCGACATACTTTTACCACCTCATAAGCTGTGGGTGAGTGGTGTGTCATAAATCGGTGTACGCTGGACATGAAAACAAACGCAGGCAGAGAGGTCTAATTCACTGTTGCATCAATATTCGGTTTGAATTTCACTAAGTAAATAACTCGAAAACTGCAGTTTCTGGTACTTTGATCAAATATTTCCACTTTATGTTACTTTGTAATTCTACTTTTAAAAAAACAGTCAGTTATATACAGAGGACTGAAATTAATTTTCTCTCAGAGCCATGGTGGAAGCAACAACAAGGCAGACATAAAATACATAAATAGCTATACATACAATACATAAAATATATAAAATATATACTGCATATGACAGTACAAAAACAACTGAAACAAATAAAATGTACCAATAAAGCAAATGTTGGTTATACATATACGTACTTTACAAGTTTAGATGCACACAAAACAATGAACTCATAAAATATGATGGATAGTTGTATATTAAACAGCAATGTAAACTCCACTTTGACAAGCTGCAGCCGTGAAATAATGATCTTAGTTTTATTTTTATACACATTTCTACTACCAGTACTTCTAGTGATATTTGTAATTCGGGACTTAATAAAGTATTTTCATATTACAGGTGTACTGCTTTTGTTTCAGTAAATGTTCCTCTGTCACTTATAACTAACAACATTTAAAAGAAGAAGAAAGTGAAACAAAGAAGAGTGGAGACAGGTAATACCAGCTTGGTGACTGTTAATATTACACACATTGAAAAGACAGTGATGAGAGAAATACGTTGAATGCATTTGTTCTTGTGATCCTTTAAGAAAGAAGACACACAGAAACAGAACTTTTGCCACAATGCATTTGGTTATTTACATATCTTTTGAACCTGATTTAAAATACTGTCATTGTGTGGGGAGCTGAGAGAGGAGAACAGGAGTGTCATTACAGCTGTGTGCCACTAGAGACCAGCATGCTGTCACCATCTGAAAGAATGTAGGTTAAGAGTTTTGGATCAGTGGGTTTCCTTGAAAGAAAATCTGAAACAAAGCCACTCTGACTAAAGTCATTGCAATACAATTAGTGTTTAACGCAATTTCCATACACAATTTAATCCTGTAAAATGTAACACTATGTCAGACATGTTTGTCGGTCAGGACAATTTATTGATGGGGATATCCAGATTTAATACTTTGATCCAAGCAGCTGCCGCTTCACATTTTGTCCCCGAGTGACCTGCTAACCTGCTGGGGACAGCCTGTTTGTTTTTTCCATTCACTTTGTACAGTAACGTGCCAGAGACACTCCACTCGTGCATGCAAAAGGAACATTCATTCATTTATTCATTCATTTTGTGTAACCGCTTGTCCTCTGGAGGGCCGCGGGGGTGCTGGAGCCCTTCCCAGCTGTCAATGGGCGAGGGGCGGGGTACACCCTGGACAAGTCGCCAGTTTGTCACAGGGCGAACACAGAGGGACAGACAACCATTCAGAAGAACACTGTGCCCAAAAAGAAGAAGAAGAAGAAAAAAACAGCAATGAAAGAGAGGTGCTTTTGAATGCTAATCAATCCGTCTGACTGTACATGTGACTAACTGTCATAAAACAATAATATGAGTGAGTGAGTCATTATATGTCAAATACCTGACATGTACAAAGTCTGAGCAGATAAGCCTTGAACTACTGGGCTAACAGAAAGTGGTCCTGATTAAAGCTAATGTTTGTGTAATTCAGTATGTCTGCCAGAAGAGGGCGCTCACCAGCTTTTAGCTCTGACATCCTACAGTGGTCAATTTTCTTTATAATGCCTCCAGGTTGTTAGTTTCTTTTTCATGTGGCCTGTTTGTTTGATTGTCATATATTTTTTGGTATTATTATTAAGTCAAAAATGAAAGGGGTTAAAATGATGAAGCTGGGGACACTCAGACATTTATTTAGCCCATAGAGTCCCAAAGACTTAGAGACTTAAACAGACTTTGTCATTTAGATTTACATCAAAATGAAATTTCGGTGCAATGGCTCAGAGCACAGAAGGAATACTGACAGAAACAATATATATATAAATAAAGATAAATAGGCGGCACAGTGGCGAGGTGGTTAGCACTGATGCCTCACAGCGAGAAGGTCCCGGGTTCGAATCCATGGGCCGACTGGGTCTTTCTGTGTGGAGTTTGCATGTTCTCCCTGTGTCTGCGTGGGTTCTCTCCGGGTACTCCAGCTTCCTCCCACCATCCAAAGACATGCTGGTTAGGTTAACTGGTGTTTCTAAATTGGCCGTAGGTGTGCGTGTGAGTGTGAGTGGTTGTCTGTCTCTCTGTGTTGGCCCTGTGATAGACTGGTGACCTGTCCAGGGTGTACCCCACCTACACAGGTAGCTCAGTGGAGCAGTCCTGTGTAGGTGTGTGTTGATGAGGAGGGCGGAAATAGGCTGTGGACCCTCCTTCCAGAGGCCGGCAGCTTGAACAGTCCATGGTGGGGGTGGGAGGGGTCTGTGGTGATGTTTTGAGCCCTTGTCAGACAGCGTTTCTTTGCAATGTCCTGGATGGGAGGAAGTGAAGATTTTCTCTGCTATCCTCACCACCCTCTGTAGGGACTTCCTGTCAGAGGCGCTACAGGCCCCCGATCAGACAAGAGATGGAGCTGGTCAGTATGCTCTCTATAGTACCCCTGTAGGAGGTGGTGACAATGGGAGCGGGTAGGTGTACTCTTCCTCATCAGGTACAGAAAGTGCATAAGCTGCTGGGTCCTCTTTTTTAAGGGTTCCAGTGTGTTTGGAGAGACCCACTGCATCCTATTTCTTATATCCAATAATGTGACTTAGTTACATGTTTAGTCAGATCTTACCTGACTGGTAAATGCTCACATCTTTCTTCCCTAAGTTCTGTAACACAAAAGAGTTCCACAACCAATCTGAACACACCATCAGATGTCTTTTTCTTTTTTTTTTCTCATACTTCATCCAGTGTGGCAGATTAAGTTTTATACTTTGGCTGATCATAAAAGTAAATTGAACTTCATCTTGATTACCACATGCTGCTTTCACTCTTTATCAAATAGAGCAGGTCACAAATTGTCTTGGTTGCCTTTACATTGTACATGTTATGTAATAGTTGGTAGCAGATCATGGCTACCTCATGTTCACCATATTGTTTGGTTTAGTATTTATACGTCAGTTGTATGCACCTGTCGGTCTCACTGTCTCATTTGTCCGTCTCACTGTCTCATTTGTCCGTCCTTTTCTTTTGATGACTCTTTATACTGCTTCATAACATTTGATAGGGTCAAAATATTAGATATTAAATTACTTTATTGGACTGGAGACCTATCCAGGGTGTACCCCGCCTCTCCCTACCCTTCACAGGACAAGTGGTTACAGAAGATGAATGAATGAATGAAATTACTCTATTATTTGACTGGAATTGTTATTTGTTTCTTTACACATTTATTTTTGTCATGCCAAACATAACAAAGAGCTTTATTATGAATAAAATTATTTTTGTATGCATCTTTTTATTTTATAATTCTGAGGTTTCAAACTAGAAAAATAAATAGTATAGTGAAGGTTTCCCTTTAGCTACGACGCTTTTAAAGAGCAAACAAGTAAAACATTAATAAAGGAAGAATTAAAGATTATTTTCATTGTAGAAAGATTATTCTGCACTGAAAATAGTCATTAACAGTTAAAAAAACATAACTGGGCCGAGTGCCTTCCTGCTTGTTTGCTTAGTTTATCCTGGTGGTTTCAGACTTCCTCCATTTCACAATTGTTAACTCCCAAATGTGCACCTGGAACACTAAAACCTTTAGAAACGGGTTCACACCTTTGTCCTTATCTACAACTCGCTTCAGTTTCATTGTAGGAGTCAACGCAGAGTTCCTTGGAATCCTTTGCTTTTGTCCTGTCGTGCACAGGTGTCTGTCTTTGGAAACTATCCATTAACTTTGCTAGATAGGGAAACGGGATGACCTATATAAAACATTATAAAACCGTCTCAGTTTCATTATGAACGGTTATATGGGACCTTGTGTAAACAAAACATTGCCCTCATATAATATCAGTGTATATCCAGGGTGCAACTCACTTCGCACTCAAAGTCAGCTGGGATAGACTCTGGACTCACTGTGACTCTCTACAGGATGATGGATAGATATTTACAGTCACTTGCCGGTTCATTAGGAACACTAGTGAAAATGAACGCACTCTAAAATAACTGTCCTGCACTAAATCTTAGCTTCGTGAAGGTTATAGTGTTCAGCTTATGTTAAAACAGCATCAGTAAGGTGTTAAATCAAACTGTATTAGCATGTTGGAGGATGTAGTTTGTGATTATTTCATCTAGCCCACTGACTGAAAAGATCTGTGGGTTATTTGAGGCTAGATATGTTTACTCGGCAAGTCAACCTTTCTGTTCTATTCAGATTCAGAGTCGGATAACTTTATTTGTTCCCAGGGGGGCAATTTAAGGCACATGTGAGCAAGCTTCACATGGAGCAAGACACTATCAAAGAAACAAAAAATAGAAAAATACACAATATATACAAAAGAAAATGCTATAAATGCTTTTTTTCCCCCCTCCAAACCGTCCATAGAGGATGTAAACATGCTTATTTTAAGTAATATATCCCTCATTTTAAAACGTGTTTCACCACTCATACATACAAGTAGCTATCTTCAGTTCTGAATTACTGGTGAGGATTTTATGTTTTCATTGGGAACATCTGTAATCTGAAATTCACATGGGGTCTGTTAACAACCACACCTGTAATTGAAGCTACTTGGATGAGTGGACACACATTTGTAAGAAAGCCCAACAAGTCCATTTGCTTTTTGCTTCAGGTTTGTTTTATTTACTGTGACCTGGATGACTGACGATCTCCACAGACAAGGGTATCCATCCACTGATCGGTAGCACTAGAGCATACGTGTCAAACATACGGCCCACGGGCCAAAAGCGGCCCGCCGGAGGGTTTTATCTGGCCCGCGGGATGAATTTGCGAATTGCAAAAATTACATGGAAGACATTAACTGCAAATTTTCCAATAAAAGCAATTGCTATTTCTAGGGTTCACACAGATTTAGTGAGAGTTGTGGACATAACACAACACTGAGACCTAGAACTATGCAGAAACTACACTTCCTTTTCTTAACAAATGTCTGAAATGTTTTGTAATAGTGCAGTTTATTAAATGTAAACACTTTCATGATGTACTTCTTTGCACTAAAACAAAGGGAGACATTTGGAGTTGTCATTAGTTAGATTAGATTAGATTAGATTAGATTAGATTAGATTATACTTTATTTATCCCACAACGGGAAAATTCACCCATTACAACAGCAGAAAGTGTAATATACACCACGGAATTTGAAAAATAGAAAGGCAGAAACACAATAACAAGGAAAAAGTCAACAATCAACAAAGGAATAAGACACAAATATACAAACAGTACCGGTTATAAATAGTTATAGGTAAATAAGCTATTGTGTTACTGGTCCGGCCCCTTTGAGATGAAATTGGGCTGTATGTGGCCCCTGAACTAAAACTAGTTTGACACCCCCGCACTAGAAGCTTCGTTCCTACATTTCCCAGAGTGCACGGCGCCGCCCCGGACCCCGCCCTTTCCTCTGCCTAACTTCGGTCTGGACGAGTTTCTGTTTTGCTGTGATTTGATTGCCTGGCCCGAGCTCTGTGATTTGGTCCGGGCACTCCTCGCCCTGCACCACCGCTGTCCGTCCTCTCCACCTTCCTCACCACCGACAGACGCAGCGGTGTTTTCCGTCGCACTCCGGGTCGGAACATGTCCGCTGGCTCCTCCCGACCAGAGCCGCTGTAGGACGGACGGTGTTTTCCAGCGGAGCCTCTCCGGGAAAACTCCAGCTTGTTGTAGCGCCGCGGCTAAGCGGTTAGGCTGTTTGTGCCATTAAAAGAGCCGTCTGTCAACGCTGGGCCCTCGCTTCTTTTCAAACACGGGTGACTGTGGAGCCGTGCTCTGGATTATTTATGTGAGGTTAATGGTGAACGTTGTGCCAGGCCAAGGTGGGGACGGAGAGGAGATGCCCCGCGGCTAGCAGCGCTAACGTTAACCGGACCACGGAGAGGTCTCCAAACACCGCTCACTTAGCGCATTAGTCACCAACCCAGCAGCGTGGTCTTTGTAAAAAAAAAATTGTTTTTAAGACACTCCTCAGTTACCGAGCACATCCGAGGCGGCTAACATGAAGAAATAGCGGTTACTTTGTTAGCTTGGTGGCGTTTTTCTTGCTCCCGAGGCACGACGTTAAGCTAGCTAGCCTAGCCTAGTTAGTCAACACCACAACAACAAATGCCTTGTTCACCAGACTCTGCTGTTTGTCCAGCATCGATGCAGTCGTGTTAAAGGCATGTTTGGATGGACTAAAGGTGTGATAGCAGGACGCAGGTTTTGCATTTGAGCATCTCTGCCGAGACGTTCAGTTTTGGGGTTAGGCTGCTTGACACCTGCTTTACCTGCACACCGAGGAGAAGACGGCCACCTGTTTAAAACATGGAGGGAAACGTGCAACAACTGAAGGCGACTCCTTTAGCCCGGGATCTAACGAGGATATTCAACAGCTACAACAAGCACACCGTACAGCTGAAGAAGAACCTGAAAGAGACTAATGTTTTCTTTAGGGAAATCAGGCAAAACTACAGCAACTCCTGCGCCTCCGCCGTGAGCTCTGATTCAGCTTCTCTGGACGCAGGTAGGTGTCAGCGCAAACATCTGTGCACCTCTGGCCTATGCCTGAGCGTCACGGCCTTTTACTTGTTTTTAAAGCACCACAAAATGATCACATCCACAGCTGCTCTATCCTGAAGTGAAACTAAAAAAAGATGAATACCAAGCCACTGCTTCCAAGTGATTACTCCACCAACATGAGGCTGGAAAGAAAAAATAAATAAATCCATTCATTAGGGTCAGAGAAAACTTAAGAGATTAAACTCTGCTCTGAAAAGCAGCAGGAGGAGGTTAAGTGTGCCAAATATGCTGAGATTTCTGTCAAGCCTAAGAGCTAATTGTTTTCTCTTTAAATGTGCTTTTGTGTGCTCCTCAGTGGCTGGTTGTGTTTACTTTTTAGACACCAGATGTTAATCACTTCCTCCACATATCCGTGACATTTTACGAGCGTCGTGACCATCTTCTGACCAGACAATTAACTTGGTACCCGGCAACAATGATTAGACACACCGGAGTGATGGTATGCAGACACAATTGCTGCGTCACATCTTCAGGAGTGGCCCCTCTCCGACTGCAAGCAGGGACGAGGCCGGTGTAAATCACTTTTGCTCGCTGCTGAATGAACAATGTTAAGCTGAAGATTATCCGCAGAGAAATGGCACCGCACTGCTGATTTCTGCGTTCGAAGCCAAGCACACGTCTTCACCTGCTAAGCAGATTCATCTTGCAAATGTGTGGTTGCACTTTCTGTGTACAAAAATACGCCTATAAACTATTTATATGTTATTTTGGTACCGGTTGTGCACATATCTGTCCAAAACTACAGGACCTAGCGGGTCATGCTGGGTCAGTAGAGGAATGTCTATGTTAGAAAGACATGCAGTGGTATATGCGAGTAAAATAGGCTACTGCACCTCTCCTCTGTTTGTTACATAACTGTTTAAATCTGTGACTCAGCATCACAGAGGATTATGTCTGATACCAGGAATTATTAGGGTGAATTGCTTCTTCTGTGTGTGTTTCACATCTTTGGGATAGATCCGGAAATAACTGCTTGAGGACTAAGATCAGACATAAAAAAAGAAATTTTTCAGTGTCTCTGGTGTGAAACAGTGATCTACTTCTTATTCCGAGAATGATGCTCAGATAATCTGCCACTGAGTCCTGTGTCTGCTCCAAGTGCTGACCAAGAGTACCTAAAAGCTCCCTAAATTTAAGAGGTTGCTCACGGCTTCTGATAAAGTTTTAGACAACTATGTTCCTCTCTGGGTTTACCACAGAGCATCATGTTCTGCCTTTTGTCTTCTTCATTCCCCCAGGCCAGTTTAGTTGCATCTCCTTCCCCAGTCATGAGGAAGAGTTCCTGCGCAACACCGTGGGTGCTGCTCCGTACATCCTGGTGCTGGGTCAGGACTGCGCTGCCCGCTACCAGCTGCTCAACTGCCTTCTGGGGGAGAGGCTGCTGCCACTGGGGCCTGAGGCCGGAGAGGCCTGTGAGGGAGTCCAGGGCACAGTCTGTAAGAGACGGAAGCTGTGTTTCACCCACGGGAGACAGACGCGACTGAGCTTGGCGCTGCCAGGCCAGTATGAGCTGGTGCACCAGTTGGCGGCTAACCGTGGCCGCTGGGACACAGTTCCCAGAGAGGACCTGGAGATTCACGAGGAATGCGAGGACCCGGCCCACAGGCTAGCAGAACTGGAAATCACTCTACATCACCAGCTGCTTCAGGTAGGCTCAGGATACAGTGCAACCATTCTGACTTTACCCGTTCAACGCAACGTTCCTCCATGGTTTCAGTGAGGACGCCTTTATGTATTAGTGGTTTGTTTGAGCTTTGACACTCAGAGTTTCCAGATACAGTACTGCCAGTTGACATGACTGTGTTTCTCATCACTTTCAGATGATGTAGAAAGAAAGTTGAAACAAAGCAGAAGCCTGTGATTGGATAAAATATGGGTTTTCTGTAACAGACAGCTCTCCCCTGCACCCCGGAAAAATCTGTTACTGACTCCTACCTGTGCAAAATAAGGCTGAGAAATTGCTAGTTACTAGTTTGTTTTGTTGCTCTAAATACTGGTGACGTAATGCCCCCTTGGCATTATGTTTTAATAAATAGATTCTGTTGATAATTAAAGGATGAATGAGTAGCTTTTAATGCGCACAATGCCGGTTATTGTGTTATGCCAGGGCATATATTACAGACTACATTTTGCTTGAACAGGCGTCCATTAGAAAAATCATACATGACATTTTAATTTGAACTGATTAATCTATTAATGGACTAGTTGATTGAAAAAATAAATAAATACACTTTTATATAATTTCATCTTCTGAAATAATCAGGTTCGTTGCTTTTATTTGACAAATGTGATAGCAATCTGGATATACTGTCGTTGATATATTGATAAGACATTGGAAGATGTCACCTTCGGCTCTGTGAAGTGATTTTGACAGTTCATAAAGCAAGCAATTAAATATTCAGCAAAATAATCAGTAGCTTGATCAACCCTGAATTAATGAATGACAATAGCAGCCTTAGTAATATACAGATAAAGCTTTGTCCCATTACACCACTGAGGGTAAAGCACATATGGGGCAACTCTAACTGAGGGTTTATTTTTTGTGAAGTGGCATTTCCTCTTGGGAAAGAAGGAAAAGGTTGATCGATTGTTCTTTTTGTCTTTCTCTCCCACTCGATCTCGCCTTTGCTCACATGGCTTAGCTCAAAAACAGATTACTGAGCAGAGCTGATTACTCCCTGTGCTGTTCAGTGTTTTACTTTACCTGATTTGTGCTGCTGTCTGGGGAATACAGTTCTTGTTCCAGTCATTCCTTCTGCTGTTTAGGTGTTGAGCACTTTTTTAAAGCGGACCCACAGATTATTGTTGGACTTTTGTTGAAAAGTGAAGAAATGTTGGACACGTTGTTGCAGCCGTGTTGGTATTTAGCCTGGTGTGACTTGAAAATCACAATGTCCCGTGGAAGTGAAGGATTTTGCATGGTGTAAAGACTGTAGTCACTCCTTGTCATGTGTGACACACGGAAATTAGCGACTAATAGGCCGGGGCCCTGCAGCAACCATCACACAGCCTCAGAAACTAGGCCTAGCTCTGCTTCGGAGCAGCCCACCCGCCCGGCCCCCTTACGTAATGCCACTGGTCTGGTGCAATTCACATGACTAGGTCATGTAAAAAAAACAAAACCAAACCCTTTGCTGGGTTATAATTGCCATGGTTACAGCTGCATCCGGGGACACTGGTTGTTAATGTAGCTATAACAAAGATGTTGTAAAAATGACCAGTTTTCAATTATTTCATCAAAATATTTTTGAGAAAAAATATAATTACTACTAATGTTTCACTCACATCATACACAACATCATCTGTTGCATCTTTAAAATATCGCTTCTTAGTCAAAGGCATATCCAATTCTGGTGAAATGAGTTCCTGCAGTTGTCAGTCTGTCAGGACTTTAATTAGAGTCGACAGTTGTTGCTCTATTTTAATTTGAACCCTTTTTGTTGTTGCCTCAAGATTTATTCACTCCACTAATGTGAAATATACTAATGCCTTTAGGGAAAACAGTCCTACTAGGAACAAAGATAGGCTTTTTACACCACATTTTCATATCTAACTTAAAGTTATTATTATCATTATTATTATTTTTTTTATAAATAAACATGTATGACATATGTTTTTGGAGTTTCCTGTTTTACCTTTGCTTGATGAACTGGAAGTTTTCTTTCATCAACCAGGCAATAATTCAGATTTGTCAAAGCATCGTGCTGTCTGACATTATGTCTCTGTTGAATGAATCAGAGAAGTTATGTTAGGAATAAATGCAGCCACAGAATCTCTCTGCACACTGTGGTATTCACACTCCCCTGCAATAATCACAGCACCCTGCTTTAGTGGCCAGCAGATGAAAACCAACTTGCTAATTAGCCTTCACTCCGTACCAGAGTTTACCCACGCCTCCCACATCAACTTAACCACGGACTAACCACGAGGACATAAACTGTTCTAACCTGTTTCTGTTATTGCCAGGGCTTCACAAATTCACGTAAGACACTCTGCTTGTTAACAGACAACTGTGATATTAGCAGTCACCCTTAAACTATGCTAATGGAGGAAAATCCTAATTTCTTCCAGGGCCATTTGTCTTCACTGCTACTTTGTCAGACTTGGTGAGTGTAATGCAGACACTCTTTTAAAAACAAGACTTCAAAATATCCCTCTGACTTTAAGGCTTGTTGTTGAAAACACGCTACATTAAGGCAATTCACACATTGCATTGGTTTTGATTGGTTGTGAACAAATGTTTGCAGGCTATCTTTGTTCCAAAGAGACTCAGATGGGCTCGCCTCTTGTTACTTGGAGACAGGACTGACTGTCTCCTTTGTGCAGCTGTTGGTCATTTCTGCCTCTTTTCTCTGCCTGTCTTTACCCCGCCGTGGTCTCACTGTCTCTCTCTCTCTCTCTCTCAAGCTCTCTATTTCTGTTAATGTCGTTATTCATCAAGGGTTAAGAAAACCCCTTTCCTCGACGTTCCCAAGACCACCACAAATATTTATGTGCCGCCGTGTGTTCAGAAATAGCCGGAGCATGTGATATGTGTGGATGGGGTTTCTTGCTTTTGCGGTGGGATCCCATTAAACATCCGAAATTGGTTAGAAAACTGTTAATAACAGGAGCCATGGTTCGCTACTGGGGCGTGGTCGTTCACATTTAAGGTCAGGAGGTTAAAGGGTAAGATCATGTAAATCACATAAAACATATTAGACATGAAAGCAAAACACTAAGCCTGTTTGTATTTCCTGCTGTTATGTTTATACACTTGCCCGCCAGTTCATTAGGTACACGAGTGAAAATAAATGCATTCTAATATAACCTAAATCTTCCGCATTTGTTTAAATAACTGAGAGAGCTGTGTTTTTATTTTGGTGGCTGTGGTTTGTCGTACTGTTGAATAATATTGTGTTGTACCCAGTGTTTCCCACAAGATTTCGTGAGACCCTGGCTTTTTTTTCTGGCTTTTTCTGATGCTATCCTAGCCTGGTCGTTACCATCCTACGTTTCCGCCCGAAATTTGATTTCGGTCTGGCACGGAGTCTGGCCAAATTGCACTTCTGCGGTTCGCGTGTAACCGCGCCAATCGGCGAACAGTTGAGTGATGACGCGGAACTCGCATGCCGAGCTGCTTGTAGTCCAGCGAAGCTTGTAGTTCAACAGCATAGCAACAATGGCGACGGAGGAAGAGACGCTAGAAGCCATCCGCGAAGTTGTCTCAACTCTCGAGAGCATCACGGAATTAAAACCAGAACAAGAGGCTTGTCTTGTCAATTTTATAAATGGCAAGGACGTCGTAGCTCTCCTTCCAACTGGCTTTGGGAAAAGTTTGATCTATTTAACTGGAAGCGGAAGTGGTAAGCGTAAGAGCCTGAACTCCGGCGCACAATATACGTCATTACCAAACGTTGCTGATTGGTTAAGGGAACTCCAATGATTTTAAACCTCAAAATAAGCATCCGCCCATTACGGAGACAGATTCCTATTACATTGGGCGGAAACGTAGGATGGTAACGACCAGGCTAATGCTATCCTACCTATTAAAAACAATACAGTATATTAGAATAGAACAAGAGCATGCCTTTTTATCAGTATTAATACTAAACATAATGCTATGGAGATGTGGTATTCTATGAACACATATATGTAAGATTAAATAAAGTATTACTGAATAAAGCGTATTTATAGTAAATGGCTGACTTTCAATTTAACTGTGGTAGCTAGCTCTTATAAAGTTAAGCTAGTTCACGTTACGTCTGGTGTCGTTTCCTCCGCGTTTTGACCAAGGTGCTCTAAGGTGATGCTTTTTGGGACAGTAGGAAAAAGCACAACGTTGTTTGGGACTTGCAAAAATATTTCCGATTCGTTATGAGACCATGGCGGAGTAAATTATTCCCTGGCACCAACACTGGTTTCTAATGTTTTTCCAACATAAACTGAACATTATAACCCTCATGAAGCCAGGATATATTCTAATGCATTCCTTCCAGTGTACCTAATGAAATGGCAAGTGAGTGTATATACAGAATATATGCTATATATTATTCAACAGCTGTAACTTTGTCTTTTTGTTTTGTGAGGGACAGAAGTTTTATCAAAGCAAAAATACTAAATTTGTGGGCAGTAAATCCAAAAATGTGGCCTCAAAGCTGGAGCTGGAGCTGAGTAATGTGGTTTTATCAGAATGAGCAACACCTTTAATCATTACACAATATAATTTTATGCACTGTTACCAAATAATCCCACTGGCGTCCTCTGTGTTGTATCTGTTTGTCTGAATTGATGATAATAACTCTAAGGGAGATGGCCTATCTTAAAAAACAACAAAACAAATCTGTTTGAGATGAGTGTGACAATTTTGTGCTTTATTTTGTGTTTCGTCATCAGGAAGCAAAGGTCATGGTGGTTCCTTGTTCAAGCGTCCAGCCCATAGAAGAGGCCCTGGAAGACTGCACTCGCAATGTGATCCCTGTCATACTCTATGCTGTCAACCAGGACTCCCTGAGCACGGAGCAGGTGGCCGAGCTCTGCAAGGTCAAAGAGTTGCTCTCCTTTCCCATCTGTTTTATTCGTATACCCGGCACCGTACCGGCAGCCTCCCCAGAATGCAGCCGCCGCTCAGAGAAGGACCGGGAGAAGAGTGCCCTCCATAAGCAGCTACTCTCGCTTGGCTTCCTAAATAACCCAACAGGGAACTGCTCCTGTGGCGCTCCTACGCAGGCGCCCGTCCCCGGGGCCAAGCCCCAGAGCGTGCTGGGCGAGTCCTTTGAAAAACTGCATCGGTGTGTGGTGCCATTTGCTCGCCTAGTGCTTCAAAACCAGCAGGTGGAGGCTGCCAACCTGCTTAATGGGCTTCACTGTCGATGTCTTGATCTTTTCATCAACCAGGTTAGTTGACGAGTCCTTCTTCTTCTGTGTTTATATCTTTACCTTTTACTGCTTCAGACTCATGCGACAGTTCGTGCCGCTGCATGAGCATGAGCTGCTTGGTCTCAGTGTGCTTTGACCCTCTATGCTCCTGGCAAATACACCAACAAACCTTTGTCCTTTCTGCTTCACTTCCCTGCAGGCCTTTGACATGCAGAGAGACTTGCAGATCACACCCCGTAGACTGGAGTACACCCGTGAGAAAGAGGGTGAACTCTTCACATCCCTTATGGCCATTGCTAACCGCAAACAGGAAGAGATGAAGGAGATGATTGTGGAGACGCTCAGCAGCATGAAAGAGCAGTTGCTGGAGGATGCTGCCAACCTGGAGTTTACAGGTTAGTAAGCGAGCACCCTGGATGAAAGCCACAGTCCGGGCACAGGTTCCTCTTTTTTTGTGGTTTTTCAAAATTTTTCATATTGTTAAGGAAAACATTGTCTGCTTGGAGTTTTTCTTTTAGTTTCACATTCACAGTGTGGCGATGGCAGTGAAGACCTGTAAGTTTGAAGAAGCTTGTTTATATAAGGTGGTCGGTTGTGAGCAGATCAAGGCCGGCCAGAAATTACCCAGAAGTTACAGAAACAAAAAAAAAAAAAAAAGGAAGTGAAATTGAAGTTTCACTGTGTGGAAACAAGGGATGATAAAATATTGCCACAAGGACCGATGAAGCTCTTTATTATTATTATCATTGTAGTTTTCTACATGTGCACTTGTTCTAATGCATGTATACATGTATAAAGCAATACATTCCTCATGTATCTGCACAGATTCAACAGTTCATGAAGACCTTTTAACTTTTATAGTAAAATATATGTTTATGACTCATAACATGTAGGTGTTGAACAATTTCTCAATCATCAAAATATGATCTGATAGGTTGTGACATATCTTTTTATTTGTTTGTCTTTGACCACAGAGAAATTAGTGACTGTGGGTTTGCATTCAGTCAAGTGTGGACAGACTGTACCGGGATAAAATCAAAAAACATGTCATTGCAACTTCAGTGTTGATCATAGTCTTTGTTTGATAAAGCGTCTGCTCCTGAGAATGTATTTCCTACTCTTGGGTGGATTTTATTGATCCCATTATTGTTTTTGCTTAACGATATGCTTCTTTATGAATTCCCAATTAATCAAATATTTGGTGGAGATAAGCAAGTGATGCTGTCTGTTATTATTTAACGTGTATGATCTGCTCATTTTGGTTTTCTTTGTCCTTGGTGATGGACATACTGCTTGTCTGGGAAGCAGCATCACCCCTGCAGCATGGTTTGAAATAAATGGCAGGCCGTGGGCATGTTGTGCAGAAAGATGTGTCTGCTTGTTGTTTCCACCCGTAATTGGAATCATAATTTTACAGACATTGTTGTGCCTTGGACCTCTCTGTTTCCAGACGCATAGATACATGAGTTTGCCATGTTTCTATATGACATAAGTCAGAAAAAACATGCTGGCACCGTAAAGAGGAATTGATCAATTTAGTCATAAGATTCAGGTTGATCAGACTGTGTTGTTGCCATTTCTCAAGCTGGAACTGTTTACTCAAAGTATTATTTTTTCAGAGAAAGGGATATTTTCTGTGTGAAATTGAAAGCATACTCTCCTATTACATATTTTTAGATTCTCTGAAGTTGGGAAATTGTTGTTATTGACCCAAGTTAGGATTGATTACTCCCCAATGACCACACACAGTGTGTGCCTTATCTATTTTTGCTCTAGCATCTTCAAGTTAGAAGGATTAATAAGAAAGGTTTCCTTCTTAATTATGTCTCCATTACAGACGATGAGTGACTCTTACGTCCAGACTGTAGCCTTTTTAGATTGTATCATGTATTCATGCTTTGATCGGAAATATTGCCAACAATAAGGGAGATTAGAGGATTCTTATCTCAACTGGCCAGGGGGTTCTTGTTTTCATCCGGACCTACTCAAAGACAGTTCCATTACTGTCTTTAGACTCTGTTTAAATCTGAGGGGTCAAGGCTGAGTTCGCTGTATTTCACAATCCGTACACAGAGTTTGGCACTGTCTGACTCAACGGTTGCAAAAAGTTGATAAAAGCTTCTCATTGGGTGCTGCGCTCTGCTTCCTCCTGGCCATGGATAACATTGCAGAATGAAACCTAGAACAAACTTACATAATTTTCTTGTCTTCTGTTGTCAGGAAGACGACCAAATGCGTTTTTCACCGCATAAATAGACCTTTCTCCATCGTTGTCAGATTGAGTTCCCTCAGTGTGATTTAATCTTATCGTGTCAGTTGCAACCACCATACCATTATTAAGTGATTGAAATAAGCCGCTTTACAGATGGAGGTGGTTGCGGGTGGAAAATGTCCAACGTACTTTTAACATACTGTTCAACATAAAGTGATTTACTCTGACAAACTGTTTTCTGTCAACTGCAGACATCATTGTAACAACCAATGGAGAACCTGTTACGTCGAAGGACATCAAATCCTGCATCCACCAGATCCAGGAGCTGATAGTGGTCCGTTTGAATCAGGCCGTTGCGAATAAGCTAATCAGCTCTGTGGACTATTTGAGGGAGAGCTTCGTAGGAACCCTGGAGCGATGTCTCAACAGTCTGGAGAAGTCCAACTTTGAGTCGTCTGTTCACAATATTACTTCTAATCATCTCAAACAGGTGGGCAGTGAGGCAACGTCACTTCATGTGCTTCCCAACAATTGTAAAGTGTTAAAATACACTCACTTGCCAGTTTCATTCATTTATAACAGTCCTGCACTAAAGTTTATGTTGAAACTGTGTCAGAGAGGCGGTGATTCAACTGTATGATCATTTTGGAGGTGCATTTAGATTTAGATTTTTATTACAGGGCGTGTTTCAACCAATACAGAGAAAAAAAAAAGAAACTTCTTAATGTAACTGGATGGTCCTCCAACCAATAAGAGCTCATGCGCTGTAAACAAATTCATCTTCACAGTGCTCAGATCGTTTGTACGGGCTTTATGTGGTAATTGACAGAATGACTGTTCTCTTAGATCCTTCCCATAATCAATTCTCAACGGAGCGACTCCAGAATAATAATAAGTTTGTAACAGTGGGCCCTAGATTAATGGACAACACATGCTATTGTCTTAATCAGATTTTCTGCATACGCACTTCTTTGTCTTCTCTCACAGTTATTAAATGCTGCCTATCACGTGGAGGTCACCTTTCACTCAGGATCCTCTGTCACACGATTCGTCTGGGAGCAAATCAAACAGGTCAGGGTCTCCACAATTCAACCATGTGAGATTAGGAGATTGAAAAAAGGGCAGTGAAGCCTGATCATTTTATTCTGTCTCCTTGTAGATAATCCACAGGATAACCTTTGTGAACCCTCCCGCCATCACTCCAGAGTGGAAGCGTAAAGTGGCTCAGGACGCCATTGAGAGTCTGAGCGCTGCCAAACTCGCTCGAAGCATCTGCTCCCAGTTCAGAACCCGGCTTAACAGCTCCCATGAGGCCTTTGCAGCTTCTTTGCGCCAGGTTCAAGTCTTCTCTTCTTTGCAACCCCTCCTTTTTTTTTCACGACTCCCGTATTGTGTCTTGAGGTTATATGTGCCCTTCTTGGTTCTGATTAAACAAGCAATTACAGGGATGAGTTTAATTTTAAAAGTCTGATTGACATTAGCAGCTACTTTTTGCTTTGCTGTTTTCTCATACAACGTTGTTCAGCGATAGTCTGTGTCCGAGCCCGAAGGAGTGTGCTCAGGAAATTAACGTGGCCTTGGTTGTCGTGTCAATTCACCCAGATGGTTTGAATACATCTGCTGTATCAGTGACTCGTGGCAACAATGAGGGCACGTTACTGCACAGCTCGTGATTGTGTGGTTTTATTCCTCTACACTTTCATCGCCTTGCCCCAATATGCAAAACATCCCTCCAGGATGCCCGTAACAAACCATTTCCAATCAAATGGCTACGATAGCAATTATCACATGATATACGGTGTGGGCCACATCACTGACATTGTCGTGCTCATTGGATCCCGTTTCACAGATGATTATTCGTGACAGTCTTGTGTCTGCAAACAAGTCAACCCAAGCAAACGGCATCACACGCTGCCTCATTCCTAAAAACTAAACTCTGGCCTACAGCATATTGGAATGTGTTGCTTATGAATCTGAATACAAATGTAATGTGTGTTGTAAATTCAAAGTAGGGAGTGTTATCAGGAGAGAGTAGACCTGGTCGTATAGGAGTTTTAAAGTAATAAGTCCTAGAAATAGCACTAGACACAGCTCCACATTGTAACAGTGCGATGCTAATAGCCTGACAGTGAGAGGTGAGGTGGGGGTTACAGAACAACTTGAGCCAAATATCTAGACCCTGTTTTTGATCCTTCTTTTAGGCTAAGTGAGGTACTGGATGTGAGGGCTGTCACACACCAAGCCAACAGTCTGCCCTTCTTAGATTCGTCCTGCACCGTCGACACTATTCGGACCCCTTGTCGCAAATTTTTCATGTGAATTGCCGCTGGAAAGAGTCGGTGAGAGAGATCGCTCTAATTAGCTGCTCAGTCTAATGCACTCAAAGAGTTATCCCAGAGTTATTTCCGTTCACGCAGGTTATGTGCCAGCCGGTCATTGGATGTAGTCTTTGAGTTGTGTTAAAGTGCAAGTTTTTGGGAGTTTCACAAGTTAGGGGATTCTGCTTTCAGTCTTCATTGCACAACACTAATTTTTGTTACTGAATGAGACTAGACCTTTGATGCAACTCGAGTTCTTTCTTTACATCTCTACAGCCCAAATTCTTTCCTATTTGCCTTTTTTACAACCCCAGGACTTTCTCTCTTGCCAATAGCAGATTTATTTACACTCATTGGATTAAAGTGTTTCTTCGTGCCATGGTTTGCAAAGAAGCCTTGTGTTGGAGATGATGAACACATTCCTCATAATTTATTAGGAAAATAAGTCATTTCATTTCATAAACATACAGTAATTGAAGTCACAGTTACAGCTTCATACTTGTGTGGTGGTCTATGAAGAGTGAGTAGAGGAAGTGTATCAGGGAGCAGCTCTATACTCTTTACCGGGACCTTTGCTTTAAACAGTTTGACAAATGACCACGTCACCACAGAGGTCGAGGCCACTGGCCTGTGGTGACTGAGAATATTAGGGCTGACGTTCTGTTTCCATGGTGATGACACCTTCTGACGCGTGAACAATGTGGTTTTTTTTAAAAGAAAGGGAAATAAAATTAGATGTGAAAGGAATATGATGTAAGATAAAAAAACAGTATCATTGCAGAGCACTGACTGCAGCCACCAGGGGCCTGGAGGTGTTTCACTCGATGCTTGGACTCTATAGATCAAGAGACATGTTCTAAATTGAAATCTCAACCTCTTAAACTTCTCTTCTTTGTCTTTTTTTTTTTTTTCTTTTCACAAAAATGTCCATTGATCTAAAAGACAAACACATGAGATCAGTCATTAAAGTTCTTAATGCTAACCATGAGATGCCTTGCCATGTGTTTGGTGTTTGCAGCTGGAGGAAGGACACACGGGGCGTTTGGAGCGCACTGAGGACCTGTGGCTGCGTGTGAGGAAGGACCACGCCCCTCGGCTGGCCCGCCTCTCGTTGGAGAGCCGCTCCCTCAGGGACGTGCTGCTGCACGGTGAGTCACCGCCAAAGACTCCTATTGTCCGTCCCATGCACACACGGCTTAACTCTGCAAAAGTGCTGCATTTTATGAGAATTGTGTCTTTTGCACTAATGGACATTAGTGACTCTGGCATAATTAAATATCTAACAATTTGTGTCTCTCAAAACTCGTCTCATTCTTCCTCAATGTAAAGTCCAGAATCCAGAAAGATTCAGATGTGCACAAACTCTCCACCTGCAGTAGTTTCTGTACAAACATCATTCTACAATAAGCAAAACTCATTCTGAACAGTTGCCAGGAAAATCTGATTAACTCAATAACCAACTTCTCTTAAATAATCAGACATGGTATCAAACGTCTAGTACCGATTATACAATTCAAAACCTGTGCTTACAAACACAGCCTTTCTAACTCTGCTACATTATTTTCTCATAGGCAAACCTAAACTTGGGCGAGAGCTGGGTCGGGGCCAGTACGGAGTTGTGTACTTGTGTGACAGCTGGGGAGGACACTACCCATGTGCCCTAAAGTCTGTGGTACCACCTGACGATAAACACTGGAACGACCTGGCTTTAGAGTTTCACTACACAAGGTGGGATATGAACAAACCACTAGGCATGCATTTGAAGAAAGATCACGGCTGGCAGTGCATCGTGCTGACAGGCGAGGTGTGCATGAGAAGTTGGCTCGTTGAAGAGGAAGAACTCCACCCTGGTTAGAAAACTGGAATTACCACTTCACAGTTGTGTGCCTCCTCCGTCCAGACTCGTATTAATCTATGTAGAGTAGACTTTGAGGACCATGTTTGAGTCCCAGTGAACGTTTGTGCCAAATTTATAGAAATTCCTTCAAGGTGTTCCTGAGAGATGATGTTTATAAGATTGAGCCTTACGGACAGACAGACAGCATGAAAACACAGCACCTCTGGTCACAGCTGTTTCCAGCTCAGAGGCCTAAAAATAGCTTGAGGATGTTGAGTTTAGCATACTATTAATGCTCAACAGCTCCAACCGGCAGTAAACATAATAGTTCGGAATGTAAGAAGTCTTTAAACTGTGGTGAAGGAGCTTTGATGTAGATAAAGGAAGAGAATAGTTCGTGATTACATGACTGAAATAGTTGTGTTTTTCTTCCGTGTCCTTCTTGTGGCGTGTGATGCTTTAGGACTCTGCCCAAACATGAGCGGCTCGTCGACCTGCACGGCTCTGTGATCGACCACACCTACGGAGACGGCTCCAGCATCGCCGTGCTGCTCATCATGGAGCGGCTGCACCGAGATCTTTACACGGGGCTGAAGGTGACCTGATAACACGGCGAATAATAAAACACTTGAGTCACTGTTTTATAAGAACTATGCCGTAATCCTCCGCCCTGCTCTGTACGTCCAGTTTAGTCTCACTCCCGTTCTTGTCCGTCTCTTGTCAGGCTGGTTTATCTCTGAGGGAGAGACTTCAGATCGCTCTGGATGTGGTGGAGGGGATCCGCTTCCTCCACAGTCAGGGCCTCTTACACAGAGATATAAAGCTAAAAAATGTTCTGGTAAGTTTAAAACATCTAACCTGTTATTTACTAGTTAGTGCATTGGTATCCAAACACTAGACTTACTCTGATGGTCCCAGATATCATGAAACTATTTATATTACTTGGTATCAACGTTCAAAAAAAATAAAAATCTATAGAGTGTTACTTTTATTGTTCTGTGGACTTAAATCAGCTATCAGATAAAATTGAATGTGGTCTGTTAATGATTACTCTTTTATCCTACACTTTATTACGATCTAGGTGAATGAATGAAGAATAATTAATCTGCCTTAAACAAGTTAAACCTTTTTTGTCTTTAACATCACCACACACAGTGGTAGTTTGTACAGACATGTAACTTTAAGAGGATAAAGCTAAAAATGACTTCTAATTTTTCACTATAAATTTAAAAAAGGACTGAAGGAAACACGCCAACTCTCTGAACCACTTCTCTAACTAGCCAGTCTGTTCAGCGAAGATATAAAACGATATGTAAAATTATTCAGAGGCTTACCATCAGAAATATAACTTATTTTGTCTTCTGATATCACGATACATCTTTCTGTCCACAATAAACAATGTCTCTTTGTAGTTGGACAAACAAAACCGTGCAAAGATCACAGACCTGGGTTTCTGTAAACCAGAAGCCATGATGTCTGGCAGCATCGTTGGAACTCCCATCCATATGGCCCCAGAGCTGTTTACAGGTATGATGACTGAGCACTTGATGATTACAACAAATCATGTAGAAACCCCTGTAGTACAACTTAAAACTGATCTTTAACGTACATAATGGTGTCAGGACAGGATGTTGATGCCTAATTTCACTGTGACTCTTCTCTCGACAGGAAAGTATGATAACTCTGTTGACGTCTACGCCTTTGGCATCCTGTTCTGGTACCTCTGCACCGGTTCAGTGAAACTCCCAGAAGCCTTTGAGAAATGCTCCAGCAAGGACCAGCTCTGGAACAATGTTAAAAAAGGTAAATAGCTTCTTCCCTGCCACAGTCAGACTGATGGCAAAACAATAACTACTGAACTTGTGCAAAAAAATAACCAAACACTACCTCACTTTAATTACATGTGCAATAGCTGACTTGTATATTATTATGTGTGCAATCTGGTCTGTAGTTCCCTGATAAATGTGCAATAGTCCATAAGTGCAATATTCCCAATAGTCTCCCTCTCTCTCTCCCTCTCTCTCGCTCACCCCCACCCCACATCCCTAGAACCAGTCTAACCAGTTTATCTATTTACTATTATTTATTACTCAGTCACCAACATTGCCCTCTCACCTTCATACTTGTTTATTGTAATACTACAGTTTCATAGTGCTTCTATATTTTGTATTTATATTTTTTTTGTTGTGTAGTGATTTCTATATTTATAAGAATTCCAATGTGCCTGGACTGTTGGTTTATGCACAAATGGCCTAATAAAGAACCTTGAACCTTGAACCTTGGCACAAAGTCACCCTTCATAAACTATACATCGTTTCCTTTTAGCTCTGGTCCTCTGTGCTTTGTGGACCGTCATGAGTGAATCCGGTTCCTTTAGGGCGTTTTGCTCAGGTCCGAATCATTTGATTAGTTTTGTAAAAATGTTTTTCTCTTGGTTGAGTTTCTTTGCACACTAGAAAAAAAAAACAAAGCCAACCAAAATGCATCCCTTTGTTGACAT
The DNA here is from genome assembly GCF_963514085.1 of Chelon labrosus. Taxonomy (NCBI): domain Eukaryota; kingdom Metazoa; phylum Chordata; class Actinopteri; order Mugiliformes; family Mugilidae; genus Chelon; species Chelon labrosus. The sequence continues at coordinate 9,524,321 of NC_140340.1, forward strand.
GTTTGAGTCCAACAGGTGAATTTCACACCAAACTAAATGAACCTCAGAGTTTCTTTGAAAACCAAATAAACCAGGTGCTTGTGCACTTACTAAATCTCAACCTCTGAGTCTTGTGGATATAAATAAATTATAAAACCTTACCTAACGACTTTCTGACATTAACTATCAGAGGACACGGTGCTCTCAGATGTTGGCTGTCGGGTTCACTTGCGTCCGTGTCGTCTCCAGGTGCCAGACCAGAGCGACTGCCCATTTTCGATGAGGAATGCTGGCAGCTGATGGAGGCCTGCTGGAACGGGGACCCCTCCCAGAGACCCCTGCTAGGTATTGTGGAGCCCGGCCTGCAAAGCATCATGGTCCGTCTCTGCAGCTGCGGCTCCGAACAGAAAAGCAGCAGCCTCGAGGACTCAAACTGAAAACACTCCAGACAAACTAACACACGCGTGATAGTGATTCTGAAAGTATCAGTGTCGTATTTATGGAGAACGGAGCTGAACGGAGTTTTTCTGAAACGCAGGTGACCAATGAAAAATGTCCCCGTTGTCCTCCTTGTTCACAGTTGTTGGATTTACGTTATTTATGAGGAGGTGACACAGAACACAAGTTTGCAAATATGTGTGTTTTATTGTTTGTGCTTATGTGTATTTGTATACGAACTCTACAAAACGCTTTGCTCGTAGCTGCAGTGCTAATTGCTACATTGTCATAGAAATGTTACTAGATGCAAATTGTTTTAAAAAAGTAGTTCATCCCCAGTATTATGAAAAAATATATATGAAAGATTAATTTTAGATTGTATTTAAACTGAACATGTCTGCATCTATACAAATGTCCTTTTTTTAATAAAAATGATCCGTTGCAACAAATGAAAACTTTATTAGTTTCTCACTGTGGTCAGAAAGCTTTGTCTCTCCCAATCTGAATAACATTCAGAGACTGAAAGACAAGAATTTTTCATTTTTTACGCTGCTCATAGCCTCATAACCACCTCTGTCACATAAAACTACAAAATACTATAAATCAGAAGTTTCCAATAGTAACACAAGCTTAGAAATCCTGTTGCTATAGCAAAGCTGCAGAATTTGAAACCTCTCCTACTCTATGGTACCACTAAGAGGTAATTAACTGAAATCTTTATTGTTTTAATTTAGACGATTGACTTGTTTAAACATTTAAGGACTAATTGATCAATAATAGATGCTTTCAGGGTCTAGAGAACAGCTGAGCAGCATTAGCACCACCTAGTGAATATTTTCCAGTGCTAAACATTTTAGACGGGATGACTCCTGATCCAAAGCTCTGCTCGAATATAATCAAAGAGACACCAATATATCCTGGTTTAAAGATGGTGAATTCACCCTATGACTTGTCCTGTTCAGATTTTGAAATATACAACATAAAATGTTTTTGTTAGTAATGAATCCCTCCACGACGACAGAAACAGTCCATATTTGTGTTGATTCAGCCTCATTTAGTTTAGTAGTCTAGCCATTTACATCAATTACATCAATATATAAAACTCAATCTATAGAAAACCATTGATCAGATATTCGGCACAGAATTAAACTATGGTGTTTATATCGTGTAGTTTAGAAGTTTATTTATATTTGATGTAAGCTTACATGTGTGGTATCAGTCTGCTCATTAAAACACTTAGTAAAAGTTGAACTGTTTCATAAAACTTTCAACTTTTCATTTATTTTTCAAACAATGTGTTCTCCTTACATCTGCTTAAGGAAACTCTAGACATGTTACCCTTATTTGGTCAAAATTAAAAACTTAAATCTGTCTCCCAAGTGTTTGTCCAAACATTCAAAGTTATTTGGGGAATTTGAACCTGGCTATAAAAACGATGCAGCTCCAACAGTGGAAACATTCATTCATTTTCTGAGTGGGTCTGCTGGAGCCTATCCCAGCTGTCATCGGCCGAGAGGCGGGGTACGCCCTGGACAGGTCTCCCTCCAGTCTATCTCAGGGCTAACACAGAGAGACCGACAACCATTCACACTCACACCTAAGGCCAGTTTAGAATCACCAATTAACCTAACGAGCTTTGGATGGAGAACCTGGAGAGAACCCAGGCAGACACAGGGAGAACATGCAAACTCCACACAGAAAGGATCCATTCAACCAATGGATTCAAACCCAGAACCTTCTTGCTGTGAGGCATCAGTGTGGTTTCCGCCACGGAAACAGTTTTTCTGTTATATTTATAGCAACCAACTTGAATTTTAAAAATGTATTTTTATTAAAAACATTTAAAATCCATGGATGAACTCTTTGAGGCTGGCTCATGTTATAACTACAACAATGCAGCCTGCAGCCAGGATTATTAACATGTGTTCGGGTTTACTTGTGAGAGTAGAAACATGAAAATACCAGCACTAAACCTGCAAGTATTTCTTTTACTCTGTTTCTTTACCCTTTAAAAACAAAAAAACACAGCTGTCCAGAGACTTCCCTCTTCACTGTGGCTTTTAGAAATAAACTGTAATACAGGAAGAAGAAGTAGAAGGAACCTACAGGAATAGTTGATAATAAGCTTTGCAGCTAACGTCTGGCTAGCATAGCTTAGCAGAAAGACTGGAAACAGGGACAAACAGCTGACATGAGACAGCAGAGACTCGACGGGAACTGAAATAGGGAATAAAATGTCATTTCAAGTCATAAAGCTGAAAAAATTAGTTAACTGTGAAGCTTCAGTGCTGGCATGCAGATTTCTGATCTTCATTCAGAGGCAGTCTAGACGTTTTCCTCTTTCCAGGACTGATTCTAAGCTAACTAGCTCCCGACTGTAGCCTCATAGTGGTGGTATTAGCCTCCTCTGCTTCTCAAAGTGTCTCACTTTTGTTCCAAGTAAAATTAATTCACGACGGATATGAACAGGCTTCATTTTCTGTAATAAAATCTGTGACATAATCTCATTTTATAACATATATCTGATTATTCCACTTGTCCAGTAGTTTGTGTGTTTGAAAATACATCATTCAGGGAAAACAACACAGTTTTAAAAAGTCATTTTATAAAAAAAAAAAAAAAAAAATGTGAGAGAAGAATGAAATGGTAGAAAACAGTTTAATCAGTAGAAACAGACGCGGCAGAGTAAAAGAGACAATCCTCTGTTCGGATACCAGCGTTATAACACCATGATTGACTTGGTAGTGTTGATTCTTATGGCGTGAGATGTATACATCGGTCAAGACGGCGTCGACAAAGATCACATCGAAATGTGTTTCCTCCCGAGCGTCTCTAGGGTGATCTCTAAACGTGTGAAAGGAAGTTTAGACGTTTACTTACATTTTAAAGATATGTTCTCCATTCATTTACATTTACAGGGCCACTCTGTACAGTAAAAATGAATTACAGCTCAAATAGTATTACAGCACAGATTTGTATTTAATTATTTTACAAAAAGACAAAAGCTCCGTCGCTACTCTATAAAATATTTAGTCACTGAAGTCCATCCCTCTGATACAATGATGAAAAACGAGAGCGACTTTTGCAATGTCCATAAAAAAATGTGCTCTCGGTGATTTACAAAAACAAAACAAAAAAAACATGTATCAAAAGTTGAGTAACTCTGTAGGTCTGGTCAGGCGCAGGTTTGCCCCCCTCCAAAAGTCGTCAGTCTGTGCTGATGTGATCAGCTGTCTGCAGCCTCTGGAGGCATCCTTCATCGATGAGAGAAATAGCTTATACGGAGCGTCCATCAACAGGCAGCTGCACTTTTTTCCTCTTTTAAGTCCACAAACTCGGCCGTCCTCTCGGACATTTCAGGCGTGTGACACAAGTCGACAACTTGAGTCTGAACTCCTCAAACCTCAGACTGGCACGGACACCAACAGGCCAACCAGAAAAGACATCACCAAACACTTGCGAATGAAAAAGGAGTTTCCCTGAATGTTTGCAAGTCTACAACTAAATGACCCAACCCGAAAAAAAAAAAAACATGACCTCTTTACTGTCCCACAGTCTTCAAAATAATATATATATCCTGGATAAAAAAAAAAAAAAGAACTACAAAATAAAAAAAAATAATAAAAAAAAACTCCCAACAAATCTGGGAAGTAAATAAAAAAAAGTGCATTGCTTCAAGTATGTAAACAAAACGATTTCTTTAAAGGGAGAGTGAGACTCGTTCCGTCAGTGTGCATGAGCCCGGGCCAGTGCAGTGACTCCTGAGGTTTGGCACACATGTATGAACACACACACACATAGACACACAAGCATTCACGCAGCACACACACACACACACACACACACACACACACTCCTTCAAAGGGCGACGACGATGATGACGAGACGGGATTCCTTCTTTTTCCACGTCTTTTTTTTTTTTTTTTTTTTATGTGAAGGGGGGAAAGTCCGGTGCTCCTTGTTTGAGGTCACTGTTGAGGAAGGAGGCTCTATGACCTGCAAAGACACACCCCTCCGTCAGCGAGTTCACATGGACGTGTTGCAGTGGCTGCTGGGAAAAACAGGGTGGTGCGAGGAGGAGGAGGAGGGGGAGGATGAGGAGGGTGAGTTGAAGATGGATGGAGACGAATGCAGCACAACACAAGACAAAATACCAAAAAAAAATCAAAAAATCTAAATGAATAAAAGTATGTATTTATGAATGAAACACTTCCACGCGGACAGACGGACGCCGAGGCCGAGTGAAAGGTGACGGATGCTGAAATGATGCACCAATCTGAAGACAGTGATCCTGTTCGTTTCTGAATGAGGATCAGAGCTTCATGGCATAAAATTAAAGAATAAAAATCTATGGTTTTTGGAGAAGAGAAGAAGGAGCAAAGAAGATCGATTAGTAAACTACAATTTAGATTATTATCTGATGTGAATGAGACCCACTAAATATCAGGAACCTCAAACTGCTATTCGTTACACTCTTTAAGAGACAAAAATACATTTTTATGTGTTTATGACAACATGCTTCTCCTGTCTACTTTATACTTACCACTCATTTATAACTGTACAGCCATCGCTTCTATTCACATGCCAGCGCAGTAAAGAGACTTTTATTACTTTTACTCCAAAGCTAACGCCCTAAACTGTCCTAAACCCTCAGACTTGTTGTAATGTTCCTAACAACATATTTGTTGGTGTCTGGTCGGATTTTAATTTAAAGTGAAACTGAAGTATGACTGTATGAGCAGTTCTTGTTGAATGATTGAAAACTTTGACATTTTTAATAATAATAAAATACATGTAGTATATAGTAGTTTAGTTACTGGCACAGAAACATTTTTCTGTCAGACGAGGACACTGAATTAGCATCAAACTTTCAGCAGACTTGGAACGATGATAAAAAGCTGCACGACAGATGACTTTATATATAACATGTATATATGAGTGGTAAGTATAAAACAGAAAACTGCTCAGCCTTTAATGAAGATAGGGAAATATCTGTTGTAGTTATAGTAAGTAGTTGTTAAATACTCCCTTCTTTAAAATAGTTCCTCCTAACAGTTCGGGGCTCGCTCTGCTCTAACTTTAACTTTTACACTCTGCAGTACAGCAGGACGGGTGCTGTCTTCACTTGGCTTCAGGTTTAAGATAAACAGGTGGAAATGAGACGGACTACAAGCAATGAAAAGAAACAAGAATCACTGAGGACGGCGACACAGCTTGTCAATCAGACACAGACAGCTGAACGAAACACTGAATGACGTCTGCGACAAACACTGGAGACACTTACAGGCGGGAACCGATGTGTTTTAGAAATGCTTTTGCCTTTTTTTTTTCTGGTCTGTGTCTGGATTAGGTGTTGACACTCACTCTGATCCTGACGAGTCGCCGTCCACCGTCCCAGCCTTGATGCTCAGGGCGACGCCGTTCAGCTGGTCGGGCGGGCCGGGTTTGGCCGGCCTGGCCCGTCCGTCGCTGGACGAGGACCCCCCGGGGGACACCGTGCCCGGGGCGTTTTCACACAGTTCATTGCGGATGCGGTTGAGACCGTTCCTCTCTATGATCGGAGAGAGCTGCTTCTTCTTTAGGATCCCTGTGCAAGATAAAAAAATAAATGTCAACAATATGATTTAGCTTACTTGACTTAAATAAGAGGTTGATTTTATTTATTTTACACATTTGGGTGTTCATAACTCCATTAGGTTCATTGGTGATTATTAATTGGCTCCAGACCCGTGCAACACTCTACAGCAGGGGTCTCAAGGAAGATAATAGCATTATAACCTCTAAATATTTTCCCTTTGAATCAGTGCAAAAAGTTTATTATGAAAATTTTTGCATTTATTGAGCTATCCTTTTAAAATTTCTATATTTGTTGTATTTTTATCTTATATTTCCAATAAATAGGTGAAACTCCGGCTCATTGTTGCCCTTAGTTTTACGTCCACAACTCTTACTGAAATAGTGCGACCCCTAGTGGAAGGAGTATGAATAGCAGGTACTTTTATTTAAAAACTGCAGTTAGTGTCTTCTGTGTCATTTCCGCACTTTGCAAATTCATCTCGCAGCCGTGATTGGACCCTTTTGTGTCCCACGGGCCGTATGTCTGACACCCCTGCTCTGATACATAATGGGTGGATGGACGGATAATCCCTTCAGTTTACCTCTGTGAGGGTGCGTGTTGAGGTTTGGCACACTAGGCAGCAGCATTATCACGGAGTCCTGCGGCGTCCGGTTGTCGCGGCCGAGGCTCAGGTCTGGATTGGCCAGAGTTTCTGTCTTCAGTCTGTCTCCGCCTGCGAGCTCGCCGTCACACACTGCTGCCGGGTAATCTCCAGGCCAGTACATCTTGGTCAGACTGTTGTCTGGGAATCAAACACAGAGAGTCAGTGAAATATAAGTTAAAATATATATGGTGCACATTGTGATGGTTTAATAAATGACTGAAATAATGTCATACTAGAAGTGTGTTCGTGAATATGAGGGGTTAAAACATCCAGCTTTATGCATCTGAATCAGAATTTGACCACCTACACAGTGTGACTCAGTTATACATGGAAGCCTCAGGCTACCCCCAGGATCAAATGAGCATCTTTACCGTGTGGTTGGGGTCTCTTAGTCCCGTTAGACGCCAGGTTTTCCCAGCATTCCTCGGGCGGGAGAGGACCCTCCTCGTCCTCGCTGTCAGAGGAGTGCGTGGAGGCGTAGGAGCCGCTCTGGTCGTCCTCAAGAGACAAGTCGCTGTCCGAGTCGCTGTCACGATCTGCACACAGAGGAAGCACAAGTAAAACTCCAGTGACGGTTTCAGAGCAAAGTGGATCACAGGTGATAAATGACAAAAAAATAAGCTACCATTCAGGTGCTCCTTAGATTCATGGAAGAGTGACGTGTGGTCATTCAGAGCGATGTGAGCCTGGCTGTTACTTAAACCGTCGTCCCTGAAAGGAAAACAGAAATTGTTTATCGCTGCTCATAATAATCAGTTAGTAACGCAAGCACGCTCATTTTTGGTTTGAAAAGGATTTCCTCTCCTCACCGGAGGACGAATGGGACGTAGCTCTGCTGGCTCTTGCCGCTCTGCATGGTGCCGTTCAGAGACACGCTGGAGTCTCCGAAGGGGAGGTGATACAATCTGCCGTCCATGTAGTTTGTGTTGCCTTTAAAGCCCTGAAGACACGGAGAAAAGATAAGATTAGGAATAAAAAGACAACTGTCTGCGTTTCTGATTCCCCCTACCCACGTGTGATTTTAGGATTAGGATCAAATAATTGTTGGTTTCATGGTTTTGGAACAGATTCCATAATAATAAAAACGGCTCTACATCTTAGAGGTCTCAAGCTGAATAAGTACGTGTGGTGGGGGACTCACAGAGGCCTTGGATTTGATCATATGATCCGGGCGCTTGCGGCTGCAGCAGTACTTCATAGCATTCCTCGCTTCCTTGTTGAAGACGATGCGGAAGAAGAAAACAAAGGGACCCTGGAGTCGCGTAAAGGAAAAAGGAAGAAGGTCAGCACAAGGACAGGAATCTGGCTTTTACGGCTGTTTGGCGGTGAAAACGGATCTCTCACCTGCACACAGTTGAACCCGGCGAACAGGTAGTGGAAGATGATCATGTCGCTGTTGACGGAGAGGAGCGCCAGGAAACACGTGACGGAAACCAGGAAGAGGACGCCACCTGCTGTCTTCAGGCCCGAGCTGGAGAACGACATGAGAGAGAGAGAGGAGGTGGTGAGGAGATGTCAGGAAGATTTCTACGGATTCATTGCTATGAGGATAGAGAGTGAGGATGAAGGCGCCGAAACTAACATCAGACCATCTGTAAAATCTGAAAAAAAAGTGAGACAGCACGTTGTCTGAGGATATGTGAGAAGGACAGAGTGTGTTTGGGTATGTAGGATGAAGATGAGCTGCATCATTTACCATGCTTATATTACTTTCACAGACTCATGTCCCATATTGCTTCATATTTACATTAAACCAATTCCAATCCTCTAGTTACTCTTTTACTCCTCAGCTGACAGGAAGCCTTCTGGACGATAGTCAGAGTCTAAATTTATAAGATAATCCTTTACTTCATCCCACAGTGGGGAAATTTCAGTGTTCCCGCAGGATATAGTTAAGGACAGCGCACGAGAGAAGAAAAATGACCATTAAATAAAAACAAAAATAGCAATTAAACACACACAGCAGTTCTACGTATGTGGTCTACTGGGAGCAGGCTTGGTAGCACAGCCTCACAGCAGCAGCAGGAAGGAAGTCTTAAAGTCCAGAACTAGAAATTACAGTTTATATTTATATGTATGTAAGAGAAGCTATAACAACTGGAACCAGTAAAGGCTGCACAATTATTCAGTAATTAATAAAGAAATAGGTGATTATTATTCTGCCGATGTTTTAAAAAACAAAAATAAAAAACCTGAGTGGGCACAAAACTAATTCAAACTGCAAATCAAACTGAAAACGAAGAGTTCACAAACTTTTGCTGCATCTATCGGTTGAACTGGGTCGATATATGCGTTTCATAAAAGTAGGCAGGTCCCTGAAGTTAAATGCTCCATTTCAAGTTTGTCTTTGCTGGTTCTGGTCTCAAACCGTGACCGGGTCAAGTTACTGAGATATTTTAAGAGCGCACAAACGGTAAATGTTTGATCTAATGTCATTGTGATTAAAAGGCTGATTCCATCGCTGACGTCTTTTAAACGGCTGCCAGACCTGTCCTGCCGGTTCGCCCTCAGTTTCAGGCTTTCAAACATTCAAACATTTCACGGGCCGTCCGATTAAAATAACTTGCAGATTAAAATAACTCCAGCGGTTTTGCGTTTTCTAGACAGGGAGCGCGTAAACGTCTGAAAAGGTTTGGACACTCACACGCGCGTCTCTTTCTTCTCAATGGTGTGGTGTCTCGGAGAGCAGGAGGCTCTGGACGACAGGATGTAGAGGAAGATGTTCATCTGTGGAAACAACGACAGCAACAGGCTGCATCAGCACTTAGTAAACGTTAAATGGATCAGTCACATGCTGCTGACAGTGACCCGGCGGCGACGAGAGCCGCTCTGATGAGATCACCCTGAGTCGGTGTGTCGGACTGTCCCAAGGACGGCTGTCGAGAGTTTAGAAAGTACACTGATAAAGCGTGACAGCTGATGAAGCAAGGATTTTAGGGTCATGCTTTTTGTATTATAGCAGCACATCCTTAGACATCCATCAGACAGTATCAAACTAATAACCCATCTACACGACGATGAGGATCTGAAGTGACTCACCGACACCACCATGGCGATGGGTCCGGCAAAGCTCCAGATCAGGGTGTCGTACATAGACAGCCAACAGTAGTCCGGGTTCCCGTAGCCTTCGGGGTCCAGGCCCACCGCCAAACCTGGAGACCAAAGCAGAAATGAGCCACGACAGTACGCGTCTATGTGTGAGTGGATGGACCGCTTGTTTCCCTTTTGTTCAAGTTACAGGAACTGAAGTGGTCACATGATGTAAAACTGAACAAAACAGAATAAACCACTTTTTCCACTTATTTTTCCTCTACAACTTGCTGAACTCATGACGTTGTATTATCCCCAAAAGTTTATTTTATATATTTACATGTACTACTGTGAGAATCTGTAGTTATGACTTAAATGATTCATAAATCAAACTATAGGACCACGAGCATGTTGGATAACGATCAGTTTGTGCATCCGAGATTCTGTCAGATGAAATCGGCTCATTGATTAAACAAACAACGCTTTAGACTACAGTCGGGACATTTAGCCTACAGGAAAAAAAGATAAATATGAAATGAAATAAAGAAGAGTCTGTTTCTGGGACGGCAGAGACGGCGGTGTCATAAGCAACTCATCATGAATCCACCAACAATTTCCTGACATTTAATTTATGATTTTTCTCACTTTTTGTCTTTGTTCTGATTCTGTTTGTTTGGTTTTATATTTTTTTATGTTGTCTTGTGTTGAGATTATTGTTCTAACTTCTAAAAGATGCATTTTCATTCTGTTTTATATACTATAATTAATAAAAAGCAAGCTGATTTTATAGCACAGTGTCAGAAATCAAGCCATAGCCTGGAGTACTGAGATTTTCAGGATTTTCCCCCCGTGTATCGCTGTCGTGCTATTGCGAGGGCTCAGACCTGTGATGAAGGCCGGCACCCCCCATCCAATCAGGTAGTAGAACCTCATGGGTCCGTAGTTGATGTCTCGCACTTCGCTGATCATGCGGTAGACGTGCAGCCCCTCCAGGAAGAGCCAGGAGAAAGTGCAGAGGTAGAAGAAGTGCAGCAGGATGGCGATGACCGTGCACACAAACTGCCCGAGGGGGACGAAAGACGAACGATTAAAACTTTCACAGGAGAAGAAGAGTGAGGGGAAAATAGATGAAAGGAAACGGAAAGCGGACGGATTACCGGGTTGTCGGCCTGGTTGATGCCCAGGATGAAGACGAGCTCCGAGAGGAAGAGCGCCGTGGCTCCGTTGTTGATTATGCTCGTCTTGTTGCACTGCATGGCTCTCAGGCAGAGGAGGAAGACGGAGGTGAGGAAGAGGAAGCCCAGCGTCACGCCAGCTGTGCTCCACGTCAGGATTTTGACCGGGAGGATCTCTCCGTTCTGACAAGGAGGTCACATTTAGTTGCGGTAAAAGTTGCAGTCAGAGAACTGTGGTTTTGTTGAAGTCAGTTTTGGTGCCACTCACCTCCCTCCTGGAGATGTCCATGAGCACAGCAAAGCTGGTCATGTGATAGCACTGACAGCTGATGTGGGTGCTGTTTCTGAAAACCACCTCGCAGCCCTTCGCCGACCAGCCGCCGCTGCCGGCACTGACACAAAAACACAAAGACAAGGACGACACAGATTCGTCCGTCAGCTTGTTTCACCATCAACTCTGTGCCTGTCCTCATGTGCGCTTTGTTGCCGTTACTCACAGGATGCTGTGGTTCCAGAAGACGCAGATGGGCTTGGAGCGCTCCTCGGTGGTGACCAGGCGGAACTGCACGGTGATGGGCTTGTCCAGAGCGTGCTGCAGCAGCTCGTCGTTGTCGTGCACCGTGATGCTGACCACCGGTGTGTTGATGACGGGACGCTTTGGGACGCTGAGGGAAATTAAAAACAACGTGTGAACGGATAAATGTTGAACGTTAATTTATATCTTCTTTCACACTTGTTCCTATGTTCCTAAAGCATTTCACAAGCAGAGGAAGTGTAGTTCTTCTCTTATGCTACTCACTGTACATTCAATTAATTTGGTTAAGACTAGGTATGAAATATCATGGATTATAGTGATCAAATAAAGGTTTCTCTTTGTGGGTGACTAAAGGATCTCCCTCTGTATCTGTTGTCCTTTAAATACACATAACTAAATATCAAAGGATGCAGAACTCTTCTCACCGTAGACTTCTCTTGTCTGGATCGTAGCTCTCTGGTAGCAGCGAGGCCAGGCTGTGGAAGATGATCACGCTGGCGATGGCGTCCTGCTGGCTGTCGTCGGGGGTGGCGTCTCTTCCTGCTAGCCGAGCGGTTCCTCAGCGACGTCTCGGGGAAGACGTCCAGGTGCCTGTGGCCCTTGGTGTCCACGGGGGGTTGAAAGACCGAGTCGGGGAGGGTGACGGCCGTCTCCAGGTCCGCGGGACGAGGGCCCCTCAGCGACTGGTAGCGGGGCAGCCTGGCCCCGGCGAAGTTCATCTTTTTCAGACGGTCCACGGAGATGACTGGGGAGAGCAACACAGAGCACGTTCAGCCTTAAAGTCACTGCTGAGCTGAGACGATGCTATTTTGAGAACAGTTTGAGCCATTTTAAAGCAAATTTGGGATTCGCTGGCTTATTGGTTTTTAGGAAAATCCTCACAGACACTTCTCCTAATTTTCACCAGACACCAAATGACTGATTTAGAAAATAATAAGCTCTGAGGATGAAAATAATCCTCTGTTGAAGCCCTTGACAATGGGCCACAAATAATTCTTCTTTGAATAAAGAAAAATAATCCAAATGTAGCGTATATTGGCTGTTTTGAGTTTGGTTTTTACGTTTTCAATTTTCAAAAGGATGTGAACTTAACACATTGTATTTTTGCAGTGAAAACGTACGTTCTCGTCTGAGTTTTTTTCATTACAAAAACAGTTTTCTTCTCAGTTAACAGTTTTTACCCAAAGCAATAAGAGAGCCAAGTGCTTGAAACTCTGGTCTGTGCAATTTCAATGTGAAACTTCAATGTGCGATATCTGATAAATGCTTGACGGGTACTCCGAGATATGCTCGTTAAGTTATGATGAAAGATATGTTAGCCCTGTGACAGACGGGCGACCTGTCCAGGGTGTACCCTGCCTCTCGCCCAGTGACAGCTGGGATAAGCTCCAGCCCCCCTCCCCGTGACCCTCCAGAGGACAAGTGGTTACAGAAAATTAATGAATGAACACAAAACACTGGAAGATGGCTTTAAACTCTTGTTGTACTGCGTGCAAGGACAATAAAGGTATTCTGTTATCTGCTGTTGTCTTTTGCTGCATTATAAATATATATTTTTATAATAATCATTGATAAACTTTAAATTTCCCCCGCACTTTCATAACAATAATAAATGAATTCTGCTGAATTAATCTAATTTGTTGAATCTGCTCACCTATGTTCGGAGTGACGATGGTGAAGGGGCTGAGGTACGTCTTCCTCATGTTCTGCGCCAGTGTGTTGGCGTAGTCCTCGTAGTGTCGTAGCAGCGCCGCCGTGCCGCCGTCAGTGTGCTGGATCAGCTCCCAGTGCGGCCGCGTCTCCGGAGACAGGATGGCGCTGCCCACACGGACCAGATTCTGTCAAAAAACAGCGAGAGTTCAGCGTGACAGGATGAAATGAAGTGTGATGTGTCCCCTGCAGACGTGAAGGGCCGTGATGTCCAACCAGGCAGGACTGGCTTTCTGTTAACATTGTACATTCACCTCAGTGAAGTGGACGTCCTGCGTGGCCGTGAGGTTGAAGCCTCTCTGGTTGCTCTCGTGCTGCAGCAGACTCTGCGTGAGCCGGTAGGCCACTTTCACATCGCTGCCGAAGTACTTCTCTGTGTGCGAGGTGGCGTTGGCCAGCATGGCCGCCGTCTGCTGAACGTGTCCAGAGTCGAGGAGCGAAGCGTTACGGGAAAACTTTTCAGACTGGAGGAGGGAAATTAGAAGAGAGAGGTGGTAATGATGGTGTAAATGGTCAGGGCACACAAACACATTAACTGATGGATTAGTACTAAAGTTTTAAATACGTTCATGGTGCAGAGAGGATGAATCCCACTGATTCTGATCATTCGCTAATTCTTTCTTAAACAAGAGACTGATGATTTTGTATTTCAAATGGATTGACAAATACAGACATCAGTGGCCACTGGAGGACAAATACAAGTAACTCTGGGGACAGTCTGACTTTTCCTGTAGCACTTTCTGCAGGACGAATGTTTCACTTATGTTGTGAAACATCTCAGCATCTCCCCAATGGAAAGAAGCCGCATTCTATGCAGCTATTAATGATGTCTAGAGGATGAATCCTAATGATTTTGGTGATGTCTTGACTGTTTCCGTAGCTGCACCATGAGGTTTAATGTGAAAGAACTCAGTTGGACTGACATGAAATGCAATTACAATTAATACCACCCTTAGCTGCACCTTCCTTTTAGTTGCATTGGGTGCATATGCAATAGTTCCACCTGCTACACAAAAGAATATGATCACTGTCACTTGAGTTAGTTCATATGCCGATGTTAGCATTTAGCGCAAAGCGCTGCTGTGTTGAAGTACACTTGCAGGGCAGTAGACTCTTAGTGTAGCTGCATTGAATGAGGATGCTATTGTGGAGTTTGTAGGATAATTTTAAAACTGACAGAGTGAAGTTACACACCAGGGCTTTCAGCTTGCTGAAGGTGACAGAGGTACAGTTGAAGAGATTGGGAGGCAGCCAGCCCTTGTGCTCGTCACAGTGCCGGATAGCTGTGCCTACGCAGGGAGGGACAGAGAGAGTTATCAACATGAGAGCCGAGGAACAGGCTGCAGCTCGGAGACGTCTTGAGGCAAGTTTCACATATTGCCATTATTATATGGTAATTTGATGAGCTGCCAAAAAAAAAAAAATCATACCCAGAGTTCCCTTGGGACAGGGAACCGCTGCCGGGAGACCAAACTTAGTCCTGGGCCACCATATCACAGCCTCGATGGCCTGAGGGCAGCTGTCATAGATTACTGAGAAATGAGGAGGAAGGAGGCGAGATGATGAGGATAAAAATGGAAGATTATTTTAATATATATGTATCTATAATGAAACAGGGGGTTTATAATTAAATTTTTTAGTAAGGTGTCAGTAATGTATTCTGACCTTCACAGCCGTTAGCGGAAACCTCTGCGAACGGGTTGTCACAGCGGTCGCACTGGCGGCCGATGACGCCGGGTTTACACTGACACTGGCCGCTGTCTCGGTCACAAGCTCTGGAGAAAGAGCCGACCGGGTAGCAGTCACACAGCAGGCAGGTGTCGCTGCCCTCAGGACGGTAGTGGTTGTCCTGGAAACGAGATCGGGGGGGGACAAACCCGCTGATTAGTAAGCCGTCAACATCCTCCTCCCCAAACGAGCTCCCCGGGCTCGTCCGTTTTTTTATACATGTGTACGAATTTGCACCTGAGAGCCACGACAAGCTCCAGCTGCTTGTTCAAAAACATCTGGTTGCCGAGGGACAAGTCTCTCAATTATGTTCCCCACCTATGTGTTCGGAGTCCCGGTGGCAGACTGCACGCAGACTAGAGCAGAGTCTGATTGTGTTCACACTGGAAATGACTAAATCTACTTCATTTACCGCAGAGAAACAGGAAGCAAATACAGGAACTGCTGACAATGAATAAACTGTGAATGATTGAAGATATGTGTTAGCCCAGCGATAGACTGGCGACCTGTCCAGGGTGTACCCCACCTCTGACTCCATCAGTCCCGGTTTTGTATCGCAGTTCTATTGCTCTGTCTTCCCGTCGTCCGTCATGCAGCCCCATCCTCTTCATCTCCTGGTTATCTGGGCGTATCTCAACCTCTACATCTGATCCACCACCACCCACATCTAGACCATTAGCGATCCTGCCCCCACCTGCTACCTTCATCCAGGACTCTTCAGTAAATTTCAATCTTTACTTCCAAATCCTCTCCTTTTTTTTTTAGATTTGGTGTTAATGTGAATGAATCAGCGCTGGACACTCACCTTACAGCGACACTCTCCGCTCGTCTTGTTGCAGTCAGAATCAAAACCCTTGTCCGTCTGACAGTTGCAGGGGCCGCAGGTCTTGTGACCCCACCATCCTCTGGGACACGGCAAGTCGGTCCTGTGGACGCACACACACACACACACACACACACTGTCAGTCTATCTGCACAGAGATCCATCGCGCACATGCACTGTTTGACACAAACGCGAGAGACTGTACTTTTTCTCGCAGTAGTGGCCGAAGTAGTTGGCGGGACAGTCGCAGGTGTAACCACGAGAGGAGCTCGGCTTCCTGGTGCACGTGGACTCGTGTTCGCAGGGGTTCAGGGAGCAGACGTCAGTGCAGTTGGCGCCATAGTAACCTTTAATAAGAGGAAGCAGATCACATCACATAAACTGTAGAAAACATAGATTATTATATCTAATTATTATATTACATTCATATTTCTGAATTATTTAAGTGACTTTAAGACTGATTCAAGATTGAGGGATGTTGCAGCTGTGCAGCCTTGGAGGATGCACCGATCGATCGTTGTTATTGGTTTCTGAAGATGAGAGCAGACTGACCGTTGAGGCAGGTGCAGGAGTGGCTGTCCCAGTCGTCGCTGCAGTAGCTGTTAGCGGGACAGGGGTTGGAGCCGCAGGGGTCGGGCACGCTGCAGCCCTGCTCCACGTTCACCTTCCTCGCCTGAGACAGACTCAGAGCACCGCCGACTCGCAGACCCTGAAGATGAAAAAAAACCGAACCCATTAAATGAATACTGCTTGGAAGCTGCAGATGAATTAGTGCATGCCAGTAAGAATGGGAACCACAGTATATAGAGAGAACAAACCTGTATGCAGCCACGGAAGCCATGCTGAATTTTCCCATCAGGCCTTGCCAAACCGCCAACGCTTACAGCCTTGAGCTTGGAGTCCTGCAGCTTCCCGTCCACCTCCATACTGGCCTGAAAAAGAACATGACACTGAATTTGTGCATGAAAAGAATTTATTATTATTTCTAATGATTTACAGCCAACTAGAACCTACCATGAAGAGGCCATGGTCCAAAGACAACACGGCCTTGTGGAGGCTCAGAACTCCCCCCTGACTGCTAATATCCAGCTGCAAATGATGCCAGTCTCCGTCGTTCACCAGCACCTCCTCCACACGGGAGAGAGTGGAGTCTTCTCCCTTGTGCAGCCCCATCAACACGCTCCCCCCACGCAGCTACGACGGCAGCGAGAGAGACGAGAAAAGCGAAGGAGCAGCAGGAGGGAGAAGTAGGAAAGAAACCACAGAGAATCAGCGCTGCATCACATCATGTACAAACAGCTTTAAAAGCGCTTTTCACAGTTCAAACCCTGGATTGCTGCACATCACAGGAGAATAGAAACAGATTGTCAGAGAGTTATGCAATGTCAACGAGGCGTCTGACTAGACAAACTCAAAAAGCAGCTGAGAACAGGAGTGGCTTATTATGGCGAATCTTCCGCGGTTTGACTAGAAGCTGCTCTCACCTGCAGAGTGAGGTTGTGCTGGAGGCCAGAGGAGATGTGAAGCAGCGTGGCGCTGGACTGACGCGTCCGGAACATGAGCTCTATGTGCCAGGGGACAGAGGCAGACGCCGTCGCCAGGTTGTTCCACTGCAACAGGCTGTTACCCAGGAAACGCTGTGGGCTGGCCATAACTAGAGAAAAGGGACAGGGAGAGAAAAGGGATGATAAAAAGCACAGAAAATTGCTCTATATGACAAAAGCAAAAGGCTGGAAAGAAGAAGGGGTGACGCTAAAAAATGAGGACAGAGAGTTTCAGAGTAGGCGACATGAGTCATTACTGTCAACCAGCGAGTCCAACATGTTCTCTGATTTCGTCCAAGTTATCACGGCTAAACAACTCTCTCTTTTTGGTGCTGGAAAAGAGACATGAGAAGCTTTTTCTGTCTGAAATCAAACATAGTGTTTCCACAAAGCTCAAATCACCAACTTTACTGAGCAACACCTGAACTGAGCAGTTGATTTTGGAAATGGTTTGATTAAGATACACTGATTTTAAAAGAGGCACGATTCACATTTTCCATTCAGCACGCATCGCTGACTTAATCACATCTTCAAATCCTCAACTTCGAGTGAGAAGGAAGTCGGGATAATCGTGAGCACTCTGTGTTCTGCAGGAGAAGCTCTCTGGCTCTGCTGCGTGTCAGGAAAGTGACAGTAAAGGACGCGCCGCCTGCCTGATGTGCAGCCGCTTCCTTCTCATTAAGCCGTCTCCGTGTGAAGGGAAGAAAAGCACCAGAATCCCTCAGGTCAGATCGAAATAATCGATCGGTGAGGACGGACAAACGTAATGCGCTGGGGCTGTCGGAGATGTAAAGAGAGGAGCTGCTGTTAAGTTCCTCTGAAAAGGTTCGAATTTTAAACGAGAGGATAAAAAGAAAGCTGGCGAACTATGAACGCTGCTTATCTAAGTGAACTACGACATTAAGTTTATGCACACTTAGTAACCTTTCTTTATACACCGATCAGCCACAACATTAAAACCACTAACAGGAGAAGTAAATATCATTTACCATCTTATGACAATCCAATGTTCTGCTGGGAAACTTTTGAAACCTGGCATTCGTGTGGATGTTACTTAGACATGTAGCACCCACCTAGACCAGACCAGGCACCCCCACCCCATAGCAATGACACTCCTTGATGGCAGCAGCCATCCCTAGCAGGATGCAGCCTGACACAGGCACACACACAACGTGAACCACAGCACAAGGTGTTGACCTGGCCTCTAAATTCACTAGATCCCAAACTGATCAAGTATCTGTGGGATGATCCACAGAGGCCCCTCCCCTCGACCCATAGGACCCAAAAGCCCCCCAGTAACATCACAGGACACCCTCAGAAGGCCCATGTCCATTATGTGATGAGTCACAACTGTTTTGGAGGCAACACGGGAGACCTGCACAATGTTAGGATCAGATGTTATGCCTGATCGGTGTATCTTTGATTAGATCAATATTTATGGAAGCTGGTTTAATACACACACACAAAACAAACGATTATTTTCAGTATTGATTTTGTCGTTAAAATGTCAAAAAATAATGAAGAATTTAATGATTTACTAAAGGTGACACATTCAGGGAGCCTGGGTTGCCTGACTGATTGTCACACAAATCAAAGAAAAGCAGCAACTGTGAGAGGCCTTAACTAAAACTATTAGTAGTGTATCAGAACAGTTAGATTTCTGATGGTCCTCTGATAGAACGTTGTTTCAGCTCTACACCAGACTCTTGTGTACATATACACAACGGCATTTAGTAGGAGCGGCTAATGGCGATGCTGATTGTTCAAGACAGACTGAAGTTACACGTTATCACATGGGAATCTGCCCCACTTCCACACTCCCGTCCCTCTTTATTCATCACGCCCGCCTTCCCCGTGCAACACACCTGTCATTGTTTGGGATGTTCAACTCAGGAACTTCTAATCCCCGCCTGCTCTGCATGAAAAAACACTAAAATAAATCTCTTTTTTGTCTTTCTTTTTACTCTTCGTTCTGCTTCATGCTAAGACAAAAGGCGCTACAGTGTCTTACACGGCTCATCTCTCTTCCTCTGTCTCTTCTCGAATTGCTTCAAACCATAAATCAGCACGGACAACAGCTGCAGCAGATCAGGTGGAACAAAAACAGACACAGGAGAATGCGGGGATGGAAACATAAGCTACATACGCCGTGTGTCTTCAACTGGTTTAACATTATCTAAGCAAGAGAAAAATTCAACTTCCAACATGCTGATTACCTCTCACAACTCATTCAGTCGTAAATCTAGCATTAAAACCACCGGAGCGTAACCGCCGGGCTTTTTCTAACTCCAGCGTTTCTCAGATTCCCGACAGCTGTTCCCAAAAAGCTGTTAGCAGTGATGTGAAAAACACCAGCATGCACCGCGCAGTTGGGTTTTGCACCTGTTATTTTTAAATGCATTTGCAACAGTCCCAACTTTAGTTCCTGCTTCCAGTCTCTCTAATTTGTCTCAGGTCAAAGGGCGGGGCTCTTTCTGCAGATCAATCCGTTATCATCCCGTGTCTTTCCACCCCGATGCCCCGTCCCTCTCGACTCGAATCGCTCACCTCTTTCGCAGCTCTGTCCCCCAAATCCGAGAGGGCAATCACAGCTGAAGGAGCCCCACAGGTTCACGCAGGTTCCTCCGTTCAGACACGGGTTATTGTTGCAGAAGTGTCTCTTGGCAGAGCATCCTGGCAGGATAGGGAGAATAAGAGGGTAATCCATCTGTTTGATCTGTCCTACCTCATTATTTCATCAGAGTAAGAAGGTGTCAGAGGGTTATGATCTATTCATAGCAGGTACCACAATCATTTCCCCCAGACTCCACCTTTCCGCTGAGCTCATTATAGTCAGTGTTATTTCCTCTGGCAGTCTCTTTCACCTGGCTGATCTGACTGTAAACATTACTGTGATCCGAGACAGCCGCATTTAAGCGCTAAAGTAAAGGACAATGGATAAATAATTGAGCTGCAAAATGCTGCACACCTGGCAGAGTGCCGTTGTTAGCGATGAAGCTGGCCATGTCTATGTGCTGGTTGTCGATGCGCAGGTTCTTCATGCATCCCATGAACTGCTGGTTGCGAACGGGGAAGTCCTCCGGGAGTTTGGGGACTCCTCCGAGGAGCAGGGGGCCGGTCAGGTCCAGAGATCTGAGAGAAATAAAATGAATGTTCACGCACCCAGATTTCCAACACGCTGCCTCGACCAAAACACACTAACAGCATTAATTTGGGGAAGAAGGAAAAAGAAAAAAAAAAAAAAGCGAATGAAAAATTCATCACAGAGATAGTTTTGCTGCGTGAGTTTACCCCCGGAGATGAAAACTGAAAAAAGGATAAACATCGCAATAAAAGGAAGAAAGCAAAGTGCCCCGGAGATGTGGAACTTCATTTCAAAACAAGTTTACTATTTATGAGCTAACCACGAAGAAAGCAATGAAGTAAATTACTGGAGTCAACACAGAAGTGAAGAGGAAATTTACAACAAAGAAGAAAACTAAAGGTTATTTATGGAATTCATGCAGAAAAAAATTGACGTGCCTTTCATTTGTAAACGAAAGGACTTACTTTTTGGATCCTGACTGGCTGCCCCGAGCTGAGCAGGTATAGTTTCCGATCACGTGACCGAACCTCAGGGCCACGGAGGTGTCGCAGTTGTCCACCGTCACCACGACAACCTTCTGGTCCGAGGGTCCCTGGGGAAGGCCGGCCTGGTTAAAGATTGGCTGTGGAAGAAAGGAACCACCTAATAAATATCGAGATGAACCACAGAGCTCCTTCCTTTCGTTTCAGGGAGAACTTTAATAAAAGAAAATGATATGACAGACAAGCCCTGCGATGGACTGGCGACCTGTCCCGGGTGTACCCCCCCTCTTGCCCGATGACAGCTGGGATAGGCTCTAGCCTGCCCGCGACCCTTTGCAGGACAAGTGGTTACAGAAGGTAATTGATAGGACTGACATTGTACAAGTTCTGCGTACTCTTGAGATTCACGACAACTTTGTAATGTTTGCTGATCCTTTCTTTAATGATTTATATATTAGAACCGTTCAACACAGCAGAAACAGCAGTAATAGATTTATCGAGGTGGGCAAAGCGATTATTGTCCAGCTGAATCAGTATAAAGGAGCAAACACAGTACTACCGTGCTGCTATTTTTAATGCTGGGGTATTTTTGGTCACCCTGTATTTTATAAATAGGACTCAGGAGAGGGTTGTTACAAAAATATCCATTATTCTGCTTCATTTGATAACGGATTAATGCGTACAGACATGCAAAAACTTCTAGGAATCTCAGCCGGTGCTAAGCCGTACGTAGCATTATAAGCCAGATTAAAAACCCGAGCTCTGAGAGTGGGAAAACAACAAAATAAATGATCTTTAGCGTCACACTCGGTTCAATCCCCGTTCAGCTCCAGCATTTTTAATAATTCAGATCATAGCAGCTAGAGCTAAAGGCAACGGCTGGCAAGTAAGCAAGCAAACACACACACACATGCATGCATGCACACAAACAGACAGACAAGACAAGAGGAGGGCTTGCTCTCTGCAGGACGTCACCCCTGTCGACAAAGGATCTTCTTCATTGTCTGGGAAATCAATAGAGGGGTGTAACAAAAGGAGGAGGGGGCTGCAGGGGAGAGAATGATGATCCTGTCAATAAAAGGTTGCGACCTTCTTTCAAACCGGCCAGTTTCTCCGGGGTCACTCAGAGCTCATATTAACCCTAAGTGTGGGTTCAAGCTGGTGTCGTGGGCTGAGTGCAGAGCAGCGATTGCCCTCGCTCACAGCTGACCGCCTCGGCCGCCTCGCAGGCGAGGACGGGCCGCTGAGCCGTCAGCTGGTCAGACAGGGTTTAGCCGGAATTAGAGGTGATAAGAAGAACCAACACACACATTAGGTTTCTGTTTTTACTGCCTGGACATTTAGTTCTCTGTGAAGTTAATTTAAAATGGAAACCCCTTCAATCCGACTGGATGAGCTTCAGGAATGATAATTTCCTGGCTGCTCTGACTGCCTTTGTCTTTGCTGTCTGATCCCTTGATTTAAACGCCCAGAGAAACGACGCCCAGATAGAGATTTACCACCGATTTCGTCAGCTGGTGCTACATCTTTAGCAGCTCCATCGTGGCAGCTTTATTAAGACAGAACGCGCTCTACGTATCGAGCGGTAATTTTTAGCTCAAGGCACGGCCACAATTTAACTTCTCTCACATGATTTTTTTCATTGAGCAGATTAAATCAGCGTGAGCCTCCTGTATGAGCACAGATCTGAGTCTTGTGATGCCATATGAATGAGACGAGGCCAGTAATAGCCATAAAACCATCTGGACCATTCGGACGTTATTTAGATCCGCGTGTATCCATATAGTAGGAGTGAATGGGGCACCGAAACGCTACCTCTAAATAACGCATTATCTGCCATGAAACTCGTTCATTTCACCAATATTTTGTAATGATACACTAGTGCTATTCCCTGTTGAGTCCAGAGTTACCTGTTATCATTATCCGGGGTCTGTAGATTGACCTTCTAACCTCTGACCTGGATGATGTCATCTCTGAGCGCTATGCCCACCCTGTGCGGCTTGTTTACCTGTAAACAATTGCTACTGCTATTTTTTTGCAACATGGCTGAATATTTTTCCGATTCCGAGGTTGTGGACGACGACTTTGTTTATGATGGACGTCCTTACTGTTTTGAGCCAGAGTATATGGATGAGGAGCTCGCTGAAAGGAGGATGCGGAGGCAGAGAGAGGAACAGCTGGCCAAAGAACAACAAACCACTGCACGTCCGCGAATAGATAACAGGTAACTCCGGACTCAACGGGGAATAGCATTAGCATATCATTAAAAAATATTGGAGAAATGAACGAGTTTCGTGGCAGATAATGCGTTATTTAGAGACTGCGTTTCGGTGCCCCAGTCACTCCCACTATATGGATATACGCGGATCTAAATATCGTCCGAACGACTCCAAATGACACCAAAGTTATATGGGTGAGTAAACGATCGTATTTTATGCCAGAAATAAGGTCCAGGTTGTAAAAAACGGTAATTCCCCTTTAATTATTCTTCTTTGCTTCCATTCAGAGTGAACATGAGAAGATCAACCAGCTAGTTAGCTTAGCACAAAGCCTGGAAACAGAGGAAAAGTGCTAGCCTGGCCATGTCCAAAACTTGAAAAGGAAATCTTTGGTTTGGATTTCACAGTTTTGTGGACAAGCTAGCTGCTAGTAAAGCTATCCACAGGTTTACCATACAGATACCAGGATGGCATTGACCTCATCATCTAACGAAAATGTAATATTTACCCAAATGCTGCACCGATTATTTAAACCATGGAAGAGGTAAAGACAAAATAAGAATCTTTATGTATACAGCAACACTGTCGAAAAGGTGTTTCATTTCACACGAACATAAAGATTAGAGAAAAGTTCACTTATTAAGTATATAAAATATAAATAAATATATGTATCAGTAGTTTGTTTTCATTTGTTCCTTCCACAGATGCGTCTGGAGAGGCCTGTAAGTAGTTACAGTCGAAGGTGAGACAGTAAAACGCCGCGGGGAGAAAGCACAGATGCATCTGTATTAACAATCTCGTGACGTCATGTTAAATAATAACTCAGGCGGGCGGCTATTTATGAGTTTGATGTTCCCTTTCTAAACTGATTATTTTTATTACTTTCAATAAATAAAGGCAACAGTACATGTGCAGAACAGAGCACGCAACTAAAACCCACAAATAAACCTCTTATAGTGACGCCTGAAACACTGGTATATAACATAAGCAGTGGAGCTGGAGTGAAATTTAAAATGCTGACTGTGCTCGGAATAAATAAGACGGAGTGGGGGCCTCACAGGGCTTCCTCTAGATCAGACTCTCACACCGAGAGGATAAATGGTGAGAACTGTCAGCGAGGATGCTCGAGGCATTATCTCTCCTCCTGATGGTAACAGCTCGCATCCGTCGGGCGCGTCCTGATTATTTTCCTGGCCGGGCCATCGTTCAAAGCCATTGATTTTTCAATATTGACTCGATTCACTCGAAAAGTGTCGAGCCAAATATGAAGATTGAGTCCCTGCGTGCACTTCTTGAGAACATGATATTTTAAAAGAGCACAAGAGGCCCTGTGATGGAGCACCTTTCCCACAGGAAGTCACAATGCGCCGTGAAACTCTGCTCTGAAATGTTAATCAGATGGAAACAGAGGCCCGAGGCTGGCTTTGGCTTTGCAGTTCATCCTCCTTGCGGCCAATTTGTAACAAATTTGTTGATGATGAAACAAGCAAACGTGTTGTGCGAATTGCCAAAGGTGAAATCATCCGACATGCTCTTTTCCACGGTTTTCCCTTCGCTGTGAAAGCTCTGAAGCAGGCAGTGCTCCAGCTCGGGCGCTCCTTTCACTGACCTCTGCTGTCATCAGTCACGGCTATTGACTCTCCAATAATGACTGTCTGTCAGGACGTCTTTCTGCTGCAACAAAACGCCGTCCTGTCAGAGCTGATTGGAACGCACATATTTGCTCTGCGCCACATTAAACACTGCTCTCGCCCGCCGCTACGCAGGGATTATGGGAATATGAGTTCCCTGTCACAGAGGGCGACAGCGGGGTCGCGCGGGAGGAGCATGGCAGCGAGCAGCACAAATATGGGATCTAAGATTGACTAGAAAAACCATAGCAACAAGAGGGGACGGCCCTGAAGCGCGGCGTCGCCGTTCAAAGCCCGAGTCAATACTTCTCCCCGCTTTTCTTTACCCTCCTTTCGCTCCTCTCCTGCTCAGCTTTTCTGTCCTCGCCGGAGAACAGAGAGAGAGGGGCACCTTCCCCGGGGCCGCATCATTCACTGCCCGTGGTCCCAAAGGAAGCGGAGCCCAACACAAAGGCAGCGGTCATTGCCATTCTCCACAGTCCCCCGCCATCCTGAAAGCCACATTTCAATCTAAAAATGCACCCCCTCCCCGACTCACCCTGCCCCACCCCCCCCTGCGGACAGGGACGGGTCAGAGTGGGCCACCGTGGGATTCCTCCTGAGGGTGGAGCCATGTTTCTACCTCAGCGACTAACAGGATGTGGAATATGAGAGGAGGACAGAGAGGATTAGTTCAGCCAGAGCAGGGGGCAGGACCCCGGAAACTTTTTGGATGTCTGGGACTGAAAATATCTTCAATATAATGAAACTCATGCCAGATAGCGTCAGAAGTGTTTCTTATACATACAGTATATGCCACTACTGTAAATCAGCTGCAAGCCAGTTGCACAAAAATGTGCATTTCAAACCAGAATAACATCTATCCTCATAAAACTATTCGTAGCTATTTTTACCAAGCTGGTTGTCAGACTGTACTGTCAGAAATCTGCTCTAAAAGCTGGTACTGTTCATGCAAACCCCTAACTGAACCATGTCACCCACCCTGCAGCACACTCACAGATTTTAAAGTATCGGGGAGTTTTCTGATTTGTGATTAACGAGACTACAACGTCTGCGGGCGGAGGACCAACAAGTTTCCATCCAAAAAGTCAACAAGAATGTCCCCCCTCATCACTTGCTGACGGCTCAAATCTGACACGGCCGCGTTATCATAGAAAATGTGCACGGCGGGGGTGTTGCCCTGGCAACATCTTTATGATGCAAAGTGACTTCCTCAGTGGGCTAATAATGTGACATCCTGTGTGTCGGTCCTGGGTGGGAAAGCTACGAGAGAGCAGAGACAGCAGCTCCCTGCGCTGATTGAGCCGTTGTGAAAATTCCTCTGGAAGTCAAACATATTTGGTCCAATCTGAGCATGTCTGGAAAAAAATAACACACTGTCTTCACTCTCTCTGGCTTTCATTCGCCACCTCCCTCCCCTCCTCTCTTGTCTGTGTCTGTCCCTCCGTCAGTGTCTCGTTGGCACGTTGGCTCTCTTCCAGATCATCGGCCTGTCAGCAGCGATTCTTTAGTCTGGCAGAGAAGAGGCACTAAAGAGGCAGAACAACTATGGTTTCCTCTGCGCTCCAGTCTACACCCACTAATCAGCCCTTTATCGGTGTTTTATCACTGCCGTCGAACATACATGAAGACTACAGTCTGTTGTTCTCAGCCAATCAAACCTATGACCTGATGTCACTCTGAATGTCTTCAGTAATAACAGTAAACGTTTCTACCTGACAGCAGCAGACACATTTAACGCCTTAATTTACACTTTCCCTCTTTTAAGGTTGTTAATATATATATCAAATACTTTGCTGTCTGACAGTATTGCTTGTTGTGTAACCACTTGTCCCCTGGAGGGTAGCGGAGTCTATCCCAGCTGTCATTGGGCGGGAGGCGGGGTACACCCTGGACAGGTCTCCAGTCTATCGCAGGGCTAACACAGAGAGACAGACAACCATTCACACTAACACCCAAGGCCAATTTAGAATCACCAATTAACCTAATGAACATATCTTCGAACGGTGGGAGGAAGCAGGAGTAGTATTGCTTGTTCCAACTCTTAATCAAGTCTGCGTGGTTTTATGGATTGACACCTTTTCCCTTTCTTTGAAAACTGAAGATATACATTTTTACCCACTTTCTCCATCAGGAACACACAGTTCAAACCCATTCAAACCCTAGACTCTGTGTCTTTTACGAAGGAGTACCAGAATAAAAATATTCACCATCGCTCATCTTGACGTATCTGGTACCCTTAAAAACTCTGGGAGCTGCACTAGACTTTTAAACTTTAAGGGTTTGGATGCACGGCAGAGGTTTATAACGACCGACCCACTGACTAGTAATGAGTAAAAGAAAGAAAGAAAACTCAGTGCAGCTTGTTTAAAGTAATAGTCTGACATTTAGGAAAGTACATTTGTTTGTTTTCTTATAGAAAGTTAGCGCAGTTAGCACAAACACAGGAAGCAGAGGGAAACTGCTACCCCAACTCAGCCCATAGGTAACAATTTACACAAGAAATATAACATTAATTTGGGCATTTTAAATGTACTGCTGGGCAGATAATAACACCAGAATGGCACTACTGTCATGATATAGCGACAAATGGCATTTCCCCAAATACTGAAGCATTTAAACCATAATAAAGCAGCATGAAGAGCTCCCTCTCTACCTTGTTGTAGTAGTGAACCTCCACCACGTGCCACTGGCCGTCGCTGACTCCTCCATGGACGTACGGGGAAACCGTCGTCTTGGTTTCACCTGGGAGACGACCAAAGAGTTGACAGAAGAAGACAGAAGATGCGACACCTAGAAAGTCTAACACGACGGAGGGGAAGTTATCTACCTGCGGAGAAGGTGAGCTGGATCTGCTCGTTGATGATTTCCATGGCGATGAAGTCGTGTTTCTCGTTGAAGCGGCCGTTGTAGAGCAGCAAACCGTTCGGCTCTTTGGTGGCAAATCTAAAATGTAGAAAAAAATTGACATTGTTTGATATTAGTTTAAGTCTGTCACCAAAACTCTGCTGGAAATACTGTGGACTGTTTGTGTATTAATCCACAGAAGAAAATAGTCCCCCTAAAATGCAGCATTACTCCTGTTTGAGAAACTAATACCACTAAAAACTATTACCATCCAGGATATTTGTGACCCGTTTTTAAAAAATGTCAGATCCGGTGGGAATAAAAGGGATCGTGTCCTGCACGGGATTGTGTTGACTGTCTAAAAAATACCCTTTAAACATAATGACACAGATATTTTACTCATAAGCTGGCAGCCAGGCCTGTACTCCACATTAAAAGGGAAATAACGAGAGGAAAGAAAGAGCGCAGTGGTCGGCTTTGACCTATTTAACAATATCCATACTGTCTTCCTCTTGTTTCGCTCTGGAGAGGGGCTCACTGCACGGTAACACAGTCTGATGTGCGATTTGAGATTTCACAATGCAGAGGTTTTAGTTCATAGATAATCACGTTAATCAGGAACGCGAGGGGAAAAGAACACGACATATTTTAAGCCCAGACACAGTCAAGGTGTCTGTGTGCCATGAATAGATGCAGAGCCACGCTAAATGACACACTACAACACAGAGATGGAAAAGTGGGGCAATGTCAAAGCAGCCGGGCGGGGGAACGCACAGGAAGACAGTTCAGAGTAATGACTGCTTCAACATATATTTTCTCATGGCAAAATAGAGAAGACAGCTGCCAGTGCTGTAAACACAACCTCAGTTTCCCATTTCTGTTTGCATTTCTGGTGCAACTACAGCGCCTCGAGGCCGCCGCTCCGGATGATCCTCGCATATTAATGCACGTTTCAACATATGCGAAGGCACGGTTTAAAATCTGGGAGCTCAGAGCTGAGGCTGCTCCGCTCTCTCAACGCACAACAGATCAAAGGATGCGGATGTGAAACACACGGTTTAAAAATACCATGCGTTACCTGTCAGCTGTGCTCCGTGGTCGTAAATCTGATCCTCTTGGAAATGGGTCACTGGGCTGTTTGAAAGTGTGTTACGATGTAAAAAAAAAAAAAAAACTATCCAGCACTAACTACCAGATTCATTCATTATCCATCCCACGGGGGAAACGACAATGGGTCTCATGTGCACATCTGCCAGCTGGGAAGCGCTTGTGTGACTTATTGGCATCTGTATTTTCTGGTCATTTGCTCCATTAACACGCGGCTTCCATTTTCCTCAAAAGAGCCAATTAATTATTCTTTCACAAAGGCCGCTCTTAGACTGCATCTGAAAGTTGCGGCATAATTTTTCTCGGCCTAAATGGAGCTGCAGCCGCAGTCTGAACCATTTTCTTTAGAGGAGAGAAGTCATTCATACATCTAAATATCTATACGTGATGTCAGAAAGCACGAGCAGCTGCCCACCCCTCCTCCTGAAGTCTTCAGGGCTTGAGGAGATACTGTATATGATGCCATTTGTGTAGCACTCTTGAGCTGGAGAGCAGCCAGAGGGCATGGCACCACTGACCTGCTTACCGACAAAAACGATAATCACGACCTCAGAGAAAAGAGGAAGCCGACGATCTGGGCGGATAATAACGGCAGAGAGAGTACAGTCAGCGCAGCCGGACAGCTTCTGTGCGTGCAGTAAAAACCACAGAACGCCAAGGAGAGTTATTATCTGGAGTCTACTTCTCTTCAGCGGCTCTTCAGTCTTTGACGTATCGATTTAAAAGGCTGCGCTGCGTCGGCCCCCCCTGAGCCCTCTGAACTATGAGGGTAATCAGCCAGAACTAAATACGTACTCAACTGGCATCACTGCGTGTCACATTAGGCACTCATCAGTAAAAATAACAACCAGTCTGCCCTTATGTGGGGAACTTTGTCACGCTATGCTAACACGCTGCAGGGCACAAGATGTGTGCAGGAGGAGAGGACCATAAAATGATGCCCCTGTTCGTCTTACAACCTATAGGCTGTCATTAAATATCAGGTCCAGACTGGAATATCTCAACAACAGCTCAGAGGAGTTACATTAAAATTCGTAAAACCATCCAGAGGAAGACGACTCTTCAGACTCTGGTGACTGTTTAGGTTCATGGAGCTGAGGGATGTTTCTCTGTTGGATAAATTGCCATAAAATGTTTCCCACAGGATGAACTGTAACCTCTTCTCTTTCAATGCTGCACTACAGTTAGGACTGCAGATAATATTGCTTCCATTTTTTCTTCTTCTTCTTTTTCTTCACCTTATTTTTCTGCTTAGCTAAAAGTGTCAGGACAAACTGCAAGGGCGAAAGGCATCAAACCTGGTAACTTGGTAGAAGTCCTGGCATTTCGCTTTGCCGAGGTGTCAATACACACACCCACAGCTAGGTGGCGCTATAATAAGCCAATGCACCCCAACTTTTGTGACCCTTGGTCTCTAGGGGGCGCTACAAAAACCACATTTCAATATCTTAAAAACTGCAATAGCTAACTTCATGAATATAATAATGGCATATACAATCTGTAAAATATTGTGTAGATGCCTATCAAGTTGCGTGACATCTACAGGGGGCGCTTCAAGGCCTATAACTTTTGAAGTATTCACCCAATCTTTATGAAACTTAGCAACCGTCATTATAACGTGTGTGTGAACAATCATGCAGAGTTTCGTGAAATTCGGGCTGTAGGGGGAGCTACAACGACTACATGTTTATATCTCACAAATCACCACAGTAAACTGCTTGAAATTTGAATAATCTGTGGATGACTCCTCACAAGCCCAACAAGTTTCGTGCAATACAGTCTATAGTCTTGTGACTTATACCTCTGCGTTCTGCTCAGGGACGATTTCATCACGGCATGGACCCCTTTATGATCGCTTGCAATCTTCTAGTTTTATTATTATTTTTTTTGTTTTGTTTTACTATTAACTGACTGTACTGTGACATGTCAGATGTTGGTGTGAAAATCAAAGTTTCCCAAACACTGATGTCTTTTAATTGCTGGTTTTGTCTGAAATGCTAAAGATATACAGTTCATGATTATATAAAAGAGAAAAGAAGCAGAAAAGCTGAAAACCAAGAAGAATCTTTCCCAAGAAAGGCTTTCCCATCAAATTAGCAAACGTTTAAAGGGACTAAACATTAAACCTTCTAAACGACCGGCTCACACAGCAGCTAACATGGCTGTTTATTCTTCTTTAATGTGCTCTTAATGCGTTGTACAGCGACCTACACATTTGTTCAGTCACCCTAGAAGATTAAAAAAGGCCCAACAGAAAAGCCATTCATTTGCTCGTGGTGAACTCTGAACCTTTTGGTGAAATCTCAGCTTTAATTGCGGCGCTCCAGAACCTAAAATTAGTCGTCACTCTGAGCGAACAAGATCCACATCCCGGGCCGTTTGTCACAACAGCAGCTCTTTCTGGGAGAAACCCGATCGGCGCGGGCTCAGGTGACAAGAGCCACTTGTTGACCTCACCTGCCTGAAGCTCTCAGTATCGGCACCTTTTACACGGCAGCTACTTCACAGCTTCTCTGACCTGCCCTGTGAAATGTGGCCCGCTTTCAAAACTGGTCTGAGCAGTTCTCCATCAAAAAAAGGCTGTCATGTGAGCCTCGCTTAAAGAAGGGCCGAGTCCGTAAAGCTCACAAGGGAGGGATATTATTTCCCACCGACGGCCAGTGTGAGCGGCGGCCCCTGCCAGAGCACGTCTAAGGTGACAAGAATCACAATAAGTTCGGTAAAATGTCAGGACACATTCCCTGTGATACCTTCTGAGAGGTGACGCTTGTTGTCGCTTGTTGTGACAGATATGAAACAGCTTTAATCGAAGATTTTGTTTCATCCGACGGAGGATTCATGCAGATCCGAGTTCCTGCTGTCTTTGCATGTGTTCAGTATTCACGGCTCATCTGCTCATTTTTCTGAGGCACCTCCCCCTCCACAATCCACCTCCAAATGACCAACCACACACAGGAAGCTTTAATTTCAGTCTGCTTCAGGGTTGAGGCGCTTAAAACAAACTGTAAATATAAAGGTGTGTGAGGAATAAAAAGACTGTCACTACAGTAACGAGATTAAACTAAACTAAATTACAACTATGGCTACATTCAAAATAACTTCCATGAGGAAATAATCTCTCTCTTCATTCATCTTCTGTAACGGCTTGTCCTGTGAAGGGTCGCAGGAGGGCTGGAGCCTATCCCAGCTGTCATCGGGCAAGAGACGCAAAACCTCTCTTTTAAATCCAACATAATGAAAAGTACATGAGGTCTTTGTAAATTGGCTTATTTTTTTGTTTTTGTGCCGTGTAGAAAAATGAAGGAACCTTGGGCTCAAACCTCAGCTATTTTTGGACAAATGCTGGCTATGGCGTGAGATATCACCTCCAGCTCTCAGAGAACGTGTCAGTGTTAGCGCTGACATTACCACCCCCACTTCTCACGTCAGTAGTTCTTCAGGAAAAATGTCCAGAGACTGCTTCTCAGTCTGATTATTATTTATTTCACCTCACCCCCTTAGTTATTAATAGAATAATTGGGCAAATTTGGCAGAGAAGCTTATTCCTGAACTGAAGATTGATTCAGAATGCATTTGGTTAGCTTAGCATAAAGAGACACAATCCACCAACCAACACATCACTAATTAATTCATATGTTATTGGTGTAATACATTAAAATCTGACAAGTGTATTGTATATGTGCCTCGTGCTAAAAGCTAATCAACCAATCGACTGCTGAATATCAGTCAGAGTGGTATCGGTCTTCTCACTGAACTTTCAAGTAAAGGCCGATAAGTCTATTTCCCAAAATGTCAAACCGCTCCTTTAACGACAGATTAAACCGGCAAATAAGCAATTATCACTGCTGTATAGGGACAGTTGTTGGACTGTCTGTATGTCTTTGTTGTCAAGACTATGTAGTGATATTGGGGCTATCGGATAAAATTTAATTGATTACACGACGTCATTCATACCATTTTCAATCCAGCTGTTCAACAACTCACCTTTCTGTAAGAGAAACCTCCATGTTGTTAATGTTAATGCACATTATTGCACCTTATTAATCCTTCCTAAGTATATCATGTATATTTACCTTATTTTATTTTACTATTTTTTTTACTTATGTTTTATTTAATTTTTATTTTATTTTACAAGATATTTACTTATATTTTATTTTTATTTTATTTTACCAGATATTTACATATATTACATTTTTATTTTATTTTACCAGATTTTTACTTATATTTTATTTTAATTTTATTTTACCGGATTTTTACTTATATTTTATTTTTATTTTATTAGATTTTTATTTTATTTTCTTTTTTCTTTTTACTTGTGGTTCTCAAGAGTGTGTTTTATGTGCAACTGAGCCACCAAGCAGTTTCCCTTGTGGATGAATAAAGGCCGTCTAAGTCTGCATCTACATTTGAAGCAAAGATTCCTCCCCATTTATCTTACATTAAAGATTACAAAGGGAAGTTGACTTCTCTCTAAATGTCTCCAGAAATGATGTTGCATGCATTACACACACGGCAGCCTCCTCTGTCTTTCACCTTGGAGCGGGGGACTGTGCTGAAATAGGCCAGGCGCTGACTCACGGCTCAAAGTGACCAGTGACAATGACTCTAATAAGATCAGATGCACTCTTGGCTGTAGGATTAACATCCTCATGCTATGCAAATCTCAAATGCAAAAACCCAGCTCCTTCAGCTCACCTTCCCCTCAGAGTGTCCAACATATGCTCTGCTCTGTATTTATAGCTCAGGTGCTATACTCTGATACTGAAGTGGCTCTACAGAAGATGGCTGTTGTTCAGCGACTCTATTACTGCTATTAAACGTCATTATGGTTACATAAATGTGAGGCCCACACTTTAGTGGAGGTGAGAGCTGGAGCGCGTACATAGAAAGTACGGTGTGGGGGTGGATGAAGAGTGAATCACAGATTACTGAAAGGCGATGGACAGGTGAGCTGCAGATTGTTGCAGGGGAGGTGCTTACGTGAGGGAGAGGGTGAAGTGAAAGCGCTGGCGGAGGCCCCTGAAGGTGAGGAAGGTGTGCGGGGGGAAGTTGCGCGTGGTCATCTCACAGTAGGGCTTGTCGTAGCCTCCCGGCGGACACTCGCACTTGAACCCGCCGACCAGCAGGTTCACGCAGGAGCCCCCGTTCTTGCAGACCCCCGGAGCACAGCGGCCTGAGCGGGATGACAGCTCACAGCGCTCTCCTGGAGATGGATGGAGAGAGAGAAGTGGAAAGAAATGAGGATTAATATTGTTCTGGACAAGCAGCATCACCTCAGCCATACCATCTGGGACTCCATGCTGTTGTATGCCCTTTTTTCCGCCACCGCAGCGGTCCTATATGTTCCATTATAGAAGACTAACATCATCCACCTCAGTTCAGCGGCTGAGAAACTGTCCCAAACACACAGAACCGGATGAAAAATAAATTAGGATTATGTTGACAAAGTGCATAAGAGGAAATCAGACTTTAAATTATGAACATCCTCCGTTTGTGTCTGCAGTTTCAATCTCTCCCTTTTTATTTTTCCTCTGTGTGACACCCAGCATGACGCCCTCTCCTCCCCCCTGGGAATAAGGCTGCAGTTTTTGCTGCATTCATATTCAGCGGAACAACACGATGGCTCGAGAGCAGTGAGCTGGAAGTGTTTGTGCATTCAGACTCCGAAGCCGTCGAACGAAATGATTGCAGCTTCTGCAGACACAATGATTGCTTTATGCTTTTTTTCACACCCTATGAATACTCTTGATGAATTCCTCTTTATTTTACCTGAAATACAAATATAAAAAGTGTGTGTGTGTCCTGCTCTCCGACCATACACTAATTCCCATGAAAATATGACAGTGTATCTATCTTTATGCTTTACATGATAAAAGAAAATTAAAACAGTCTTTAAAAGCCACCAAACATTGATTTTGAAGTACAATGTAATATAGATCGGCAGTTACAAATGATTTATGTCACAGCACAGGTTATTATATTCTTCTTACTGGGCTGTAAGCAATGTCAGAATATAGCGAAAAATATCAGACCAACCGTTTAAAACTTGAAATACTGGAACAAAAGAGAAGCGGGAAGCTCTAGTTATGAGCTGAAGTTATACAGACGCTTTTCCTATTTGGGGATATCACTTTGAACTCTACATTTATGTCCTAACGGAGCAAAATTACAACAAGTGTCAAGATTGTATGACACAGAGTCAATGAGGAGTTCAAAGACATCGAGATTCACCTTCTAAGCACATTCCACACCGGCACCACTGATCAGACAAGCTGTTGAACAATCAATTAAAACAGAAACTGAATCAACAGCGTAGTTGAATATCAAATATAGTAATTTTAGTAATTTCTTGAAGGGGAACTATTGTTTTTTACAGCCTGGACCTTATTTCTGGCATAAAATACGGTCGTTTACTCACCCATATAACTTCTGTGTAATTCATATTCTTTCGGGAGATAATTACATCAGCGTATATCCATATAGTGGGAGTGACTGGGGCACCGAAATGCAGCCTCTAAATAACGCATTATCTGCCATGAAACTCGTTCATTTCACCAATATTTTGTTATCGTACGTCTGTAGATTGACCTACAGACCCCGGGTAACTTTGGACTCAACAGGGAATAGCATTAGTGTACGATAACAAAATATTGGTGAAATGAACGAGTTTCGCGGCAGATAATCGTTATTTAGAGGCTGCGTTTCGGTGCCCCAGTCACTCCCACTACATGGATATACGTAGATCTAAATATCTCCCGAAGGAATACGAATTACACAAAAGTTATATGGGTGAGTAAACGACCATATTTTAAGCCAGAAATAAGGTCCAGGTTGTAAAAAACAGTAGTTCCCCTTTAAGTAAAAGGTGTTTTTCGTTCCCTTCTATGACAATAAAGTGAATAGTTATGGTTTTCTACAATGGTTGATTGATTAACTGATCAACGATGATAGTAACCGTTATTCGCAGCCCTTTAGCTGAACTGTAGAGGACGACAGGTCACATCAGGCCAACAAAGTCAAGATAAGGACAGTGATCCCTGTGAAGGGATGAAGCAGCAGCGACAGACCCCGGTTGAGCCTTCATCCTCCTCGTCTCTGCGCTCACCATCACATGTGCCGTTCGTCTGCATCGTCGGGATGTGAGGCTGCAGCAGTTGCTGAGGCGAGACTGCTTGCTCTCCCATGCGTGATGAGGAATTTGTGTCAAAGCCACTCGGTCATCAGTGTGGAAGATTTTGCACTGTGTGCGGCGCTACTGTAACACTGACACACACACACATAGCCTACATTGTCTTCCACTGATACACACCTCTTTAATTTACTCTCTCACTATCAATCACCCCATTCACATTCCACTGGAAGCAAGCTTCTTTGTTTTATTGTTGTTGTTGGGGAACATTGGGAATCAGTCAAATTAAAGTCACAGAGATCATTCTGGACCAAAGAAGACAGAGATAAACCTTTAGCTGCAGTTTACACCAACTTAAAGAAGTTTTCAAAGTTGCTCTTAAAAATGATAAAACTATAAATTCATGCTTTGCAGTTTAGTGGGTTCATATTTAGCTGACCTAAAGCCTATACCTGCGTAAACTGGACCTGTAGACGTTTAACCTCTCACTCAAGTAGCTAAAAAACTCCAAACCAGTCTTTTAAGAAACCACACAAGTCCAGCTGTCCTCATTTTGGCTTTGCTTTTTGGATAAACCATGACCTGGACGACCGAGAACATTCACAGATATCTTTTATGCATACCGTATGTTATAATGTTAATTCAGAATCGGAAAAGTGTTGCATTTAAATCCAGCACAGAAGTATTAGCAGCTAAAAGTAGTCAAACTATGTAAATCTAAAGCACTGCTATTGACGTTATTATTAATACAGGAGCAGCGGCATGTAAGTATAGCATTGCATTTATGTTTTCAGGGAATTTATCAACTTTAATACAGGTAGTATAGTCAAACAGCCTCCAAACTGGGTATTGGGTGGAAAAGCGGAAAATACTGATACTAACATCTATTGTTTGTTTTTTATTGGATAATTTTTCACGTCTCTAACACAAACAATTAAGACTGAAATGTAAAAACCTTATAGCAGTTGATTAAATATAGCGGAGTATGAGGTGCAACAGTTACGGCTGAAACCTGGGGAAGAAGAAATAAGTAAAAGAATGCCTCCAAACTGATCTTAAATACAAGTCACTTGGTAAATATTGCTATTTCCCACAGCTGTACTCAATAGTGACACCAATAGACCGTCTTTAACCTGAAGCCATCGCTGACGACTCTATGAGTACATGGTACATATAGTTATATGTGTCAGGGGGTCATTTCTCTGCGGCTCTCTGTTCAAAATGAAGCATATTAGCTGCTCCACCCTGTCAGCCTGTAACCATTAGCTGTCATGTTCTTACTCATGCTTCCTGATGACAAACGGCCACTGCCGGCCAGCCGGCTGTAAAGTGAAGCCTTTCTGCTACTGTGCTGTCGCCTTGTTATTAATTCAGCAACTTGCTGCAGGCCATAAAATACTTGTGTTTCTTCAAGCCGTCAAACAGAGCTGTACTAAATAAAGTCAAAGTGACTCAGAGATCAGCGTCAGTGTTCAAAACAAACAAACAAAAAAAAAAACACAATAAAACAATTTTCAGACAAACTTATCAAGATCTTTCTCACTGCTACCAGACAAAATGTCTCTCTGTGTTCAGAGATTCCCTGCGGGACGCCTCCACCTCAGGTGCTCCTAGCAGCGGCTTTACGTTGCCAGGTGAGCAGTGCATTGGGGCGGGGATGGGCTCACAGTCACAATTCTACAAAATGTCTCGTTCAATAATTCAAACACGCCTCGTCTGCTCTGTTTACGACCCTCTGTAAGTCCATCCCTGTGCCCACGTTGTATGTTTGCCGCCAGCGTGAATCATTAAGCAGCAAATCATACCGACACCTCAAAGATCCTGCTTTTGTTTAGACAGGAGGAAACACTGTGCTATTTCTCTCTATATATACACTATATTACCAAAAGTATTCGCTCACCTGCCTTTACTCATTCTATGAACTGAAGTGCCATCCCATTCCTAACTCATAGAATTCAATATGATGTAGGTCCACCTTTTGCAGCTATTACAGCTTCAACTCTTCTGGGAAGACTGTCCACAAGGTTGAGGAGAGTGTTTATAGGAATTTTTGACCATTCTTCCAAAAGCGCATTGGTGAGGTCACACACTGATGTTGGTCGAGAAGGCCTGGCTCTCAGTCTCCGCTCTAATTCATCCCAAAGGTGTTCTATCGGGTTCAGGTCAGGACTCTGTGCAGGCCAGTCAAGTTCATCCACACCAGACTCTGTCATCCACGTCTTTATGGACCTTGCTTTGTGCACTGGTGCACAGTCATGTTGGAAGAGGAAGGGGCCCGCTCCAAACTGTTCCCACAAGGTTGGGAGCATGGAATTGTCCAAAATGTTTTGGTATCCTGAAGCATTCAATGTTCCTTTCACTGGAACTAAGGGGCCAAGCCCAGCTCCTGAAAAACAACCCCATACCATAATTCCTCCTCCACCAAATTTCACAGTTGGCACAATGCAATCTGAAATGTACCGTTCTCCTGGCAACCTCCAAACCCAGACTCGTCCATCAGATTGCCAGATGGTAAAGCGTGATTCATCACTCCAGAGAACGCGTCTCCACTGCTCTAGAGGCCAGTGGCGGAGTGCTTTACACCATTGCATCCGACGCCTTGCATTGCACTTGGTGATGTGTGGCTTGGCTGCAGCTGCTCGGCCATGGAAACCCATTCCATGAAGCTCTCTGCGTACTGTACTTGGGCTAATCTGAAGGTCACATGAAGTTTGTAGCTCTGTAGCAATTGACTGTGCAGAAAGTCGGCGACCTCTTTGCACTATGCGCTTCAGCATCCGCTGACCCCTCTCCGTCACTTTACGTGGCCTACCACTTCGTGGCTGAGTTGCTGTTTTTCCCAAACGCTTCCATTTTGTTATAATAGAGCTGACAGTTGACTGTGGAATATTTAGGAGCGAGGAAATTTCACGACTGGATTTGTTGCACAAGTGGCATCCTATGACAGTTCCACGCTGGAATTCACTGAGCTCCTGAGAGCGGCCCATTCTTTCACAAATGTCTTGTTTCACAGTCTGCATGCCTGAGTGCTTGAATTTATACACCTGGGGCCAGGCCAAGTGATTAGAACACCTGATTCTGATCATTTGAATGGGTGAGCGAATACTTTTGGTAATATAGTGTATATAGTCTGGAGCTGGAGCTAATATGCAAATACACAGATCAGGCATTACATTATGACCACCTTCCTAATATCGTGTAGGTCTCCCTTGTGCCTCCAAAACAGTTGTGACTCATCAGAGAATGGGCATGGGCGTTGTTAGTGTTTTTTTGTGTTGTTCCTAAACCGTTTTTGAGTGCGTGTCTGTGTCAGGCTGCATCCTGCTGGGGATGGTCAGTGTTATTTACTTCTCCTGTCAGTGGTTTTAATGTTGTGGCCAATCAGGATATATGCTAATATAAATGCAATCAAAGTAAAAA
Organism: Chelon labrosus; assembly: GCF_963514085.1. Taxonomy (NCBI): domain Eukaryota; kingdom Metazoa; phylum Chordata; class Actinopteri; order Mugiliformes; family Mugilidae; genus Chelon; species Chelon labrosus. The sequence continues at coordinate 9,563,424 of NC_140340.1, forward strand.
CTGCAAATGTCTTGTATCTGTTTGTCAGTGATAAACCTGCAATGCACCTCTGCAGCCCCCATATGAGCAAACTGTTCCAGGAGAGTAAGTTTCCTCTGAGATCTTGACGCTAAACAGTAGTTTCTGAGCTGCTAGGTAACAGAAAAGCGCCGTCACTCCTCCTGAGTGAAACAGAGTGGGTGGATCCCTCCAGACACAATGAAAACACAGACCTCAGGGAGGCTGAGGAGTTTGTACAAACACAGACCCATGTCTGTGACAGAGAGGAGGTCGGGTGGAGGATATGCAAAGAGCTTCAGCTGAAGTGAGCCGCGTTATGAAGGTGAATAATGAGATGGGGTGATCGATAACGCTACAGATGCATGACCACCAGCTGCATCTCTAAACAGATCTTCTCATCACATAACAGGAGCCTGAGGACCAAACCCACTGAAACACCTCTCACATGTCAATAAGGAACATTTCTACTGCACCAAAACAACTGATGCTTTTAAAAGAAAAATCTTTATGCTTACACTATTTTTCGTCACTCTTTGTGTTTCCGTATCTCTCGGTCTACTGTCAATAAAGGCATAAAACTCCCTAGAAACATTTCAAACATAGAAAATAAATAGAGTTGCATAGCCTGACATGGACTGACTAAAAGCTTACCAGAATATGAGTCTGGCAGCATCCACGTAAAGAAAAAAATACCTCTGCATACAGCTGAATAGACCTGCAACCAATCAGAGCCACGTTGTTGTAAACAAATTCAACTCTATGGCATCCAGATGACTTGCACGACTACATCGCTGTTACTCATCCATCACCACACGCTCAAATGATTTGATTGGCCTGGCAGATCTTTGCTGGAGCACAATCGGTTCCCAACGGAGCGACTCCAGACCAACTTTCCACGGCAAACGATTCGTGGATGCGGGAAGTTGGGTTTCCGGACTAGAGAGGCTGTATGTAACAACAGAAATATAAACATGTGATCCACATTAAATAAGGTTTCTTTATCTGCCTGGTTGAGTTTCAGTAAATGATCTTCTTTAGCAGCTTTCTATCCATTGGTACTCAAAGCACTTTACAGTCACAAGTGGACATCTACCCACTTGTTCACACACACATTTACTGAACTTGGCGTTTAGTGTCTTGCTCACGGCATGTGGCCCACACGCCGGGGATTGAACTGCTCTACCTACAGAGCAAGCTTTATTGCTTCTGCATCCCTGGTCCCTTGTTATTGTACATAAATAAGCTGCACATACAATCATTACAACCACAGCGTTGCGTGTCATGTCCTCCTCTCTGTATTTGTTTCTGGCCTCTCTACAGCGATGGCTGTTCATCACGCCATGCAAAAGCTCTGATTTCAAAACAGTCCATGTGTCTGGCAACCGTTTTTATTCATGCCTTCTCTCAGAGGGAAATTGTAGCGGCTCTCAGTGTTTGGCACGTGTTAATTTCAGACAGTAGTGCGAGGTGATTCGAAAATGTGTTTTCAAATTTTTGTTCCAAACCATTTGCGCACATTAAAATCCTGCAAATGCATTCTCAATAATTACAGTTAAAAAAAACAAAAACAACAAAAAAACACATTATCTCCATCGCAGGGAGGCGGATGTCAGCAGTGAAAGAACATCACAAACAAGCACGGGAGGCCGACTGTGAGCTACTTCCGCGCAGGCACAGTGAAAAGGTGAGCATCCCTCCCGCTGTGTGTTTGAAGAGAAACGTGCGCGAGAACCAAAGCAGGATAACATCTTGTTGTTCAGCATCTACAGAATGACTCAGACGAGCCAAATCGTTTAAGGCCGTCCTCCAGAAGAACGGCGACGATGATGATGGCTGTTATCATTTTTTTTTTTCATTTTCTCTCCCGGTACCATCTGGCAACGCCTACGGTCCATCAGTTCGCCAGCAAACACACACACATGCACACACACACACACGCGCGCGCGCACCATTAACATATAAACATTCCACAGATTGTCCGTGCACCTTTCTTGCACATATAATTGCAGCTATTCACCACTTATCCACCCACCAGAAACCAACGAGAGAGAGCAATTTAGCTCTCGCACGTTTGCTCCAGCAAACTGTGGAGACTGGTGAACTCCACGCTCGCTGATGAAGAACAGAGGGAGATGTAGCTCACAGGAAAATACATCAAATACAACCTGACTGAATGACATTCAAACATCTTAAATAGTCAGAAGCATATGTAGAAAACTCCACGAGGCCGTTTCTGACAGCGCCCGGGTCCAGGCCTCAACAACTGATGGAGACGGATGTGACTGGATGAAAATACACCCACTTCACCCACTCATGCGTTCACTCTCACTCTCATTCTCTGGAAAATTAACCTTAAAAGCTCCAGCAGTTCAGCTCCGACACCCACAGCCGTGCACGGACATGTAAGCACCACTCAGCCTGGACTCGGAGCGACCGAGCCCACACACTCGAATGCCGACACTATTTGAGGATTGATAAACAGTCGTATAAATGGGTGGGGGAAAAAAAGCTTTCAATGCTTGATGAGGAATAATAGAGGCAACAATATTATTGAGAGCACAGAGGCAACAAGCCTGGGTTCCTGTTTCTTTTGTCTCCTTTTTAACTGAAGGACTTTTCAGGCTGTGATTTGTGGTTTTTAGTAACTGAAGTAATAATTTTTCATTTAATGAGAAAATCAGGAAAAAGTGAAGTGGTCCTTTGTCAGGATTGTTTTTTTAACACAATTCAGACACAATGCACAGCTGCATAAAATCTGCACATGACACATGAATAATTCTAGCCACAAAATGATTTGTTACTTAACTATCGTCTCTACAATGCAACACAGCTGTGCACTAAAGACGTTATGTTAAATTTAGAGGATCTGTGAATCATTTAAACCCTATATTTAATTGATGAACAGTACAAAGACTTATCAAAGTCTTTAAAATGAGAAATTGAAATTTTTCTTTTTGAATAAAAGCTCTCTCTGAATTCTTACATGTTTTGGAAACAGGGTCGTAGCTAAAGAAATATAAACTTTTACAATAATCCACTTCATTCCACCCCCACTTATAGTTTATGAGCGTATAATGAGTCAATAAATAATTCATCACATTGTAGTTTTGAGCTGATATGAGCTCAGCGTCAATGTGTAAACAGATCATGAATTATGTATAGTGTAAAACACCGTATTCATCATTAATCACATAAAGTTTTTCCTTCGTAAAACTGTGAGTTATTGCATTTTTGTTTATTGCATTTATTTAGGATGCATATATTCGGATAAGTTCCGCTCAGAGTGTCTTTATGAACGAATTTATGAGTAGTTTTAAACCCAACTGTGAACAGAATAGTGTAGGAAGAGTGAAAATACACGTGCCAGTTTATTAGGTACGCTAGTGGAAATTAATGCATTCTAATAAAACTGTCCTGCACTAAAACTTAGCTGCATGGAGGTTATTTGTTTAAAATAAATGAGAGAGCTGTTGATTCAACTGTGTATTTCATTTCGAAGGCTGTGGTTTGGAATATTATTGAAATGCATTGTGTTGCACCGACACATGTTTCAATTATTTTGACAACCCCATTTTGGCCAAATAACAGAAACACTTTAACAGCACCGTAAACAACGTCCTCCAAAATGATCATACCGTTGAATTACCACCAAACATGAACTGAACATTATAACAGTGCAGGATTATTGAATCCGTTTTCACTAGTGTACCTAATGTTCTGGCAAATCATAACCCTGTGCAAGGATTTCTTTGAGCACAGTTTCACATGATTGCAGCGGATTCTATGGCGTTATCAATCATTCATTGACTGTTTATAACATTAAATGAGGATTGCTGAGAAATTAATACAAATTAATAATTAAAACTGTTATTTATGACACATAAATGATGAACACAGCCAGAGCTGAAGCTGAAGTGTTTCCCTGTAATCATAAACCAAGCATCGCGGAGCTTCAAAGGCTAAATGAAACTTTAAATCGCATTAAAAAGTCAGGATGTGACCCACTTAACCTCCCAACAAAAAGACGGGGCAGCTACCCTAATATTCATACGGTATAAATTACCATATGTTAACTGGCTTTTCCTTTAAACTCTTTTTTAACTTCTCCCTTTTTCCCTTAACTGTAAACCAAATGATCAGAGAGTCTTTAACCCTCTGAGGATGTGAATAATTCTTGGTGCAACCAATGAGTAAGTGTCTCACAGTCCTGCCGCCTAAACAGTAATGAATTAATTCTTCATTACAGCTAAAAACAGGAGCTTCTGTCCTCTCCATCGTGACATGCTGCGTGTTTTGTGATATATATATTTTTAGGTGCTTTTACCACGGGGCATCTCACAGCCAGGGGACACGCTCCATCTGTAGCCATTTATAATTAATTTAATTCCTTCCCGTGTTCCCCTCAGCGATATGGCTCAGGACACAGAAGCAGCTCTTGTTTTCGTTGCTGCAAAACACAAAGTAAAGATCGTTCTTGATGTCCCCTGCTTCAAAAATAGACACGAGGAGGAAACAGAGCTGTTATAGCATCACTCTTTCCCATTGTTTGGATGTTTACAGCTCAGAGGTGGACGTTTGAGTGTAGGTGTGAATAAGTAGGTAGATAAACAGGTTGTTCTGCGGCCGTAAGGCACAGGAGAAGAGGTGACCAAAATACAAGCAGAGAACTGTGATCAATGACATTCAAAAGTGCAACTTCAACTTCATCAGGTTACACATTAAACTGATTAGTCCACCTCAATTTAAGACGCTCTACTTTTAAAACACAAATGATCGTCAGGCCTTCGCTCGTCCGTTTACTTCCACTGTGGCTTACTGCAACAGGGACGAATCAAATCAATAACTCATCTCTCAGCCTTTGTCTGCAGAGCCAGTCATTAGAGCAGAGGACAGTCTGTGTGTCCATAAAGAGCCAGGTTCAATAAGGAGCTCAGGAGGACAGTGAATGAGACTGATGCAGACGTTAAAGCCCCCGTGGGATCTTTGTGAAGGAGGAGAGATTAACAATTGGAAGGCGACATGTGGCCGAGATTTTGTCCTTTCACCGTCTAGCAGCACTTGACGACAGATGTGAAATTCGACAGGGACACATGAGGGCTGAAAGTGACAGTTTGACATGACTGTATTTAAAATGTTCACCAGAAAAGTCCAGTTTGATTATGATTCAAGTTTATGAATTCTCATGTGTTTGCTGATGTCTTCAGAAATGGTGGAGGTGGATGGTAAGTTAATACACCGATCAGCCACAACAACAGCCACAAGAAGTAAATAACATTGACCATCTTGTGACTATTCAATGTTCTGCTGGGAAACTTTTGGACCTGACATTCATTCATGTGGATGTTACTTAGACATGTACCACCCACCTAGACCAGACCGGACCAGGAACCCCCACCCCATAGCAATGACACTCCTTGATGGCAGCAGCCATCCCCAGCAGGATGCAGCCTGACACAGGTGTTGACCTGGCCTCCAAATTGAGATGCACTGGGACAAGCCTCATCCACAGAGGCCCCTCCCTTCAACCCATAGGACCCTAAGGCCCCCATTATTCTGTTACCAGACACCACTGGACACCCTCAGAAGACCCATGTCCATTCTCTGATGAGTCACAACTGTTTTGGAGGCACAAGTTAGACCTACACAATATTAGGAAGGTGGTCATAATGTTATGCTTGCTCGGTGTATATTTTCCTATATTTAGTTACCTGGTTGTAAACTTACTAAACTGTGTTTTCATAACTTATGGCTGATGGTGTATGAGTTAACATGCTCTAAAGAAAGGAGTCCATCCTAGTCTTCATCCTAAAAACCCTCTCTCATGTAAATGAAAAAAAATCTCATAAGGTATTAACAGGTACAAATATAATGTTCTAATTTGCTAGCATGTTGTGCTAAAGCAAACTAGAAAGTGAACTGCATTACAAGAATAACTATGTTTTTTTATGTCTGTGTCTTTTGCAGCTGCTGATGATGCGAACTTGCATCATATATGATATGCATCTTTAGCCTCAAGCTCCATTAGCTGCATATCTAAGAAGCAATTACATGCTCCTGGAGAGGCCATGTTAGGGCTTTCCCGCCAACACAGCATGTAGCAGTCGATATCCTGTTATACATTGATGAAATTCATTTGTGGGAAAGGTGAAAGCTTGACAGCAGCAGCTACTATAGCAGCGCTCACACATACAGTGATGGCTGCCGCTGATTGTGACTGAGACCTGGCTTTGCAGCTCTGCACCCCCGCCAAGCTCAGTCAAATTAAAGCTCAACTTTATGCAAATGTCCTCTGACACAGCCAGGAACAGTGAGGAGAGAGACAATCACAATCATCTTGATTCCACCAGAAAAGGAAGCACTCAATGCTACATGGATAAACTAAACAAAATGGACGACTGACACATGAATGAATGAATGCAGTTCTGCAGATACATCAACCTGTCCTCAACACAGCAAATAACCACAGAACTACAAATTGCCAGGAACAGAGGCCGGAGATTGCTACAGACCTTCAGCTGTGAATGCGCCGAAACTGGGTTCAATGGCTAATGAAGCTCTGACATTAAAGTATAAAAACACTCACCTGTGTAGTCCTCAAAGCACTCGCAGGTGTAGCCTCCCTCTCTGCTGCGGCACACACCGTGGGCTCCGCAGGGTTTAGAGTAGCAGAGGTCAATCTCAGTCTCGCAGTAGTCTCCTGTGAAGCCGGTGGGACAGCGGCAGCGTAGCCCAGCGATGGGGTGGATGGGTCTGAACAGGATGGTGTCGGACGCGACGAAAGGCGCCAGGCTGTCGAACTTCAGCACGGACACGCACTTCATGTAGTTCTCACACGGCTCACGCAGGCAGATGTTGTCATCGAATGGAAGAACCTCCTGCGAGGAGATCTGAGCCAGAAGGCTGCGGTTCAAATACAGCCTCTCCTGGAGTTCCTCCGAGCAGAAAAACTCCCCGGTTTCGACCCCTCTCCCGGGCCTGTCCCCACCGTGGCCGAGCCCTCCGGGAGGCTGGTGTCCCTCCTCGAACGCGGGAACAGCCACGGACAAGCTGACGTTGAGGATGGGAGCGCTGACGTCAGTGTCGTCCTGGATGTTGAAGATGACGACATCTTCGGGGGCGGCAGAGAGGACGCGGGCCACGCCGTCCAGGAACTGGGCGAGCAGCAGGGACAGGAAGTGCTCCTGGGAGGTGTTGGCGAGCCGTAACGTGATGCTGTTGGACAGCATTTCATCTGTGATGATGGTGACTTGGAGAAGGCACTGAGCGGACACGGAGTGGACGCCGTCTGAAATAGACAAGAGGGAAAGGGAAATTTAAAAAATGTTCAGTGAGTTTAGACTTATAGTTGATGGGGATTATGGTGAATCACTGATGACATGGTTGGATAAAGATAGCGTACATACTCTGGGTTTTACGCCATGTTGTCACCAAGTGATCTGTCTCAGTGCCTTTTGACTTTTGTTTTCTGTCTGTGTCTTTCAGTCTTAGCTCATGTGGCTGCCCAGGGGCAAAAATATTCACAAAAAGGTCATAAATATTTATTTTTAGTTAGATAATGAATCATTTTCTACAACAGACTAGCCCTAGTTTTGCGTTAACGTCACCGGGACAAGAGCAAATGCTGCAAATTTGAGTAGAGACTATTTTCTGATGTGGATTGAAACATATTTAGAGCTCCGGTGGCAGAACTGGGAATGTAGGAGTGAGTCAGAATAAACTAAAGCGTCTAATGTTCACATTTATGTAGGAACATGTCACCCACGGTTCATTAATGTGTTTCAATATGTTTAACAATGCCGCAGCAGAAATACAACAAGCAGCGGCTATACATGTGTGGAGAGAAGGATAAAAATAGGAGGAGAGTGGACATCTTCATCTTTCAAAACCATTATCTTACATAAATATTGTCTTGAGCCTTAAAAAAACAAAAAAAAAAGCCTCCATCAACTTTGGCATCTACACACGGGGCAGATGCTTCAGCAGGACAGATGCAGGTACATACGGGTGGATGGTGGGGGGTTTTTACAGCTGCTGTTTGCCACATGTTTAAAGCGTAAGAAACGCAGACTGAAGCAAAAATACACACAGCAGCGTACAAATTGTAACTTTGATGAAAATAATGATAACACATTTTGTTATTCGTGTTCTTGGCTCAGCCGGGTGTTTCTTTTTATTTGTTGTTTTTTTGTTTTAGTTTCCTGCCAGACGAGATAAAAGATGTACGCCAAGACTAGGAGAGAACAAGTGTCTGTTTTCTTTCAATACCTTCCAATTTTCTAATCAGCGATTTCACGCCTGTATTCTCAGCTCACTGTTTGCCTTCTTTGTCCGGAAGCAGAGATGATACTTCATTATACATGCCGTCCTGAAAGCCTTAAGTCTCAAATTCACCAGTTTCTCAGCTCAGCAGATCTCTTGTTATGATACCAGGACCAGTTAATGTTTCATCCTATATCCCTTCAGTTGTTTGAGCGCAGACATTAAGTGTTTTCTCGTCTACTACTTCTACAGTGGGCCTCGGTAGCGTCCTGTGTTCAGCAAGACAAATTTTAAGCAATCAACACCGCTGCGGGCAAACAAAATGTAAATGCTGCATCATGTTAGCCCTTACATCTCGAAACATACCGCGGCTCGCGCTCACACTGACTTATGACTTTGCCGTGCTTATTTTCTATCTCTCAGTCTTCCACTAACAACGTAATGAAGCTGCACATCAGCAAGTATGAGCTGAAGGTCTCTGACAGGGGAAACACGGCGCACTGCTCGCTGAGGGGTAAAATTATAATGAAAATAGCCTCCATTCAAGCAAAGGGCACACACACACACGGTGAAGTCCAGTATGCTGCTAACAAGCACAGAACCTAGGGGATGTTTGTCTGCTGCAGCTTCACCGCGGCTCTAAATCCCATCGAAGGAGAGAGTCCGGGACAGACGTGCAACTTTAACCTGGATCATTCAGCTTTCTGCTCCGTGGCAAGATGGAAAAATTGGCCCTGTAGTCATTATCTAATCTCTCACTTAATTTTATCTTCGACCCCATACGAATTCTCAATATAGACAGTAAAGCATCTAGGTTTAACAGGCTTACTGCTACTACTACTTTAAATCCAATTACCTTTCCTTATCCCAGAAATAACCCTGACAAAAGACATTTTAAACTGAACTGACTATCAACACCACTATTAAAACCTTACAACAATGACAGTAGGCCAGATAGCGTGTCCACCTTTATTTCATTTTAAGCTTCAGAAAAACTAATTTACTGTTACGGCAAAGCTCACTTGTCTGGTGTTCGTGTTTTTTGCTGAACAGCGGCTACGATAATTTGAGAATAAACCTCAAATTTGTTTTTCAACAGGAAGCTTACATCTTTGTGTCGCTTAAAACTGACAGATTCTCGCTGTAAAAGGTCACGGTGAGAGGTCGCCATCATTTTGTCCCATCTCCCAGGCCTGCAGGTTTCTGTAGCCTCCGGAGCAAACACAAAATAGGCTTAATCAAATCAAATGTGTCATGAAAACAAGCGGCGGCCTCTCCCTCCAAAATAATCAATGGGGCGCTTTGTTTGGGGCGCTTGGACGCCGGCCAGAGAGCAGAACCTGTGAGCAGCACTCACACAAACAGCGTTGCCCAAAGTTAGCAGATCCCTGTTTTGGCACCGGGCAAGTTTAAACACAGAGTGCCAAGGGGAGGGAGGAGACTAAGGAGGAGGGGGTAAATGTGTGTGTGTGTGTGTGTGTGTATGGGGAGGGGGGCATAGAGGAAGTGAGACGGAGAAGCATGTTTGACACGGCTTTAATCCTTCAGCTTTCAGTCAAGTGCTTCCAGCACAGTAATAATACCGGGCCTTAGCAGAGGAAGTGCAGGAAAATCAAAGGAGAGACACAAGCGGGGTCGCTCCTCTAATTCACACTTTACTGTAAACACACACACCGAAACACACACACACCTGGGTACACAAGGAAACACTTGCATATAAGAGGTGAGAACACAAAGGCAGAGGAGGCTTTGTGCTTTCTCAGAGAAAGACAAATTCTAAATTACAGCTGCAGCTAATGACTGTTTTTTACCCTCTCATTTTCTTGATCTACTCTTTAATCGCTTAAGGCAGCACTTCCAGACCTGGTGGCTGGAAACGCTCTACAAGGCAAACAGGAGTGGTCACAGGATAACGGTTCACCTGCTCCGTTATTTTTAGTCTTCGTACTTGTTTTTTTTTTTTAAAACTTCTTCTGAGCTCATTTTGGTGGATAAGTTCACAGGACGGGGGCCATATTCCATGATGATGCACAATTTCAAGGGATTATAAAGTGAAATGTCTTCAAACCGATCGTTTTGTCTGATGAACGATCAAAAACAAAGATGCAAAAGAACGTTAACAAGAGGAAACGTTAACCACTTTCCCTGCAGATGTTTTAAATGTGTAACTGATAATGAAAAAGAATATCGATGAACACATATAAATAATTTTAGCACTATTTACAACCCTAAATGTGATTAAAAACATTTGGTTTTGTTGTATTTAGGGCCAGTCATTTCTAAATGATTATTTTCTACTTTAATTTATTCATCTAATCTTTAACAACTTTTCCCAGAGCCCAAATTGAAATATTAAAATTTAAAATTTTTCACCTGACAGTCAAAAAATCCATCGGTGAGTCTGGATCAAGAGAATTTAGGGAACCATTGGTTTCATTTTAGTGAATAACAATAATAATAATAATAAAAACAGTGACCATAATGACCCCGTAATGGTTACAATAAAACGTTTCTACCCATTTTCTTGTCATCTATTCAAGCGATATAATACCTGATACTATGAAGCAACGTTAGCCAGAAAAACACAGCTCTCAGTGAAAAGGGGCTCTTAAAGGTTAGGCCATGTGTAAGGACAGACATCGCCTTAATTATGTCCTCTGCCAATTCACATTCTTGGATGGGGGGCTCGGGCAGAGACCCAGAGGTAGACGCAGCGCTGGGAAACTGAGCGCGAGGAGAATCTCCTCTGAAAGGAACCAGACCATCCTTCAAAGAGGTCATTCTCCATGGAAGGATAAGGTAAGCGGGGGCATTTTTGGGCCAAAAAGGAGGAGAAGAGCGATGCTTAGTTGGTAACGAGACGAGGTGCCAGCTCTGAAGTGTGACACTGCTTTCAACCCACAGCTCGGCCCCCTCTGGGCCTCTGGGTGCCAGGAATGCTCTCAGCTAGGAAGTGGCGCCAGGGAAACGATTAAACACACACACTGTGGCTGCAGGATTGCCAAGGTTGTGTACGGCATTGTGTGTGTGTGTTTTTGTGTGAGTGTGTATGTGTGTGAGGCTGATCCATACGTCAATACAAGCAGAGCGGAGAGAGGACACGGTCACAGCGGCGGTATAGTCACCGCAGAATAAAAAGATAGTTAAATACAACTTAAGAAGTAAAGGAGTGTTTTTATGTTTTATAGATCCACAGTTTTCACCTGACAGCAGAAGCACTCTAAACCTGAATCATTCAGCATGTAAACAAAATATTCTGAGGGTTATTTCACTTTTAATATAAAATCTGGCTCATCATCCTCAGAGCCAAAACATCCTACAAGACTTCTAATAAAGTGATGCATGTAAACAAGTCGGCTCATTATGATTTACACAGAAGAACCTTGTTTGACTGTCGGTCGAGGCCTCCACACAGAGAACGTAAATTATCAGCCAGGAGCCTGCAGAAGGCGGATGTATAGCTCTGAAATATTAACGAAGCCCAGTTTCAACTGTCGAGGGAAATATGAACAACAAATGCTCCACTGACATACTGTTGGAGGAACACAAAGAGCCTTTAGCATGGAGCGATTGCGAGGAAGAAGCATGTACTCAAATAAGATGTATGGATTGCCTTTGAAGCCCACTCTGAGCCTTGGTAGCTGGAATACTAAACTGCCGGGAGAGAGGCCGAGGCAAAGAGACAGAACAAATGTGTGAGACCGGCCTAATTAGACCCCAAAGTTACCATCACATCTCCCAGCTGAATCCCAGAAAATGTCAACAAAGTCACGGTGGATAAAGATCAGAAAGGCTGTGTGACCAAATCACTGCGGACAGAGACATCACCGAGCAGCATGACACAAACCCCGGCCCTCTGCCTCTGAGCTCCCCCTGCGCCGTTTATCTTTCTTTTTCTTCCTTTCTCTTCACTTGACGTTTACAGATTTTATTTGGGAAGAATAAATGTCAATGAGGTGGGGAAACGGCTTTAAATACTGCAAGCCTGCTCACAAACAGCGAAAAGGTGGACACATCATCTGCCTCGCTAACAGATGTGACCCTCCGAGGACTGAAGGTCAGTGGGCTAAACGTGCACCTCCTCCAAAGACGAGACGGTCCACGGAGGATTTACTGCGGCATCGGTGCAGGTTCCTGCTGCCGGCTGCACAGAGACCAAATCCAATGCATTAAAGCACTTCTCATTAACTAAAACCAGGACGTGGCACTCAGTGGACTCAGAAAGTAGTTAAGACGTCATGCCTCACTTCAAGATGATTGACAAATGTCCTCAGTCATTATTTGTGACTCTAAAGACTAATATAGTGCAGTAACACTGGAGTTTAAGTCTGGCCTCCCGACTAGGATTTGTGCACTTTACCTATTTAATGTAATGTTTATGACTTCTGAAAACATTTGTTCATATGCAAATTTTGTACACTTTTACTTATATATTATTTTATTTTATTTTACTTGATTTTTACTTAGATTTTATTTCATTTTATTTTATTTTTTACTAGATTTTGAGTTATATTTTATTTTTATTTTATTTTACTAGATTTTTAGCTATACTTTATTTTTATTTTATTTTACTAGATTTTTAGTTATATTTTATTTTTATTTTATTTTACTAGATTTTTAGCTATATTTTATTTTTATTTTATTTTACTAGATTTTTACTTATATTTTATTTTATTTTTATTTTAGGTCTAAACAACTGTACATTGGTTAAAGAAAGCAGCGCATGAATTGGAACAAAGCCACTAAGTGTCTCAGCCTACACAGAACACCATGAATTCAACAGTTTATTTAAACCTTATTTACGTCAAAGCTAACAGTTAACACCCATGCTACATGAATGGGTCAAACACAGGAGACTGAAAGATTTATGTCTTGTGTAAAAGTCATGATTTGTGTTAAAATACACAACTTTCACAAGAAAATATTTAGTCATAATCCAAAGTATTTGACATAGAACATTTTGGATGTGGTGATGCCACAAAATGAAAGTTAGAAAGACAACAGACTACGGGGCTGCACAGTTCATTGTTTCTTACACATATTGGTACACCACATTTCTGAATATGTATTGTTATTAAATTTAGTGCACACATCTGTGGTTTCCTGGACTTTTTCTCAAGCTCCACTTGTGGTTTTGAATGAAACGTCTAGACAGTATTGGGTAGATAACCATCCACTTTTGTCCAGGCATTCATGTCCGCCTCAGGCTGAATTTTAATAACTGCTGTAACCCCCTTGACTTTTCATTTAGTGGCATTGTCAGGGGGAAAAAAAGAGAAAAGTCTAATACTTTGGCTTCTAACTAAATACTTTTTTAAAAAAACAACTAATATCTCCATCAGTCTCATCAGTACAGATCTTCTTAGCACATGTGAAAGTAACCAAACCCCATAGCTTTGGTTAGAGGCAGCCTACAAATAATAACTTCTGCTTTAACACATGCCATATAAACCCCAGTCTCCTGAGTGAATGTTTGACCCATTCATCCACCATGGCCTCCTCCCTACGCAGACTTTACACCACCGCTTGGAAGCCCTAAAGGCAAATGTTTGCATATAGTTCAACATCATCCTGTTAGCATTGTCACTGTGCTAATACTGATGCCAATTCAAAATACCACCAGCACAGCCTCAGAGAACTGCTAGCATAACTGCGGAAACATAAAATGCGAAATACAACATTTCAAATAATCCCGTGATTAAACTGTTAACAAGTCTGCAAAAATATAAAATAATCCTTTCTGTTTACAGGTGTTTAAATCACTCAGATGCCATATTTAGTTAATGAACAAACGGCAAACTTTAGGAAAAAAAGTTTCCTAATGTCATCTTAAAACTTCAGAGGGCAGAAATATTGACGATATTCACATGGCATTGAGGTAGGTGTTGGTGTTACTAATTGTCTTGCTCTAAATGCACTTCAGAGGTGCCGTTGTTCACAAACAGAAGGCCTCAGATCTGGCTGCTCCGCCTCTTAATGTGCAGGTTAAACACTGAGGCAATGGAAACACCTCCTAGTTACTGTGGGGAGAGGGACCACATTAGACCTATTAGAAAAATACCATTCATCATCGTGACAGTGGAGAGCCGATAAATAATCGCACTCAAACAGCTCTCTCAAACCACCATTCATCACGCGTCTAATGGTAGCACATGAAAAACGGCTCTATAAAACACAAGCACGTTTAATCTGTGATCTGCAGCGGCTGATCCCGCCTCAGAGGAGGCTGTGAGTTTCTCCGCAGAAGTGTGTCATGTCGGGGGAAACCTCCGGGTAAGAAGGTAATGAGGTTGAGCAGAGCCGGTCTCAGTTGTTCAGCATCAGCACACTACAGTATGTGCAGCACACACGGAGTACTCAGTACATCAAAGAGCGCAAAGCCGGGGTCCCATTTCCAAGATCAATAGGGAGATCATAAATTAAAAATTACTTTGGAGGAATAGGGCCTGTGAATATCTTTGCAGTTCACAACTGTAAAGAACCAACCAGTGAGCTGATACGCAAACTTACAAGATTTTAATGAGTTTATGATTTGAAAATGAGTATGCAGAGTGTAACAGTGTGTTTGGCTGTTTGTTCAAAATTAAACAGTGAGATCTGGGGTTGAATCTATCAAAGATTTAAACTTTAAAACTGCTCCAAGTATAACTGCTAGTTAGACATCATAATCATAATCGATCACAAGCATCTATAGATTTATTCATTATTGATCTATTCTATTCTAACTAAACCTTCACTTTTGGTTTTACACAACACATAAACCCACATCACCTGGGTGAAAATTGTGTTTTTGACCCATTCATCCACCACTTTAGGAAGACTTTCCTTGTCATATGCTTGTAATATATAAAAGGTCTAAAACTGCTGCTAGTGGATCTGTTGACATGCATGCTGATCTGTAGAGCTGCCTGTTTCTGATCGGTTACTTGTTTCTGATTTTTAGAGCATCTCGTTTCTGATATGTTGAGCCACATGTTTCTGATCTATTTAGTTACATGTTTCTAATCAGTTAAGTTACATGTTTCTGATCTGTAAAGCTGTCTCTTTCTGATCTGTTAAGTTATATGTTTCTGATATGTAGAGCTGCATGTTTCTGATTCATTAAGTTACATGTTTCTGATCAGTAGAGCTGCTTGTTTCTGATCGGTTTAGTTGCATGTTTCTGATAAGTTAAGTTACATGTTTCTGATCGGTTAAATTACATGTTCCTGATCTGTAGGGCTGCATGTTTCTGATCAGTTAAGTTACATGTTTCTGATCTGTAGAGCTGCATGTTTCTGATCAGTTAAGTTACATGTTTCTGATATGTAGAGCTGCATGTTTCTGATTTATTAAGTTACATGTTTCTGATCTGTTGAGCTGCCTGTTTCTGATTGGTTAAGTTTTAGAGCTGCCTGTTTCTGATCTATAAAGTCACATGTTTCTAATCTGTAGAGCTGCCTGTTGTCCTGACCCCAATGGACATGCACTGCATACATTTATCCACATCAGTTAAGCCTAATTTCACAATCTACTTATGAGACTTCTTACTTTACCATCTGTTATGTAACTACCATCATCACCAACATAGTGTTCTGCCTCTGTGCTCCTGTTTATCCTTATACCACTATCTTTATGAAAACACTTTATACCCACTAAGCTGTTGTATAATTAATATTGCTGCCTCTGTTTTATCCATTATCAAACTCCCGGGTATCATGCATCACCTACTATCATGCATCTTCTTAGTGTTCTGTATTTACTGTTTGCTGCATGTATGAGTTCATCTGTTCATTTCTGGTTCTTTCTTCTCCTCCTCTCCTCCTTTCTCCCCCCCCCCCCTTTTGTGTTTTGTCCCATTACATGGCCCTCCCCAAGCAGATGGGTCCCTTCATATGAGCTGGGTCCTACTCAAGGTTTATTCCTGTTAAAAAGGGAATACTTTTTCTTTGCTCATTAGAGCTTGCTCGGGGGGAGGGGGGTCCAGGCTCTGGGTCCTGATCATTTTGTTACTGGCATTGCACAAATAAAACTGAATTGAAGTATAAGGAAAAAGGACTATGTTTTACAGCTGTTCTGCCAGACTTCTCTACTATGTTTTAGCAGTAGAAACACCAAGACCACACAGTTGAGTCCACACAAGGTCACAAAGAGACAACACACCGTTACCACTCAATCAATTAAACAAACCACAGAGGCATAAGCTATAGGCCCTCTGGGGCCTTAAACAGGACACAGTTTAATTTAAATCGAATTAAATACTCTGTGCGGAGCTGCCTGCATTCACATACAATAATTATTTAGTCTCTGCTGCTGATTCTGTCTTTGTGGCCATGCCTAATTTATTACATTTCCCTGGTTTATTCTTTCAGCAGCTCTGTTGTGTTCTCTACTTTGACGTGTTTATGGCCAGTTTGAGACTAAACCTTACAGGTGCTGAGACCTTTCAACACGGAGTTCACTCAACTGCAAATCAAACGTGGCCAAGGAGGCAAAGAGGCCCAAAGAAGGTTAAAACTACTGAAGACAGCTGGAGACACAGCTGCTGCTACAAACTGCAGCTTGTGTATTTGTTTGTGAAACACAGGCTGTTTCCAAGGAGGGGAACTGGTAAAAATGACAAAATATAATAAATTTAATGCAAACCAAGCCATTTTTAGGTCCTTGTGATTGTGGTTTCGTGGGAATGAATGTCATAATTTGGTTTGTGCAGACACACAGGAGCAGAATTCACCCAGCAGGACAACAGACTTAATCCCCACCTTCATACCAGTCAGCAAGTTGAGGTTCAATTAACCTTCCAGCGAAGAGGAAAGAAAAAAATCCATCCTAATGAGTGCTGATGTGGGTTAAAACCGAGTCCACAGAAGTTTATCATGAAGAGCTACAGTGTGTGGTTCAATCGTCCATTAGATCAAGCTTATCCGGTGTCTCCTTCATTAAAGCTAAGAGCACTTGGTTTGGTGTCCATTTAATTTAGAAGCGGGAGTCTCGGGTTCTGGTGATCAAAAGGGATGCAGTAAAATGTGGCGGCGGAGCAGCCCGTTTGAATTAAGCAGGGCTGAAAGGTGAAGCACACTCAACTGCTGACTGAATAGAGGCTGATGACTGGTTGGGGGGTGGAAGCTATGCATTGCAAAGGGAGGGGATTGCTTTTTCATCCCATTACCCCTGCACCCCCACACCCCTTCCTGACCCCCCACTAGACAAGCAACGGCTGAGGCTGACACTCCCCCACCCACCCACCCACACCACCACCACCACTCCCCCTCTGCATTAAATAGTCTTAACGACTCCTGCCAGGATTCCAACCTCACATCAACATCTAGCAATCAGAAATCAAGGGTCTCAGCAAGGAGCTCAATCAGCACAGCGCGGCTGCACAGGGCCACAGCCAAGGCGTTACCAAGCCAGGGGTCAAGTCCCCCAGAAATCACAGTCATTACATAATCACTTGAAACAGTGCTAATTTTGCATAACCAGTTTTCATCCACCTGCTTAAAAATAGCTGGTTAAAACTAATAGAAGGCCACATTCCCATTATTTCCCCCCATAGTTTTCCACCTTCTGAGGTTTGACTGATGCTTTTTTAATTACGTCATCTCGTTACCTTCCTCTTCTTTGGTTTAATGGCACCTGGCGGGAGAATTAGCGCCACCAGATGGTTACCTCGAAGCTCTTAAGATAACTACTTGGTGCTAGCCTGGCTGACGCGACTGCACATCTCAATGAGATGCTGGTCTGGAAACTACGTGTTTATTTTCTCGTATTTGAGGCGTGGTTTTACAAATGCCTAGAGCCGTTTATTGGGCGCTACGAATGTCTATCAAATGCGCCTGGTAATTCCCATGCCGCCTTGCGCGCGATTCATAGCCAAAACAGGCCAAAGCCTGTTGGTAGCAGAGCAAACACATCCGTCTTGGCAATGAAGTCTTTCAACGCCGTTCTGTGATTGGTTCCCTATCTCAGGCGAAAATATGGGCGATGGTTTCCAGACTGCTTTTGCAGCGAGAATGAAATCGCGCGCAAAGCAGTATGGGAACACCCAGGCTAACTTGGTGCCATTTATTGAAACTACTGTCATGTATTTAGTTGTAAAGTCAAACACATGTTGTTTTTAAGACAAATTAAAAGTGATATCTCATCAACTCAGAGTAAATTAATTGAAAAAAACTCAATGCCGAACTAAAAAAAACCCAAAAAAACTACCATCTGAATCTGGTAACACATTATTTAGACAGAGAAATAAATCTGCACACAATTGAATAGTCTTACAACCAAGTGTTGCTGTCACTCGTCTGTCACGGCATAAAACCCGCCCAAACAATTTGACTGACCCAGCAAATCTTTGCTGGCGCATAATCAGCTCCCAATGGAGCAGTTCCAGACCAACTTTCTGCTGCAACAATTTTGTGGGCGGAGGAGTTGGGCTGGCCTCTGGGCTCAGATAGCGCTACCTTTTGTGATTTCCCATTTTGCATGATAAACACAGACTACTGCCTCCTGCTGCTATGGAGAGTCATTTCCTCTACTGAAATCCAACACGCATCTCCTACTATAGTAGACCATATAAGGTCCGACCTACTCGTAGACTGTAAAAAAAAAAAAAAAGGGGGCGCCATGACAGCTCCTCAAAAGTGACGCTAAAGCATGAGGAGCTCCCCCTGGTGGCTGGCTGCAGTATAGGTCATAAGCTCCGCCTCCTCCATGTTAGCGGATGTATTTGTTAGTCATTTTATGATGTATGTTCAAGATTCCATTTATCTGAAAAGTTTTGTTTTTGTTATCTGACGCGATAAAAACAAGATGTGACATCATAATGATTGACAGTTGCCATTGACAACTGCTCAGTGAACGAGTCCCATAGGGCTGTGAGAGTAGACTACCATCAGTGTGGCCAATGGAAGGAAGTGGAGACACGTCGATGCACCTAGTAGATAATGGTCAAACATAGAGCAGACGTTTTTTGACGATTAACAGCAACAAAGGTACAAAACTGAACAACATATATTTAACCATAGTGTGATACCATCAGGTGTCATCTAGTTTAAAGACAGTTTGTATTTCCTGCCTCAGGAGTCAAGATATTTGAGACATTTGTAGTCTGGACAGAAGAACACACGCCGAGAGCTGAGACAACGTTTCAGCTTCTCTAATCACCGAAAACATTCTTGAACAACGGCGGCGACAGCAGACTGAAGCAGATTTGCGTTTGATTTGGGATAAAGCTCGTCACCTCCTCCAGACTGAGAACTGCACTGGAGTGGAAAAACTAAACACGTCTGAACACCAACAGCCCGTGTTTAACAGAAAAAAAAAAAAACACTTTCAACTCTCACTCCGAGAGGAGGGAACGGACAGCATGCTCAAACTCCTACGCAGCAGATTTACTGTTATCTGTATCTGAGCAACGTTTAAGGCCGTTACATCCAGCGACGCAAATTACTGCGAGCATCATCACTTTCACAACGTGCAACTGTGTGGATTTATTTGTGTATTTCTTTGTTTCATTGAAGAATATAGGTTAAATAAATATACAAAGGCGTCCGACCTCGTTTTTAAAAACATTTTTTTTCTTATTTTCCACTGCAGAGCAATTAAGCTTCAATAGAAGAAGAACAAAGATCAGCTGCAATGATTACCACAACACAAAAACACCTAATTCCTGCAGCGCCTGTGAAGTCAATAATGAAAACTGCTTGTGTAGCTCAATGTCAACCCAAGGATTTCAATCCAGAGCAGCCAGAGCAAATCCACAATCCCTCTCCTGATTTCTCTATTCGGGAGGAAAGCTGACTACGCTAGAGAGGGAGAGAGAGGCCATTCGTACTCATTTGCCGACCCTGCCACAGCATCCCCTGATGACACTTTTCTGCTGTATCTGAAAACAACAAGAGGACATTCCGCGGATTCTTCCTCTATAGAGCAGCCGCTTTAGAGACGCAGAAAAGGATCTGAGCTCTTGCAATCTGAGCATTAGCATATCAAAGGAAAACCACTGTCAGCGCAATAGTAAAGAGACATTAACATGCAGGGACGTGACCAAGCATGAGGCCGTTACTCAAACACACCACTCGTCGTTTGATAGATATTGGATACTGAACATCTTGCAGCACAATAACGACTCTGTCATTCATTCAGACACCATAAAAGAGAGCAGTCAACAGCTCACAGTCATATTCCAAGTTTGATAGCACTGCTTAAACAAAAACAAAAAAACATAAAGGCTCTTTTATTAACTTATCCTTACACCGTCACTGGCTGGTTATATGTGGAAGTTGGAAAGCCGACAAGGAAATGGAGCACAGTCACTCAATTTATTAATTTCCACCGAACAGAAAAAGCACAGTCGCGCCGTAAATCACGAGGAAACCATCTGTTTAGTTCGCTCAACGCTCTCCTGTCGCTGTCGGTATAAATTAGACAGCGACGACGCGTCTGAAACTCCTGCACTCGAGGGGGGGTTCGCCACCTCTACGGGTCACACCTCTTACCCCCGTGTCTGACAGCCTAATGGTGACAGGTTGAGCCGCAGAGCTGAAGCATATGAAACCAGGTCGCTGTGAAATCTCCTCCTGGTTCGATACTCAAGGAGCGCAATGTAGCGTAAAGGTAACGGCCTGTTAGATAAACGCAAATTGTCACGTTCACAGTGTGAGAAGTGTGTTTACTTGTGAGGGTTTCTGTACTCGAGTGGAGCTCTGGTATGGTTTTCAAGACGGCGCTTTGTGTATTTTGAAAGTTTTTCCAGACCTTATTTTGCCTTTTTTAAAGATATATGTTTTTTATAGTATGTAAAAGGGGATGTTATACAAGTATTTAATTGCTTAGTTTGATCAAGATTTCATTTAAAGACCAAAGTGGTTGATGCTGGACGTTTGAGCTATCCATTCATTTAAGATTACTTACAACCACTAATTTGAGCTAGTTCCATTACATTTGGCCATTTCAAACGTCTATTTATTAATCTTAACTCCATCAATCCCTGTACTCTGTAACTGCAGCGCCTATTGTTTCAGGCGTCTCAAGATGTGGCCATTTTTCTTTTTGTAATCAAATCATAATTAGTCCTGCTACTTCAGCAACAATCTTTCCAAGTAGCCTCTAGCGATAAGTACGTCTGGCTGGGAATAAATGTTTTTTTTTTTCTTTCCTTTGGTGCCAAATGAGTAATTCGCTTGTGTCAGACTGTACAGTGAGTAGGGTAATACATGGAGGAGTAGCAGTTCTGGCGAGGTGCTACTGAGGACAACAGCACCGGGGCAAAGAAAGCGGACACAAAGACACAGGGGGGACGACTCCAGACAGAGCCCTCTCCCATTGTCTGTCGGGACAGAGAGGACAATGCAGGACAACGCTTAGATATATGCAAGCAGCACAAGGCCTCACCCCAGCGATGCGCAGGCCCTAATCCCAAACATGATTTCCCCTCCTAAAGCATAGATGATGTCACCCTCCGCCCTCCTCCCTCCTCCTTCCACCCGCACCTTCGCCCCACCTCAGCTTTGCCGGACCATCAGTGCAGCCGAGCGTGGAGCAGAGAGGCCCGCGGGAGGATGTTCTGCTGCAGAAAAACATGCCGGCAGCGGTAAATCTGATACCCTCTGAGCGCATCTGTGTCACGAATCAAAGAGCTTTAAGTCGACACTATCATGTCACCGTGTGCTTTAAACTCTCCGGTGCTTTCCAAACAGAGGGCCTCTCTGAAGTCTGTCACACGCTAGACTGGAGTTTATCCTTCAAAAACACAGATGGAAACTTTAGACGCGCAGACAGGTGTCGGCTGACTTTCTGCACGTCCTGTAGAAATGCTTTCAGAGTGAAAGCAGGCGGCGGGACAGGTCGGTGTGTCCCGGAGCATTACAGGTCCACAGAAGGCCTTACATGCTTCACTGGAAAGAGGGAGAGGGGGACAGTTGCTCTTTAGAACTTTTTGTGCCTCCCCTCCCCTCCCCCCCATCTTCGCTCCACAAAAGAGGCCTTACCCCTCGTCCCCACCCACAAGGAATTTCTCAGGCATTGCTGCGTTCACCATGACAACTGGGTGCTTAACAAAGCATTTCTCTTAGGCATTCTTCCTTTCACATGGGAAGGGGGGGGGGGGCAGTCAAAGGAGGGAGAGACAGGGAGAGGAGGGGGAGAATGGGGATAAAGAGGGGAGGGTGAAGGAGCTCGAAATGATGGGAGGGAACAGCGGAGGTTGCAGGGGTTAGAGCCATAGACCCGGGCAGATAGGAGAAAAATGGGGAATGGTGACAGGCAAACAAAAAGAGGGAAAGAGAAACAGGATCAAGGTGATAGGTGACGTTAAAGGGATAAAAAAAGAAGAGAAACACTGCTACAAACATTCCACGCAAGCCTGCGAGTGTGACTAACGCCGTCCAGGGAATGAATGAAAGGAGCGGATGACTCCAGTCGCACAAAACACCGGGCGAGCGCTGCAAGCTGAGACTTTGAATCAAGCGGCTGATGGGCTTGTGTTACCGAAGACAACACCCTGAGAAAGTCCCTCCGCAGACAGCTTTAAAGGTTTAATAGAATCTAATGAAATTACGCTGGGCCGTGAAAGTCTTGGCTCTTACTTATATAGTTTGTGATGGAGCACAGAGTCTCTGTCATTAAAATTCCAGCCCCGTAGCTTTATCTTATGCGAGGGCAACCGCTTTAAAAACACGTCCAGCCACGAAATATTCCAACTGATCATTTTCTAACAAAGCATCTAAATGTTTTAACTCACAAAAAGTTCTAAAGAGTCTTTTGAGAAAAGGGAAAACTTGACTTGTATGCGCACATTTGCGGTCTGCCCCACTAAGCTGGGCTGAATGCCAGAGGGTTTGGCTCACACGGAGGAGTAGTTTAACCTTGTAGCATCAACAACCACTTCAGACTTACACTTGAAACTTAAAGGGGTCTTCTCCCCTGACAGTGGCCATATATATTTATATATATATATATAGAGAGAGAGCAAATACCTGCTGTCCACTATGTAACCTGAGCACCTGTACAACCTGCAGTGTGATGTGAGCTGAATCAAACTGAAGTGATTAGTCGCTGAGGCGTGATTTTAAAATTTCTGCACTCGCGTTTTCAAAGTAAGCATCTGAGCACGATATTGACTCGGACTCAGGATCTGATTAAAAAGGACAAAGCGCCCTGATGAAGTGAGGACAAGGTATATATCACACAGCGTTCTGATCCAACAGGAGTCACCTTGTAGTCAAACTAATTAAATCGATGTACAAAAGTGACAAAACTCCAAAATGCACAACATACAGACCTCACATTCGAGTATAATGAGATGTTCCAAAAAGGAGGGATGATGATTAAACTTAATGGGGCTTTACGGATGAAAGAAAGGCGGGGGGTGGGGGATCTCCCGACGTATGCAAACACCTATTTATGCAGGCTCACGCTCGCCTGGGAACAGTGGATGAGCCCTCGAGTATGTCAACACCGCTCTGACAGATCTCAGGATACAGATGCAGCAAAATCTAATCCCACAAATGACAACCTCCCTCTCGCGCCGCGGCGTGACCAGAATTCACTTCGTAACACGGGAAGTGACACGGCACCCAGAAGTCGTGTTAAGTTTCTTTTTCTCGCGTTCAACACGGAGACAGGATAGCCAATAGCTGCAACGCCGTGACTGTAAATGTGACTACTGGCACTAACACAATTAAATGGTTGTAATAACTAATTCATGCGCGTGCACTCAGCCAAGATCACTATGTGAGAGAGATCTGCTTACAGCTCTGAATGATTACAGCGCCTCTTTGAATAGCAATGAGTAATATTCTCGTTAATTATCTGACCCAAAGCTCCCACGCTTACATCGAACCAGCCTGAATAAATCTGCCTGCGAAATACATGTCAGTCCTCAGGTTATTCCCAGGTTATGTTAGTAACGCTTTTATGTTATTCATTAATATGTGAGAGGGGTGAGGGAAGGTTTTATCTGCCAATCCAACATGTTTACGCTCAGTTGCGCATTTCTTCGCCCGTTTATTGCGCACGCATTTGCCGCGCTGCTGTGCGCTATTGCGAGATTGTGCAATTGAATATTGAATGACTTTAATTTGGTCCAAATATCAATCAGATTCTTGGTCAAGATGATGTTTAGCAATTATTTCTATTGAATCAATGGTCTGTAAGTAGAGAGTGGTTAACAAGTACACAATTAAATCTTTCTAAAGGTATTTTATGTGGAGAACTTTGGTTGAAAATTGTTCTACTTGCGTTTGTGTCGCTTTCATAACTCCTCCAGATCGGCCAGAAAACTAAGAGTCGTGTGAGCAGCAAAAAGCATTTCAGGCACAATAACTTATCATTTATATTTGCAAGATGATTACGCAACACTATAGTAGAAAAAAAAAATAACAGAACGCCTACTTATTTATTCTAGTAAAGATAATTTTTGAGATTTTTCACTGATGACCCCAAAAAAAGTGGAGTTCATTATGTATTTTAGATCGTATTGCAAATATTCGTGACATCCGGATCGTGATTACTGTGATTACTGTGAATAATATGAGGAGGATCATTAACTTTAAGATGATCGTCATAATCTTTGGATTATTTAGGGGTCACTTTCTCAAATCTGCTGAGTAGGAAACACTTTAAACTTAGAACGAGGTGTTAGCCACGTTGGGACAATCGCATCCATTTCAGAGTGAAGAGGAGTGCTCACAAAAAGATGTTAATCACAGTCCAACAACATACAAAAGAGCCCATCAAAAATCGTCCATCACCGGGGGGAGGCCTCTTAAACGGCAGCATGAAGAGAAAGATAATGGGAAGACTTGGGAGGTCCCTGGAGGGAGAAGCCTTTGAAAATTGGGGTCAGCAGCATCTATGGAGGGAGCTCATCCTCCTACCACATCTCCTCCTCCAACAGCTCATGCTTCTAATGGCTTCTCTGCTCTCTCTTACAGTACCGCTGTATTTCCCAACATGTCCCCAGATTACACAGCCACAACTCCACCCTTCCTTCCTTCCTTCCTTCCCCCACTCCTCCGTCCTCCTGCCTCCCCTCCATCTTCCTCTGTCTCCTGCAGGGGTGCTGACACATAAACCCCAGCAGGTGCTGGACGCGCTGGGGAGACACGGCCTCTAATTGGTCCTCGGTGGAGTCACAGCTGTTGCCCCCGACCGCAGCCTGGTATGAGCTCTAGCGCCTGCCCCTCAATCGACATCTCACTATTGTTCTCCAGAGAGGCAAAGCTCTGCTCCGACCTACTGTAACGACTTACCCACGCTAACCATACAGTACAGTACCTCAGAGTTAACTCATCATTAGACAGGAATGCACTCTGTCAGTCATAGATTCTGCACGTTCACTAGCATCAAAGAAACCCTAAGGTTTCAATCAGTCTAAATCCTCCCTGTTCTTATTAAGTATCTTTAACCTTGATGTTCAATCTCTTTATTGTGTTCCCAGTTTTGTTTCCCTCCCTCCTCTTAGGTTGTGCCAAGGTCAAAGAGAAGGAAGATTTACAGCAGATCACACTGCGTCAAATAAGCTCTAACATAGGGTAACAACAACACCCCCCACCCCACCCCACCCCCCTCCTCTCCCATCTCTGTCTCACACACACACTGACACAGACACACTAACACAAATTCTCTGCGGGTGCAATTCAAGTTCAGTCACATTTTAGCAGCAAATAAAACTCTTGAGCATTTGTGCCAGCACGCCAAATTAAAGGTGCAGGGAACACACAGCAGCCAGGAGAACAGCTAAGAGCCTTCTTTTCTCACATCAAACCTGGACCCACTTAAATCACTCCCTGCTTTAAACTCTCCGTCAAACTACAGCGTTCAACGATCTCGTTTCCGACAAACGCCGCCCGCTATTAAATTTCAGCCCTTCCGTCGACAGCAAAACAAAACAAAACACGAAGCCTGTCAAAAAACACAATGCTTCAAGGACATCAACTGTTCATTCAGACTCTAAACAAGCTATAGAAATTGACCGTAATCGAGTCAGGTCGTTTCATTGTGTGTGGGAGCGACGGGCAATTATGGGGCATGATCGGTCTGCTCACTAGAGCGAGGATCCCACAGGATGCAGACGCGCTCAGACAAACAGCTATTTAAATCTTGACAATAGACGGAGCTAAATCAGGCTAGAAAGTGCCTTATAATTAAACAGATTAAATAATTACCTAAGAATACTGCTTAAATATGTCTCAGTGATTTTTTTTTTTTAGAACGTACTAGCTTACAAGTGCTCTGCAGTGAATATTAATCCTCCTTCATGAATATTTCTATCATAGGGAAGTCACCATGGAATACTGAAGTCAAGAAAAGACATACTTAAGTAATCATCACTTCCATTATCCAGTGAAGTGAAGCGGAAATGTAAATGAAGAGACATGTTAATGGAAACAGAGTAGAGCTCAGTTAAGCCTGGTCTCCTGTTACTGCACTATTTTTCACTCACTGGGTGGAGTCTGCAATTAGAGAGTTATCCAACAGTCTCACCTGACACAGAGATCCTCATGGAGGCCTCCAGGGGCCGGTTGTTATCCAGGGCCGGGCTCAGCTGGATCTCTCCCGTGCTTTGGTTCAGGAGCACCAGGTTCAGCTCGTTTCCCACCTCAAAGCTGTAGTGGAGCTGGTCCGAGACGTCGGGGTCGAAGGCGGGGATGCGCCCGATCACTCCTGTGGGGAAGCTGCTGGATTTCTCCGTCACGTAGTTGTTGAAGATGATCTGGAAGTTTTTGAGCACCGGCACGTTGTCGTTCTTGTCGACGAGCTTGATGTGGATCGTGGCGCGGCTGACCAGAGGGGCGGAGGTGGCCTGGACCACAATAACGTACTCAGACCTCAGCTCATAGTCCAGGTCTATTAACGCAGTCAGTTCTCCAGAGAAGATATCCAGCTGAAACACCTCTGGGATGTTCCCCTCCACTATCTGATACATAATCTGCGCGTTGCTGCCTTCGTCTGGATCCGTGGCTGATATATGAGCAACCACGAGGCCTATGGGGCTGTTTTCCTCCACCATGATGTCAAACTCATCCTTCTCAAACACAGGAGGGTTGTCGTTCACGTCCAAGATTGTTACTTGAATGTTAACCGGTGTCTTCAGGGCAGGAATACCTTTATCTACAGCAAATGCCTGCAGGCTGTAAACAGGCACGTTCTCTCTGTCTAATCTGCGCAGCGTGCGAACAATGCCAGAGGTGGATTCAATTATGAAGTCTCCATCGCCGTCCTCGCCGCCCTGGAAGGTGTAGAAAACGCGGCCATTGAGCCCAGAGTCTCTATCGATGGCAGACACCTGGACCACACTGGTGAAGACCGCCACGTCTTCCATCACAGAGCCCACGTAGTGGTCTCTGAGGAAACGGGGGGAGTTGTCGTTCACGTCATTCACCAGGATCTCCAGGTAGGTTGTGTCAGACTTCTGTGGGATGCCGTTGTCCCGAGCAGTGATGGCAAGCGTGTAAGAAACCTGGTCCTCGTAGTCCAGCTCCATCTCTGTAGTGACAGCTCCTGTGTCTGGGTCGATGTCAAACTGAGGGATGCTGTCATCCATGAAGTAGGTGATGCGAGCGTTCTCACCCGTGTCTTCGTCTGTGGCACTTATTACCACCACGGTGGTGCCCACAGGTCGGTCCTCGTTGATGTTGACGGTGTAATGTGAGCTCTGAAACACGGGCCGGTGTGTGTTGGCATCCGTGACGTTAACAAACACCTTTGAGGTGTCGAAGCGAGTTCCGTCGCTGGCGGTGACGGTGAGGACGTACTGGCGCTCCAGTTTGTAGTCTAAAGGCAGAGCCAGCGTGATCAGCCCACCTCCGCTCTGACTCGTGATGGAGAATCTGTTGCGGGTGTTTCCACTGGATATCTGATACGTCACCACACTGTTGATGTCCTGATCCACAGCTGATACTGTCACCACACTGGTCCCCACGGTCGCATCCTCATTCAGTCGCATGTAATACGCCTTCTGAGTGAACTCTGGGTTGTTGTCGTTGACATCTAGAATCGTCATGGTAATGCTGGCTGAGGATGACATGACAGGGTAACCCTGATCACGGGCCTCCACTCCAAAGTTGTAAAAATCCACACTCTCCCTGTCCAGCTCAGCTGCCACTACAATCCACCCCGTGCTGTTGTTAATGGTGAAGGGGAAGTTTGGCGTGGTTTCAGTGAGGCGATACTCCAGCCTGGAGTTGTCTCCAGCGTCTGCGTCCACAGCCTGGATGTGGATGACGGAGTAACCCAGCGGCACGTTCTCCAGCACGGTGGCCTGGAACGGAGTGCTGACAAAAATGGGGGCATTGTCATTAACGTCCATCACCTGCACCGTGACCAGGCCGCTGATGTTAGACAGCGGAGGCCGTCCTCCGTCCTGAGCTCTGATTCGTAGTGTGTATTCTTTGTTCGCCTCGTAATCCAGGTGGCTCACCAGGTCCATTTTACCCGTCTGAGCATCGATATAAAACTGCCCGCGGGTGTTTCCACTCATGATGCTGAAGTGGACGACAGCGTTGCTCCCTCTGTCCTGATCTGTGGCTGTGACCTGCAGGATCTCTGTGTTGGGGGTCATGTCTTCTGGCACCTGGACCACGTAGCGTTTCTCACTGAACTGAGGAGCGTTATCGTTGTCGTCCTCTACCACAATGTGAACAGTCGCAGTGGCGCTGCGGGGCCCGGGGTCACGACCCTGGTCATTTGCCTCAACTAACAGCATATAGGATTCAACCTCCTCTCTGTCTACCAGGCCTTTAGTGCGGATGACACCAGACCTGGAATCAATCTCAAACACTTCATTGGACCCGTTATTGTTGAGGACGTGGTAGAGGATGTTACCGTTAACAGGTGCGTCCCCATCTGTGGCCCTCACCGTTAACACCTCATAGCCTACTTCTAAGTTCTCCCTGATGCTCTCCTTGTAGTCTTGCTGCTCAAACACGGGGTCGTGGTCATTAGTGTCCCTGACTGTGATAGTGAGGGTAGCCATGCCTGTACGCCGGGGTGTGCCATGGTCAACTGCGGTCACGCGAAACACATGTGTGTCTTTTGTTTCCCGGTCCAGCACCTCTGTTGTGGACACAACTCCGCTGGCCGGGTCCACAGCAAAGAGACTGTTGGAGCGGCTGTCAAAGAGAGCCTCTATGAAGTACTCCAGCCTGCCGGCCTCCCCCTCATCCACATCCACCGCTTTCAAAACAACAACAGAAGTCCCAGCTGGCTTATTCTCTGCCACTGCCACTTGGTACATCGGGGGCTGAAACTGGGGGCTGCTGTTGGTGCTTCTCCTCCTCCTGCTGCTGCTGCTCACAATCCCTGAATCAGACTGTGCTGCCTTTTCTAAAAGCTTCTCTAGGTGACCTTGCCTGAAGGGACCCTGCCCCACACGCCAGTGGATGGAGATGGGGTTGACTTTAACATTCAGTCCGTCCTCTGTGAGCACATCACAGAGCATGTCCAGCTCCAGGAGAGTGTCCCGTCTCCAGCACAGCGTCTCAGACACGAATAAGTCCCCCTCTGAGAAGTAAAACTCACGGCTGTTGGTGACTCTGCAGCGGATAGGGGGGCCAGGCAGCAGACCCCCGACTGGAAATAAAGCAGAGTGCGCTTGGTGGCACTCTGAGCTGTGGTGGCCGCGGGTGTTGTACAAACTGAGGACTTCCATGTCCCACAGAGGACTTCTTTGACGCTTGTTTGAACAGTTCCTACCGTGGACATGCACGTCGTACTGGCTGGTGATGAGGTGGCTGTAGCCGGAGTCCTCACAGTCCTCTACAGTGTACACGGTGAAGGGGTTTGAGCGCAGCCGGGGGCACTTTATAGAGTCCGAAACAAACACAACGCCCGCCGCCGCGTCAGTCACCAGGAAGCGCTCCGTGAATTTAGGAGCGAGTACCTGATCCAGAGCGCACCGTGCGCCCCGCTCCACGCCGGCCACCACTGTCCTCGGCTCCGCATCCTCACCGATGTGAACTACGTAGCAATCCGCCAGCGAAAACACTTTACACCACCAGAAAATCAGCAACAGATCCCATTTAAAGAAGTGCATCGCTCCTCAGTTTGTGTTCCGCCGGGTGTGCGAGTGGGAATTTCCGCAGCTCCTTATTTCTCTAAACTTTCCGCCCGCGAGTTTCCCCTTTGTTGCAGAAGAGCCATGCTCTCGGCGGGCGCACTTCTCTCCGCTCAGTCCGGCTGGTTTTGAAGAAGGGGAAAGCCGCAGTAACCTTGGTCGGAGGTGCTCTCACATGCGCGCACACACACCACTCACACACACCGGCATCAACAACAGCAGCAGCGACGACACCTCCGCTCCGTCCGCGCAACTCCGCCTGAATGAGAAAAATGGCTCCTGCTCCCCCTGCACCTTGAGGCTCCTCATTATCATAAACCCAAGTGTGTGTGTGAGTGTGAGTGTGAGTGTGTGTGTGTGTGTGTGAGAGAGAGAGAGAGAGAGAGAGAGGGGGAGAGAGAGAGAGAGAGATAAAGAGAGAGAGAGAGAGAGAGAGAGAGAGAGAGATAAAGAGAGAGAGAGAACAGCTCTGTTAGGGGTCTGAGTACTTGACAGAAACCCTGCCATTGGAGATAAATGGTAACTTCCTAAAAGCTTCATTTATTAAAGCAGAACAACAGCCGGACTTCAGACTCACATTGATTAGGATTCCACTTGACAGCATTAATTAATTACATTATTTACATTATTCAGCCATCTTTGAGCCTCTTACTTTTTGCAGAAAGACTCTTTGCAGTCCTCCAGAGAGGGGCAACACAACAAAGACCATCCTTCACCCAGCACCTCTCACCTCCTGCAGGTTACTCATTAACTTCAACAATTCCCTCAGATCGTTGGTTCTCAGTGACCTCGTTTTAACCCATAAAAGGTGTTCCCAGAAGCGGGCAGCTTAACTAAGATTCAAACTTCTGCTTTTCAGTCAAGTTCATTTCAGATCAGGCACTTTTATGTGCCTCATCAACTTTGCAAGTTTTATTAATTTATAATTTCATCCAGTTTCCTTTAAAAAAAAGATGATTTCAGTAGAATCACTTAAGACATTTGAGCAGTTTTCCTCTAGAAACATAAAACAGTTGTTAACATTAAAAAAAAAAACTCAGCTTTAAGAGTAAGATACATGTAGAAGATTAGAAATAAATGCCTTACGAGCACAGGGCATGGACCTGGAATATAACGTTTGAGCTCAGCTGATACTTTGAGCGCTAGTGACACCTGGTGGACAAACTGCAGCCACACAACCAGAAGAGTCCAGTTTGTGCCTCACAGCAAGAAGGTTCTGGGTTCGATTCCATCTGGGGCCTTTCTGTGTGGAGTTTGCATGTTCTCCCTGTGTCTGCGTGGGTTCTCTCCGGGTACTCCAGCTTCCTCCCACCGTCCAAAGACATGCTGGTTAGGATAATTGGTGATTCTAAATTGGCCGTAGGTGTGAGTGTGAGTGTGAATGGCTGTCTGCCTCTCTGTGTTAGCCCTGAGATAGACTGGAGACTTGTCCAGGGTGTACCCTGCCTCTCGCTCAGTGAAAGCTGGGATAGGCTGCAGACCCCCACAACCCACCAGAGGACATTTTTCGGGCCTCTGCTCGAAAACTGCATACCCATAATAAAAAAAAAAAGTACATTTCAGAGTTTGGATGCTGTTCCGTGGCATAAGATAAGGAAAATCACATTTAGGAGCTAATGTTTTTTGCTGCGTGCATCTTTTAAGACAATAACATCAACACCTTTGATGCAATTTGACTACAGTAACAACTCTTCAATGAAGTTGAGATCAAATTGCTTATCAAATGCAGACAAATAAAAACCTTAATGTGCAGCTTTTCTCAGGAATAAAACAAAATAAAAAGATTTTAGAAGCCAGAAGGTTAGATAATATAAGCATGCATCCTAATAAGACCTTTAAACCCTATTTATCATTAAGACGTAAAACTGAGCAGTTAATGGAAGACTTTGTTGTTGTAAGATGCAAGTGCCTCCTCAAGTGTTTATTCATGAAGAGCATTTATAAATGTTTATATTCTGCGTCTAAATGTTTTGTGCTGGACTTCAGCTGAAGTGTTGGGTGTTCCTTAAAGTTTATGCTTTCCAGTTGATGTCATCCCGTCCAGCACAGCAGCACATCAAGATAAAGAACAGGAAAAAAAAAATAAAATCAGGAGCGAGTGAAGCTTTTTACTGTTTTTATTGTTGCTGGAGGCTCTAATACAATATGAATCATAAGCTTTACAAAATAAAAACAAACAAAAAAAAATACAACAAAAAGATTCCCCTCCAAAAAAAAAAAAAAAAAAAAAAAAAAATTGGAAACAGGCAAAGGTTTCCACCGAGACACAAAGACAAACTGTGACCCCCAACAAAGACATAGTAGGTGAGGAGAGAGAAGAGCTGGATAAGCTGAACAGATGGGCAGGGACTGTCATGTTATGCACAATGTAGGGGATGGGGGGGGGGGTTGATGACGAGGGTGTGATAACAACAGTCCGTCCCCGCGTTTGAGAAGTCTACATTTCCACCTCCTGCAGCCTCATGCTCCCAACACGTGTTGGATAAAATGTAAAAACCTTCTTGGACACACAGATAGGCCGCCCTCGTGTTTACATCGTCCGGAGGATTATACGTGGACAGTTATATTTCTATACAAATATATCAGAGGGATGTCATAGACCAAAAAAAAAAAAAAAAAAAAGAAAAAAGGTGCAAGAAAGGAATTTGATGAACGTAATAATGACACCACCGCTGAGCCTACACCGTCTACAGTCTGAGTCCGTCTCCTCGTCACGGAGGGCGAGCAGGGCCTTTTGAAACTGACTGAGGACGCAACAGCTGTGAGAACATCAGGGATTATTACTACGATGACCCTCACACTGCGTCGTTAACCGTGGTAATACTATCATTATATCCATAACATGGGAGAGAGCGGAGAGAGGGGAGGAGAGAAACGGGGGGGGGGGGGGGGGGGGGAGCGTGAGTGAATGGCTTCATGTCAGATGAGATGCATGAAAACAAAACAAAACAAAAAAAACAGACAGGGAAGAAAAAAAAAAACAAATAAAAAGCTAAGCATTTTCTCCTTTTTTGTTTTTGTCCACAAATAAACAAGAGTGCAGCGCTGAAACAGGCGTGGAGGGAGGGAGAGAAGAGACGTAACGAAACAGAGAAAAGATGGCGGAGATGAGGCGGAGACAGAGAGAGAGAGAGAGAGTGAGAGAGAGACAGGAGAAAACAACCGTAGCATCTCTAGCTGTTCTGTTTGCGTTTGAGTGCCTCCATCAGGTCGACCTTCAGAGCCTCCTGCTTCGACTTGTCAGCCAGAGTCTGAACACTCCTGCGAGGAGGAGACACAGAGAGAAGAGGCGTCAGGGTTAGACAAAAAAATCAAACCGGGAAACAAGAAGGGGAACTGGAAAAGTTTCTCCAGCGAGATGGAAACTCCAAATCTCTTTGTAGTGTTAGTTACAGTAAAATTCTTCTGAAAATGAGTGTTGTCATCACACACTGAACGTAAGCACACTGCACACGAGGAATATTAATGTCAAGCAATTTAAACCGGTACAATTATTTGTTGTCATGCAGTTTAAACGTCTTTTTTATCGGTTTAATCTGCACATTTTATACTATTTTTGTAGAAGTATGACGACGTGAGAGCAAATGTATAGAATTGTATGTGCAAATCATAAATGTAAAGAAAAGAAATCCTCTCTCTTAGAGTGAATCAGCTTGTTTGACCGTGGTTTTTATTTCAGCGCTACAAAAAGCGGCTTCCTCCGATACAACTAAACGATACTCTCAGAATAAACACACCGTCGTAGAAAACCTTATTAGGGCAACGCGCTACAAACCAACACGCGGGTGACTCATTTGAATACTGTGACGTGGTTAGTGCATTTCCCTCTTAGACAAAGTAAACGAAACAACATGCCTTCACAGCTGCACGATCTTCAACACTTTAAGATGCAAATATGTTCATGTTGATACGCAAACACAAAAAACGGTGGCTACAGTTTTATTCAAAAAAGGTACTTTTTAAAAAATTCCCTTCCAATGTGAGCATAAACCTCTCTATAGGATGCAGTCTTTATTGTATTCAAACTGTTTGGTTTTTCAGGGGGCATGCGGTTAGAGTTCTTCGAAAACGTCCTCACTGTCGAGGCCTGAGACTCAAGTCAAAGACGGACAAACGAGTACACACTTCTCCATGCCAGGATGTACCTCTGACCCTAGTCAATGAAGATCTGACGCTGGGTGAGGACCTGCGACAGCTCTTTCTGGAGCTGCCGGTACTTTTGGTTATCGGGCAAAGACTCAATAGATCTGGAGCACAGAGGAGAGGCAGCAGGGGGGAGGAGAGGTGACAGAGGGATTAACGAGAGGAGAGGCACTCATAAAGAGTGACACGAAAGGCAATAACAAAAAATAATAAAAATAAGACTGAAGGAGGGGTTGAGGGAAGTAGTGAAAAGAAGAAAAGGGGCATCTGAAAAGACGGTCGGGAATAAATACAGTAACAGCAAAATAACAGGAACGGACACAAAGGAGGCAAGAAATGATGTGAGCTGAACAGGTACACACATAAACACATAGAACAACTCTGTGATACAATGAGAAGAGCTGCTGACTGGAAAAGCTGTAAAAGAAGAAGAAACAGGTTCCATTATCACGCAGCAGTACCTTAGGCCGTTGACGATGTCCTTGGTCTTCCCGAAGTAGATTTCATTCAGCGTGGAGCGAATCTTGTTCTCCATATCCTGAAAGAAGAAACAAGACTCACCATTACGCATTTAATTAGACAGTTTCTCTGTTGATGAGATATGGAGGTATGAGGAAACTGTATATAAGCCTGTGATTTAGATGCCAAACTGTATTTGACAAAAAAAACCAAACAGAGGATCTTGAACCTGTTAGACGCTGATAATAAAGGTCCCACACTGTGTGGAGACAAACGTGCAGTAAAAGTTACCGTTTCTCAGGACCTAGTTCATAATCGGCTGTTTTCACGTGTCCTCTGGGCCGATTAAAAGCCCTATTAACCCAGACCTCTATTCTCTCACTAGTAGAGATAAGCCCGACACTAAAGCTGATAACGTGAGGGAGAATAAATCTTCTGGTGCATTAGTCAAACGAGCAGGAAGTAAGCGGCTATACTGACTTCAACAAGGCGGCCGATGTTGGCGATGTGGGGTGAGGACTCTCCAACCGTCTCGTCTTTTTCCATCTGTGAAAGACACACATTTACTCTGTGAACACTTCCAGCGTGGACGGACAAATCAGCGCTGTTCTTCTGTTACGCGCGACACCCCCACCTGTCTCGTAAGGCTGCCGCCCAGGTTCATGGTACCAGAGCCGGTCTTGGTTGTCTGGAGCCACAGCATGACGGTGGAGGTGAGTTTGTAGTGAGCGGTGCGACCGCTGGACTTCTCCTGTTCACAAAACAGACACGGCACACAATCATATATACAGTCTTCTCACTATCATGCTGTTTAACATTTGTCAGCAGGTGTGTTTGACTACATTTACTCAAAGAAAATTGTCTATTGAGTATTTCAAACGTGCAGTCTCTTTGTTATTTATCGACAGTGGACTTTTGACTGACGAGTTAAACTGTATTTAAACATCCCCTCTCTTCTTACTGTACAAAACATTTAAGATTTTTTTGTTAGTTTTAAGTAGAGATTATTTTATGCATTTGCAACTGCATGAAAGACTGACTGCACAATAACCGTTGTCAGTTGCTAAGATAAAAATGTCACAGTGTTTGATTCAGCTTCTTCTCACCTGCACCTCCACCACGTGGATGGAGTCCCAGCACCCCTTGATCTTCTTGGATCCATCCCCGGCCTTCTTAATGAGAATGACTCCTGCGAAGCCATGATCCAAGTCCCAGAGGTACACGGAAGACACGCCACCCTCAAAGTACCTAAATACCACAGACATCGAAAGGTCACACCAGGCTGAACACTGTCAAGTTTATTAAAAAACTCCCCATCAGATTGCTTTCCCTGCTACTCACAGGTCTCTGTACTGGTCGAAGGCGTTATTGGCTTCAACCTCGAGTTTCCTCAGGCGAGCTGAAGGCATCGCACCGTCTTCAATGGGAGGTTCATACTTATTACTCCAAGGGGATCTGACGAATGAAAAAGCACCGGAGGATTGAAGCGTTATCTAAATGAAGCAATAGCATCAACAACAATGAAATGTCTTTAACCTTTTTTGGCAGCTGCATATTTAAAAGGAAACAGAAGCTGATGCAGGTTATAGAACAGGAAAATGCTGAGGTATGCAAACACATAAAAGGTAGGTAAACACGCAAACCAATCAGCGAACTGAGCTTAGGAACGTGAACTCTAAAACAAAACATCTATAAAAAGTTTGCAGACGTGTGCCAACATATGCGAGTCATCGTATTAAACCAAAAACACCATGTGTGCTAAAATGAGTTTTTATTTTGAGTTTTTATTAAATAATTAGTTGAAGAACTGATTTGTGAAACATCAAAAAAATTCCTGTCACAACTTTGTAGCTGGAAATGTGATATCTTGTTGCTTGCTGTCATCGGTGTTAGTTTCCTGGTCAACATAGAAACATTGCAGACGACTGCCTTTGTTTTGTAGTTTATCTAAAACGAAATTAATATTTTATTCTTAAGCAAGAAAACGATTATGAACCTTGAATTTCTCAGTTTTATCCCTACTACTTTGGTCCTTGATGATCAGCACACTGTCATGAATCTGATTTAGTTTCTCTGCTGTCAACTAGTCAAATATCTTTCAAATGTTCAACTCACAATGTCACCATTCTTCAAATAGCTAATTCACTTCATGCCTGTGCTGAGTAAAATGTGTTAAAAGTGTAGGTGCATCAGATTTTGTTCACCAGCCATAAATAAAAATAAATAAAACCTTGGTTTATTCTCTAACTATTACAGGAGTGCAGTTATAAACTCAACCTGTAGGAGTCGCCGTCTCGGTTGTAATCACAGAGCAGATAGTCTTTCCCCACCACCTTGTCCCGGGCGATCTTCAGGGGCTGGTCCACAGAGGAGAGGAGGTCCTCACACAGACTGGGCACCTGGACGCAAACCAAGAGGAAAGCTCAGTACATAAACACAGCATTTGATCCTGTTAAGACGATTAAATGCAGAGCTCTTGAAGCATCTTAATACACGTGTTCTGTATGATCCGAGAGTAAACAAGAGACTGGAACAAGATGTTTTGGTCAGTTCAAGTTTGTTTTAACAGATGCCAACTCAAAAAAACGTCCCAGGGCGTGGAGGGACATTTGATATCCTGATTTTAGGCCAAAAATTACTTTTCAGTTCTTGTCTTTCTCTCGCATTCCTGTTTCTCTCAATAAGCAGAGGTCACTGAGAGGAATAAAATATCGTTGGGAAACATAATATGAGGAGGATAAGGGTGTACAAATTAGTTCTCACAGACTGACACGGAGCCCCCTTCTTTATGTGATCGTGCATCAGAGCATAGACACAAAGGCCCTGTTATCCTGAAAAAGCCCCCATACCCCTGAACACGCACACACCTGGCAGCCCAGACTGGCTGAGACAAGAGAGAACAGAATGGACAAAAACCCAGCGGGAAGAACGTAGGGTAGGGTAGAAAACAAGAGGAGAAGAGAGATGTGGGACAAGCGGGAAAAGGAAAGGGTGATTTCAGGTGAATTTGAATTTCGAGGAAGAGTTTTCGAGCCAAGAAACGCCTGGCAGCGTGGGTGATTGACGGCTGCGATAATGATCGCTAACAACCGGACACAGTGGTCGCAGGGTAGGGAAAGAGCAGATGTCCGTGGGGGAGGGAGGTTAAAGGTGAGAGAAGAGGAAGGTGAGCAGGTGGGGGTCCGGCTGAAAAGGAACGGATATGCCCACAAAACAAGGGGAAAATGGAAACAGCGCCACAAGTGTGACCTGATTTGTGTCTGATTTTGCTTAATTTGTCGGCCTTGGCTCGTACCGCTCGGTCAAAATGCACAAAACACGTCGGACGATTTCAAAACAGAAACACGTGTTGCGCTAAAAACTTGAACAGACTTTAATTCAAAATTTTCAGTCTTCATGAAATACCCTCTTCTAAATTAGACAGACCGGGCCTCTGTGTAAATGTAAATTTGTTAAGCATTTGTTTTTTCCAGGCTACGATGTGAAGTGAAACACGCACAGTGGTTTACTTTCATAACATTTGGAGCTCTTTCCTTTGCTTATGTGTTTTACATGACAACGTTAACTCTAAACCTAATTCTAAGTAATTATTTTCTCTTTCCAGGTGCATTTTGAGACTCCAGCAACACATACAAACCCTGAGAGAACAGCTTTCACTCCTGTTAATAAACTATTCCCAAGTTGCTACAGGAAACCGAGACAAACAAGTAAATTTCTGACTCTGACCGGCAGTTTTGGAATAAACAAAACACAGTTCTGCTTCATTTAAATTTTTAAATATAGCTCACACCCTGAGGTGTACTCTGTGTGCTTTGCGTGTATGGAAATCTGTTAAGATGATAACTCACCAAGTCAATGAGGTCACTGAGGTTCTTCTCGATCTGCTGAGGAGGCAGACGCCTCATCAGGTCCAGAGCACAGTCCAGCTGCTGGTCGTTCTGAAACACACAAACATCAGAGTGAAGACACATTAGAAGAGAGCGACATGGGAGCAGATTTTTACTCCTGTCCCGTCACCATCATGCCATCAACTCGTGTATTTTTCCTAAAGGGGACGTAGACGTGTCGGCAGTTTATTTGACAACTACTTTAAACATCAAGTTTAAAACAGAGTCAAGTCAACGCCAAGGCATTTGACTTGTTAGCTATTAGCTTAAAACTTCAGACCGGCCCAACTCGCTCAGGGCCCGGTCACGTGATGTATAGTGAAATGTTTGTTCCAAGAATAGAACAAACAAGACAAATACATCAAAGACAAAGGCCTCGTCCACACGTACGAAAACGATCTTTTCCCTCTCCGTTTTTCCTGGCATCGTTTCAAGAAATATCCGCGTCCACACGGATCCGTTTCAACAGACTGAAAACGCTACTTCATATTCCAGGCCTATAGGTGGCGCTGTTTCAGTTTCAGAAATTCACCAAAAACTGAGAGGAAGAGGCGGAGCATGCGCATAAAGCTTGAGCGCTGTTTACAAATCGGCTTTAGAAGAAACCAAACTCAAGGAGAAATTATATTTTGCCCTGGTAACCCTGATAGGCTCAATATCTTCTCCAGCAGGAACACGAGCATGTAGTCCGCCATTGTTGTTGATGTTGTTATGAGACGTCTCGCGGGATATAAGAGGTGGAAGGCTGCTCGAGGGGTGTGGCGATGAGCGTTTTTCCCTGTCCACACGAAAACGCAAGAGCTGTGTTTGCGAATTTTTCCACCCTGGGACCAGGTTTCAGAAAAGTGCGTTTTAGGGCGATGCGTTTACAGGATTCGTGTGGACGATCGGCCAAAACGATGCAAAACATCTGCGTTTGGACCAAAAAGCGTCTCCGTGTGGACAGGCCCAAAGACATGACATCTTATAGAAAAATATGCTCTTCTAAAATGTTTGTACCAAATAGGGCTTTGACTTTTGCCCAAAAATCATATTCGAAGTTCGTTTGTTTATTAATATTAAAATTCGAATATATTCGAATATTTATTAATTATATTTTGACCATTAAATGTCTTCAGTAAGACTGATACTGGTATCAAACTTAAGTTCTATATGTTCTGTCCACCAGAGGGCAGTGTATCAGTCAATGTTAATAGACTACGTGCACGAAAGGCTGAGTATTTATGCGTGTTAAAATTTTTATTATTAAGCAAACAAGATATGCCGTGTCGGAATGAAGATGTAACGAGCAGAATATAACAGAAGATGCTGTTACGACAGTTAACGCTCCATCGGAAATACACAAGCTTACAGGAACCTAGTATGCTAACGTTACCTACAGGAGCCCAGATGACCAACAATAGCCTTGCTAATGAGCTCGCGATTTTACTTCACCAGGCGTGAAAAAAAAAAAACTCGGAATCTGAATCGAAAACAACGTTTACAAGCAAACACATTTACAAAAAATAATTCCCATACAGGTTCGAATATTAAGAGATCCCTAAAATTCGTTCAATTTTTTAAATATTCGAATTATATTCGAATAACGAAGTTCGGAGTCAAAGGCCTAGTACCAAACAACTATAAGCAATCCATGAAGCAACATAACTGAGGTAAAAGTGACATTGACAACAGTCTATTTAACCGCACAACAATAAATCTCTCCCCGTATGCAGATGACGCAATAAAAAACCTGCATAAAGTCAATAGTACTACACAGATTTACACATGGAGCTGGATAGACATTTCTCTGATGTTGGAAAACATTATTATTAAAAAAAAAAAAAAGAAATCTTGAGTATTATACTATTGATAATATTTTACTCAACTTTTGTACTGGCACTAAAATAACTGTGAGAAGGCAGAGCTAAGCAGTCCTGGCGGTTGAAGAGATTTTTTTTCCATTACGTTGAAGTAGAGAGACAACAGTCCCAGTTAAAATGATGAAAGAGACCAGTACTAACCACAACTAAACTACAAAGACTGTCAAAAAGGCCACTATGTCGTCCACTTGAGCACTAGAGCGTGTAAGTTAAATCCGCCTTTGTATTTTTTGCTCCACCAAGCAGACCCACTAAGATTTTACCACTTTTGCGATAACCTCTGGGGTCTGTTTTGTTTTCTTTGGTGGAACCGGTGGCATTACGCTGTAACTGCAGGTGTCTGAACCTCACTCAAGAGATTTCACGGCTGAGCGACAGCATCAGTCAGACGAACGTTAGTCTTCCCTCTGCGGTCTAAAATATCTGCTGAGTAATGGACCACGAGGCGCAGACTGTGTCCACGGCTCGTCCAAACAGACAACCCAGTTCTGAATACCGTGAATGGTTTTGTGAAGGATTTTCATAAAATGTCACCAGTCGTTCACCGAGCTCACCATTTTTGCTTCCTCATTTGACAATAGGTAATAGTGACTTAACGAGAACTGAAGCTCGACAAGGAAACAGGGTCATGGATTTGACTGAGGTTTTCTTTATTTGACTAACTCAGATTACTGAAGCCCCGTGTTACCTTCAGATACACTTTGACACGCATTGGTGCCCAGAGCGAAGATATTAATCACACTGAAATTACACATGACCATTATTTTGACTCTGTCCTTTAAAGAAAAGGCCTGCTGTGCTTCAAATCTACCGCAACTTTTGAGGCGGCGTCACTTTAACGGAGCAACTGCATCATCGTACGTAGGAAAATATATGGTGTACTGGGCCGCGACTCAGTATTCTCACGCTCTTGCTATTGAAGCAAAACGACCACACTTAGCTTGACTTCTGCCCAGTGGTAAAGTCCTGCTACATTCTGTACGAGTACATGAGATGTGATGCTGTGCGGGAAATATTCACACCCTCGCAGGCAAATCCTATCTAGCACTGTGAGATTACAGACACGGCCCTTTCCAGCTCCACTGAGCAGCACTCATGATCTGTCACATGAGTATTCTGCAAGGGAACGGTGAAAGAAGGGGAAAAACTGGATGACAAAACTCTGTAGGTAATTGTGCAGGTTAGTCGAGTGTCGTGTTGAACAATGGGGAGGAACTACTCTTAAAAAGGAGCAGAGGGTAGAGTGGCACGGTAGCATTGTCGTTGAAGTTAAGTTGTATTGCGATGAACAGATAAACATCACTTAGACCCAACCTTAATTCCGTCTGTGCACTGGTTTCGTGTGTTTGTTAAGGTAGTGCCGCAACTTTTTCCATCAGGTGTAGGCTCTGACACGCTGCAAGTTTTATTTTACCGACACTACTGCTTTATCAAGCACGGCAAACAAAGTTGTGACTTCAGTTTACGACGAGTTCACTGGTGTGGCAGCTTCACCCTCTTTCTCGGTTGGGTTAAAACAGAGAGCCCAGAAGTCAAAATGTCCGCTGTGACTACACTGACCGGATGTGACCAGTGGACTATGCCTGAAACAGCTACACATTTGATGTAATGTTTGCTGAAGGGAAACGCCCAAAGTCTTACATTAAACACTGAAGTGATCCCATGATCCCTCACCATCTTCCCACTCGAGTGCTCGTGATCGGTCCCGTCTAAAGTGCAAGAACAAGCTGAAAAGGTGACCAAGAGAGCTAAATTAACTCAAACATGGCTGACTGGAAAGTCCAATCAAACCAAATTTTGATTAGTTACTGCAAAGTGAACACACAGCACAATCAACCATCCACTGATCTGAAGACAGAAGCTAATAGAGAGCCGAAGTCCCGCCCCCTCTACTTCCGGGTTATGGGACCTATCTTTCGAAAAAATATGAACGGCAGTCTATGGAGAGATCATAATTATTTTTTGGTCCCGTTCGAATTGTGGCATGAATTTCACATATGATGTGTGTGAATTTAAAAGATAATTTTTCACGTCAAGAGATAAATTATTTGACGTAAATAAGCTGAACAACATTAGGTTTTGTATGAGATCGCTTAGTGAACTACATCTCTCGTCTGGAACAATGTACGTCACTAGAGAACTATGGCTGTCTCCTTGTTGAGCTTTGCCGTCTTCTTCCAGGACGAAGGCAGAAGCATCAAACGAGGTGACAATCATTATAAATCGGGTCATGTCGAGAGCTGTAGTTACACGAAGGGAGTTCTGGTCGGTTCTGTATGCGCCAGCATGCGGGACTTGTAGTTCGTTTAATTACGTATCTTCCATAGCGTTTTACTTAACTATCTTGCGACAAACTGTGACATTCTTGACATGTAAAATCATTTTTTATTCTGAAAAAACAACATATGTATAATCCAAGGCACAAGTCGATCGGGACCAGAAAATAATTTATCTTTTGCCACAGACTGCCGTTCATATTTTTTCGAAAGATAGGTCCCATAACCCGGAAGTAGAGGGGGCGGGACTTCGGCTCTCTATATATGTCATCTCATTATAATTGCAGATGATGGTTAAAACACCGTAGTAGGATTAAAACTATGCAGGTCCAGAAGGTTTTTGTAGAATGATAAGAAATACTGGAAAAATACGTGAATCTTGTAACAAACTCAAAACTGTACCGTCAAAGTCCAACAAACCAATGACCCCATAATCAATTGTGATCATTCAATCCAGCCCCGACGCTTACTGAAGTCAACTTTGTTGCTGCCTACAAGTCTGAGTTGTCTATTGGGGATTGTTTTGTTTAGTACTTAGTCACTCAGCGTGTTTGACAATGTGGTCAATACTCTCAATAAACTATAATTTGACAAGCAACAGGCCCTTTTATCTCCCGGAGAACTGCATTCCTATTTGTTGCATCCTCTGTCGGAAATTATTTAAAACAGTCTCTTTATCTTCTGCGATGACATGCTTGTCGTTGTGCAACAGTTTCAGGATTAGGCCGAATGTAAAATATAACACTCATCTTTAGGCCAGTTGTTTAAGACCAAGAACTTATTAATGACAGGACACAGAGCACAGAGAGGACTGCATAGCACAGCCTTCCCTCAGGGGTTTCTCTCCCTTAAATACGCAGTGAGCAGCAGGATATAAGACGGACCAGCCACGACATGAAACCCTGGGGAATGTGTAGGAAGACGTAAGCATGCGGGAGAAGAGGGACAAAACATGTTTTTCGGCTAACCCTTAAATGTTACTGGCTACACTAGAAGCCGTTTTCGTCTGGGAATTATCATACAATGCCATCAAAGACACCTTATTGTGGGCTAAGTCCTACCTACGTCTTCATGACAAGTATTTATAGGACATAAAGTGTCTGGATTTTTCCATCCTGACACAAAAAGAGCACTCCTTTTTGCCATTACAGGCGAACACAAGTGTGACTTTATGGACAGACTGTAACCCTTAGTAAATCTCATCCAAGAAAAGCAATGCTTCTTATGTCAAAATTACAGAGAGCACCGCCACTTTCTGCTTTGTCAGATTATTTGTCAGTTACACCTATTTAATTCACCTCTCTCAATGTTAACAAATCCATCTGCCTCGGCTTATCTGTGAAGTAACTCCTGGAGTGTGTAAACCTAACAAAGTAGACTCATGTATCTGCTATCTGGTCCAAGGACAATGGCATGTGTTATAAAGTGGAAAACCCTCCATCCATAAACATTTTTCTTAAGCGTGACCCCGAACATAACAGAAGTTTCTAGGTAATGTCTTCCACTCTCTCTCAGCTGATGAATCAGTCTGCTCCATCAGACACCTGCGCTCCTTGGC
Source organism: Chelon labrosus (assembly GCF_963514085.1). NCBI lineage: Eukaryota > Metazoa > Chordata > Actinopteri > Mugiliformes > Mugilidae > Chelon > Chelon labrosus. The sequence continues at coordinate 9,607,901 of NC_140340.1, forward strand.
GCCCGTGTTTACCAGTGCTCCTGTCTCAGCGTAAACACTGGCTCAGACCAACAACCCTCGGGGTCAGGGGAGAGCGGCGAGGCCGAGCCAGCAGGATGGATGAGGTGAGGCCGAGGAGAGTGGGCGACGGTGGAGGAGGAACAGCTGCTCTCCCCATATCAGGCACAGGGCGAGTTCGGGCCATATGGAAGTACTACAGAGCTGCTACTTTTATAAACACTGCAAAAGTGCAAGATGGTGCTCGGCTATGCTGTAGTAGTTCACACTGTGAATTAGTGTTTTTAATAACTATAAACATCTCATGATAGAGTGACATTACTGCCATTTAAGCTTAACAAGTGGATAAATGTTCAAAAACAAGCAATAAGTAAACAGCAATTGTTGTATGACTGGGGCAGAGTGTGAAATTCCCCTGAGGACACATTAACAAAGTAATGATCAAACTCAAAAAGCAGGGAGAACAAGGCTGACAGCTTGCCACGGTTGGGAATAGGAGGAGCAAGCGGTCTTATTTTAGCCACAAGCAACCCGGAGCTGGACTATTATAGCCTGTGTGTAAGTGTGTGTGTGTGCACGGCTGGAGGGTAGTGTGTGCGTGTGTGTGATATATATAGGAAACCCTCGCCATTACTATTAACAAACTTGTGTCAAATCCAAAACATCCTGTGCTAACTTTGTGCCTTCGGGACATGTAGCTTGACTAACGGCTAGCTACTTGCTAACTAGCAGGAAGAAGCAGCTGCTAGCTTATTAGCCACGGAGCTAATTCATTCTTATCCGGTAGCTAGGCAGACGTTTTGCTAACAGTGCAAGTTAGATATGCATCGGTGATTTATCTGCTCTGCCACCGCTGTTATTCTCGGGTTACCACCCAAGCGCCTACAGCTAACATTAGCCTAGCTTAGCAACCGTAGCCGTTGACGCTGCGTTAGCAGCAGCGAGCAGCCCCACCAAAAACCCTCCAACACCGTCCCCGTCTCTCCACCAGCTCCACCGCGGGCCTTACCATGTTTGCGGCGGTCTCAGCGGGGCAGGGGAAGACGGATTCACCGACGACTGTACACCTTGGCTTTACTGCGATTTAACAAATCGCTCCACTCGTCTCTTGTTGTTTTGTTATTTTCTTAGTCCCCCGCGGAAGATGTTTCGTTCGCCTCTCCCTCACTGAACCCAGCCCTGTCAGCGAAATTCACTTCCTCAACCGGGCTACAGGAAGGAGGCTGCAGTCAGAAAACAGGCCCCGGTTGCATGTCCGGGTCACTCCGGGCTCTGTCTGCAGCAGCCAATAGCGAAGGAGCGAGAAAGGCATTGCCAAGTATGGAAAGAGAGGAGTGGTGCAGTAAATATGCAGTCAGAGAGGGCAGCAGAAAGACATGCACGCTGACGGAGCCGCAACAAAAATCACAATTATATCAGAGATAACTGGAAACAGCTATAAATGTGACGTTTAGGGCGCATCGGGAAAAGAGAAACATACATTTGCCTTCTGCGCTATTTATTAACACGTTTATTTGTCATAAATTGTGCTTGTGTATTCAAATCATATGATTTATAACGTTTGTGCATAGAGCAGTTTTAATGTGCAATCCAATCTTTATGGTTTTCAAATATTTTATATATTATATGTAGGGTATAAAAGCAAGTATCTACTCAAAGGCTCTCCCTTTAAGTTACTTTTCTATTTTATTTTATTTTTAGTTTAATAAAACTATTCCATTACTTACATAGTAACTGTGTAAATCAACAAGTACTTATACGTTTAAAGAAATGTTTATGGCCACAGTGGTGACTGATGGTTTATAAATGCTAACTGTAGTTATACTGTGTGAAAGTATGCGGACCACCTTTGATGATCATCATTACAGGATGATTTCACGTTTTTATTGCCACTGTACCTGGCAACCCTCTTGTTTTATCATGAAATATAACAATGTGATTTGTGTCTTGAAGCTGTGCATCTCAAAATATGCCACAGCTAATTAACCCTGGGACAAAACATGTTATTTAAAACGAAAGTATGATACCAATGTTGCAGATGTAAAACATAATGGGAACAGGTGACTTCATGTTCAGTGTCTGATGTGCAGCACTTGTGAATGCATGTATAATTTCCTGTGCATACATAAATATGGGTGGAATAGCAGACTCTTTTACTAGCAGTGAAAAGAAGAAGCTGTGATATAAAGGAGAACTTCAGTTGAAGTGGAAGAAATAACTCACTCACTCAGATCATGCCAGCAGGCGAAGTGATAATATAATATACTAAATATCTAATTTATATATCTGATAGAGAGAAATATAGCAAGGCAATACAATATGGAGTGGTTGAACCATAACACTGTACAATACGTGTAAATATTAAGTGAGGTTGAGTTTAATTTTTGATAAAACTTCAACTTGAATGTCCTCACATACAACTGAATGTTTAACGTTATTTTTGGGGAAAAGAGGGAATTAAAAGAAAAAGAAATTGACCAGCAAAACCCCTTATATACTAACATTATTTATGCATAAATAATCTTGAAACCGTGAAAGAAGGTAGTGATGGGAAGTCGCGTGACTTCACATTCCTCTCGCGATATTTCATGGACCAGTCTGACAGCAGGAAACATGGCGGACCAACGGGGACGGAAATGGGACCGCTGCTTTGCCGATACAGCCGTGAAAACAGGTTAATTTATTTCACTACGTGTAATTTAATTATTTCTCACTGGCAGTGGGCATGTAACAGTTTGTCTCACCCGGTAAATTAGGTTCGCTACAGGTCAAGGTTGGAGTCTAGGTGCTTTTATAGCGGGACATTAGTCTGACCACTGTGGGACAGTGAGGTCAAAGTTGTCCGCTGGAAGTATAAAACTACATATTTGTAGATTGCAAAGACATATTTGATCGACGAAGACTTGAGATAGACTTTATTCTTTGTATTTTCAGCCTTACACTAATATATCCATATTGTTTTATATCTCAACTCTCTCCATCACCTAAGGAATAAACAATTATTTTACTGTTTACATGTCAGTGGGACATTTCTTATTTATCTCACTCTTAAACTCAATAAAAGGCAGCATGAAGGGGACGTACTAAATGAGACTAAATGAGCATAAAATATGATTTTATTTGTAGATACATAGACATTGTGAAACATTGTCAAAACTGGCACAAGTGGCACCTGATATTAACATGTAATATAAATATAATATGAATCTGGACACAGACTGATCTCATCCACCAGTCTCCACATTTACACCTGATATTATAATAGGAGTTTGTTATCATAATGCTGCCCACTGGTATGGAGTTTGTTTCTTTCCACTGCTTCGTCTAAAATTACTGCTGCTACCTGTGGGCTTCCTCAGAAACGCTGGAGCTACCAGGACGAGGAGGAGTTAGGTGACCTTTCGACTCATGGGACTGATGTTTTGTCTCCAGAAAAGTGGTCATGGTCGTGCTGTTGGATTGAGTTTACAGCTGGCATTCATATGCTTCTTTTTTTCCTTTTTAAATCCAGAGAACTAGTGTGGACAGGGCCATAAACAAACCATATTTTAGCCACTGTTCAAAATGTGCTTTAAAAGGGATATCATTTTTTAATAATCTTATCAAGATGGGAGTGGACAAAATGTATGTTAGTATTACTGCAGCAACCCACAACCGTGGCAAATACAGAACATTCTCCAGAATATGCCAGCCATCCGTTTAGCTACTGCTCTATGTTGCTTGTATAGTTGCCCAGGCATCTCAGTTGCAATTTATGAGACCTCTCTGCTCTCAGCTGTGTGCTTGATCTGGTGCTAACTTAGTTCACACTGACAGTAAATGCACTTAACTTTGAACTTGTCAAGAGAAGCATCTGGCACAGTTTTCCACAGCATTTTCCGCCACTTTGATCACTTCTTGAGTTCATAGACTACCGTTTGGGCCGAGGCCGTAAGAAGAAAAAACATGCATGCGTTTATTGTGCGTTTTTTGTGGCATTAAAAGGAACATGCATTACCGTAACTTTGGTGAGTTAACACTTTTGTTGGGATCCAAATTGCATACAACCCCAGTATGAAGAAACTACACTTTCCCTCTTTAAGTTTAGTATGGGCGATGGTCCTGCACAGTCCTGCACTAAATCTTAGCTTCATGAAGGGTAGGTGGGCTAGGCTAAATAACAGAAACACTGTATTTGATTCAGTGCAGTTTAACAGCACCACAAACTACATCCTTCCTCCAAATGGATCATAAAATTGAATTACCATCTTTCTGATGCTGTTTCAACGTAAACTGAACATTATTATCAGTCATGAAGGGGGATTTAGTGCAGGACATGCATTAGAATACATTTGTTTTCACTGGTGTACCTAATGAACTGTCAAGTGAGTGTAAATGGGGGATTTATTTTGGACGATAATATTAAAAAGAATAGATTAATGTTGTAGTTTAGAGGACAAACTGTTACAGTAATGAATGAATGAATGAATGGATGTTGTAGTTTTCTTCTGAAATACTGAGTTACGGTTTTGAGCAGATTCCCATGAGTTTTTTTTTTTTTTTCAAGAGTCTTGTTTCTGTTTCCAAATTTCTTTGCCATATTTCGTTCAATGTTCGACACTCAGATACTTAGACTGGCACACAATCCATCCCAAAAGACACTTAGTGACGTCAACTTTGGCTCAATAAATTGTGTTTCTTGCTGTGAGGAAAAACATCTGCATTCGGGCATTTCTTTGAGCGTAGCAAACTGCCAGCTGTGCCAAGGTGTCTCTGGTAACCAGAGAAACTCTGCAGCATATGTTCTGCTCAGGGGGTTGAATAAAAAAGCGGTTCTCTGTTGGTCTGAACTTTTCATGACCATTCAGTAATATATCCTTCACATATTTTTTTGTAGCTTTATGCGAGTGTGTTAATAACTCTTAGCGTTATAAATCATACTTTTTAAGACTTATATATGTGTTACATTCTGTGCCACAGGTTTATGTGTTGGATAGCTTACAAAATGATGCACTGCATTTACCTGAGTTGATGTAATGGCCCTCTAAAACACAGGTTAATGTCAGAATCTCACACAGTGGGCTAAATAGCCAGTGATACAAATGAAGAGGATCCTGGGACAGGTCATGAGAAAGTAACTGGGTGTGGGTTGAAGCTACAGGAGGATGCAATCAGCAACAGGAAACGACTGTGTTTATTGGAAATGTGGTATTTATTTTTAGGAACAGGTAAACAATACTTGCGAGACAGGCCGTTAATAGTCAGCCCTGCATGTCAGTCCTGCAGAGCAATACGGCATTGATGGAACAAGCTGGAGATTATTGAAGAATTCTCATTTAGTAATATTCACTCAAACTATTTGCTTTTGCAATCCTTTCCTGCTGAGCACCCAAAAGGTCACGCTGCTGCCAAGTTTTTTCTGGACTACTTTTGTTTTCACTCGCAGTCCATTTTGCGTTCCCTCACGATAATGTTTGCATTTTCCTCTGATCCGCAGAGAAAGACCGAGCCGTATTATGATACTTCTGTCATAATATACTGGTACGGTAGACCTCCACTGGATGTGACCACAGCACAAAGCTGTGCACCCTCAACTGAGGCATGAATTTGTACCATTGGAGCTGGAGAGATAACTCCATGAGCTAGGCCCTCACTGACCATTGGGACAGACTGTAACCATGGCCGTGCTTTGGTTGTTAAGGTTATGGCTGTCTATAATGGGTGTAACTGGCTATATGCAGTGATGGTTTCGCTGGCAGAGCGTTGTATTGAATAACCTGTATCTCTGAACTCCTGTGGTGTGTTGGTAACATGTCACAGAAGCACCCCAGGTTCGTGTATTTACAGTACATCCAGACGTATCCATAACATCATGGACTCGGCCACATGTGCAGCCACAGGTTCATCCATCATAGCCAGCCAGGCAGAGCAGCTGCTGCTCTGCTCACAACCAGCAGCTGTATACGGTCACAGTATACATCATCTCTCCTTTCTGCTGTACATACAGAACATTTTCCTAAACGGGCTGTGCCTTATACCTGGAAGAACAAATTCTTATTAGCAGGGATTGGGGGCTTGCAGGAAGTTTTGTGAGTAAATGCAAAAGTGTTCCACAGAAAAAAAAAACTGAACATAACCCGTTAAGGACGCCATGCTTTTAAGTTTACAAATTTTTTTTACATCAGATGTTGTCCTTTTTATGAAACCTTGTTTTCCCTGTTTCTCCATCTTCAGTTCTAAAGACTGGTGGGCAGTTGGGGTTCAAATAGGACTATCTATGGGTGGTGCCCACCAGAAACTTTTATGACTTGTGCGAGCAAAATTGTTTTTTCCGTAGTTCTGAATACTTTTTCATCCCTTAGTTTCCCTTTAAATACTAATTCTCTTAGCGAACTAGCCAACTCTCCACTGAAAGAATTTTCTCAAGGAGCTAGCACCCTTTTGGAGATACTCTTTCCAGCACAGGAACCAGGGTCTAATAGTACTTTGTGGTAATTTTGAAAGTAGTACTTTTCAAAAATGCAAGAACTTTGCTGAACTAAAGCTTTTTAATTCATGGTCTATCTCCTTGACAGCTCATAAAATCCATGTCCAAGTCTAGTGGTTTGGGCGTTTTGAATCAGCCTTTCAGTTCTTTGACAACATTTCCTGGAACCAGAAGTTCCAAGTTCCAGGTGCATGTGAAACTGTTCTTTGGCCCAGTACACCTCTGTTGATGTTAGTATGCTCCCTCAATGGCTGTGCTAGTTCCACTCACCACTTATTTGAACAAATGATCTTGAGAGGAACATGTATGTTGAGATTTTGTAGTTATATTTGACATGCCAGATCAAATCGTTTGGCCGGGCCTTATGTGTTGACGGAAAGAAGTGTAACATCAACGTAGTCATCCACATAATCTGTGCACAGTTGATTTTGATTTGTTATTCGATATTTTTTTTCTTTGTGTCGGTTCAACCACTCCCTGTCGTGAAATCCAAATAGCTACGCTGTGCTAGTAAAGTTGGGGAATCACCAACGTCTGCTGGGGACCATGAATGTCTGTACAGACTATCATGGCAATATATCCAGTAGTTGTTGAAATATTTCAGCTTGGACCAAAGTAATGGAACAACTAACTGTCATCCTGCTCGCCAAGCAACGAACTGGAAATACCTATGGTCAGTTCTAAGTAGAGCTGCAGGCTCAGAAGAAAAATATTATTGTACTGTAATGATTGTACTGCCGTGTTTGGTAATATAATTTCTTTCATTAAAGCTGAGCAGATCCTCCACAGTGGCCCCTCCAAACACACTGAAACTCCATTAGTTCTCAAAGGAATGATGCAGCCTTCATCACTGTTCAACAAAATAAAACATTTTCCTGAGTTAAGGGTTGTACTTTTAAATTAATTCCCTAAATCACAATGATTGGAAATGATGGTTTTATTTGTGCCATTTGCAGACAACATTTCTAATATTGAATAAATCAACAGAAACACAATTAACCACGTCTGGACTTCGTTTGCTGGCAATACTTACAGAGCATTTTGTGGCCTGTGGGTTATACGTTTCATTCTTCTCCAGCACAAATGTTTTTGTTATAATTTAATCCCTCTTCGTAGATGTCCAGACAAAAGAAAGACGCCAAAATGAGATGTTGATCTGCCCTCGGATTTTACCAGTGCTTTTATTGTATTACCGTCGGTGGAAAATCAGAGGCTTCAAAAATGCGTTCTGGCTCCTGAGCAAAGAAAAACTGGAGCCGTATCAGACGGAGGATCTTTTTTATTTTACTACATCTTTGCTTGAAGTGGAGGCTGAGTTAAATGATATACTGTTGATATGTGCTGATAATGAGGATGAGTGGAGTCTTTTGTGGTCTTGTCTGACATTTGTAAGTTGTGTAATAGGGAACAGTCTGAGGGTTCTGGTTCAGCCACACTGGTCATGCTGCATAGCTCTCTGAATCCAATTAGGAGTCGGAGGGGCCCAAATGGCTGTTTTTATGTGTTTTCTGTGCTGGCTGGCCTTCTGTTGGGTGTGGCGTGGCCTGCAGCGAGGTGAAGCTAAGCGCACAAACACATTCCTCCTCAAGATCCCGCTCTGGTCTCAGAACTTCTAACAGCTTTGCCAGTTTCTGTGCTACTGAATGACAGCCTGCCTGATCGTCTAAGACATTACTCGCCTGCTTGTGTCTACCCACTTACCTTTCAACTCTCCTATCCTCTGACTTGTGGACGCTGTCATCACTCCTGTTTATCTCAGTTCCCTCTCTGCTGCAGCCCCTTTGCTGTTCCTGTCTTAGATGTATTTTCTCTCCTTTTCTTTTCCTAATGAGCAAAGTCTTGCAAAGTGGTACCCACCAACTTTCGCACCAAACATGCAAGCAGCACCCCACTGACCTCATTACAGCAGATTTACATCTATGCCAGCCAGTGTTCACCCTAGAACGACGTGTTCACATTACCTAAGTCAAATATATTTGGATGTGGAGCTTAATATAGCTGCTCATACTTTTTTTTTTCCTCCTCTCTTTGCAGTGACAGGCCTTGGTGTTGGCATTTTATTCTCTCTCCTCTTCTTTAAACGTAAGTATTATCCAGGATTTATTTTGTACTCCCTACTTTTAAGAGCATGCATTCACGTTTTTTTCTGCACCAGGTCGCACGTGGCCTTTGTCGTTCGGTTCGGGCGTAGGACTGGGTATGGGATACATCAACTGCCAGCATGACTTGAAGTCGCCATATCTGATTCATGGTCGCGTGGTTAAGGTGAGGACACAGTGTGAAATGTTCATGGAGGTTTATGACACACAAACGCATCATGACACATGATCTGTCTGCGTTCTTTTTTTTTTGTTACAGGACCAATAATGAAGGACTGAAGATGACGAGGAGTTTCTCATCAGTTTTTGCGTCCCTTGTTCTTTTCTGGCTCAGCACGAACATCCAATGATGCACGCATTGTGTTTATGAAAGGGCAATAAGTGTATATTTAATAAAGTCGTTGTGGAAAATTCTTTTTCTTGCTCTCTGTTTTTCTGTGTGAATGTTTGAGAAGAATGAAATGTGGTTTGGGGGTGGGAGGTAATTTCGTGTGTTAATGAGCTGGGAGACTTGAACTCCTGCTGTTTTGGAATGAGGGCCAGGTTCAGCATCTGCAGCTCTCTCTTAGAGAGTGGGAGGATGAAAAGTTGTACTGAATGATGGAATAAAGAAAATGGAGTCGCTAGTAGAACAAAGCCGGCGTCGAAAGCGACTTGAAAAACAAGAAAGTTACGCTTGCATTCGTTTGTTTGACATGAACTCACATACGTGGTATCAGCCACCAGTTTTCCTATTTATAGACTTTGGTTTCTGGTTTGCCGTGGATGGCTAGATTTCCTTTGTGATATCAAGACAAGAAAGAAACCCAGTCTGGTTTTTATTCAGAGTAGACCAAACATGGCTGCCATGCAGTCCTGTTTTATGTTGTGTGAGCTGTGTTTGTTACAACCGTGACTGTTTTCGTCACAGAGAGTTGAAATGCACGCATCTACATATCAGGAGGAATCTCTTAATGCCCTGTGTATTCATTGGCTGCGTCTCTCTGTCTCTGGCAAGATTGTTTTGTGTGATTGATCACTTATGTGTGGGTCTGCTCGGAGAGAAGAGGAATTGCTTGAGTGTGTGCACACGTTTATCCAGCCCCCTGGTGAAGCAGAATCTGAGGAATGCAGAGAAATGCCGTTTCTGGACTGGAGCTCGGTCTTATTACTAACAGGTGAGTTCTGCACTTTGCACGTCTGAGCATAACACATGTTGTACACGTTCACATCAAAGAAAACATTGGCTCATGCATACTCTCTATTACACACTCATATTTTCCCTTCTCCATCACGGTAACAGTTTTTCCTCAAACATTCCTGCACACAATAGAATCAAACTCATTCCAGTGTGTTCAGGGGCCTGTTTCTTTTACAGTGCATCAGGCACAAAGTAACCCTGTCAGAAATTAGGCCGTGTCACTCGTCCCCTGTCCATTAAAATATTTGTTTGCAAGTGAAGCGCGACACTGATAGGGGCGCTTATGGATGCGAGCCAGGCTGAACACCTGTGAGCGAAGGTGAACTGTTGGGAGGAAGTGCAGGAACGAGATGTTGGCGTGTGGGAAGCCGATGACACAGCTGACACTTACTAGGGCAGCCAAAAACCGAAGGCTACCTTGTCTGAAAATCCCCCGTGATGAATCATAATTACTGCTCCAGTGACGGTACCGAACCACAAGTATTCATCTTGCAGCTAAAAACTGTTAAGTCAGTACTGGTGGTGACTGTGTGACAGTGATTAAGCTATAATGGAAATAAACTAGTTTACTGAATCACTGTAGTTTGGGACAAATTTGAGGCGTATGTTTTTTTAACATTTGATCATTTTTAGATTAAACTACTTTAAATCATGCAGGATGAGAGGCCTTTTACATCCATGGTTATTATTTACTCTTTTATACATGAAATAATACATTGCATTTAATTTACTCACTGCAAAGTAGGCAGAGTCCATATAAATAAAAAATAACTTATTAACAACTTATGAAGGATTAATATATATATTTTAAATAAAATAGCAGGTTAAACTAAACTAACTTGTGCAGGTTAAACTAAATCATCATTATGTGGTTTTTATAATGTCGTAATGTATGTGTTGTATGTACTTTTTTACTGTTTCAAGTATAATGTAATGAACTGTAAGTATCACACTATTATCTTCCCCTTATAGAAGTAATAAAAACTCAATGCATATTATTTTTTTTTTTACTTGGGTGAATGTTACTTTTAATAGTTTTGTACAACCATTTCTGACTTTGAGACTTTTAAAGCAGAACCTACAGTCCAGCGGAGGATATTTTAACCTTTGTGGTTTATATGTTGTTTTAATTGAGGATTTAATTACTTTCTTCTCTACTGAACACGCCACCGAGAGTATCAGTAGCTGCCTGATACAAAGACTAAAGGAGAAGCTAATAATCACCATTTAAATAATACCCCGTCGCCCATAAAGTTGGAGTCAAATATTTTTTTTTACCTCTTCTCATGAAATGATTGTGACAATGTGATTTATTCTTGATATATAAAGTGTGTACCTTCTCAAAACTTCATTGATCAATCTCTTCCAAACATATAACTGATAAATGGGAATTTAAAAAAAAGAAGGAATGTGTCTGAAAACAAAAGTATTCCAACTATATGACGCAACAGTGCATTTGAAAGGGTCAGCAAAGCCAGGGAACATAATGCATTTAAGCAACTCATGTGCTCATGAGGCTGTCAGTGGTTTCTCTCCCAGCATACTTAGGGACCTCAGATAAATTAAATTGTCATGAGCTTCTGGTTAGTAACCAGCTATTTATGTCATTTCGACATCCCAAAGTTGCCTTTAATGTGCACACTGAGGGGGAAAAGGGAACACAGCATTGATTCACATCTGCTTTCCAGTTGCACTGCATTATCATACAGAGTTATTAATGTTTCAATTCAAAAATCTAAAAGCATGTGTTGCTAAAGCAATGCCAGATGCATGCCTGTAAATATGCATTGTTTGTGTAATCTCGTTATATTTGCATATGGGTGTTCGGTGCACATGAAGTCTCCTGCTTGGAGGAACATTTGAAAGCTTTCCAGCAGTTTCCCTCCCTCCCCGTCCACAAACGGCACAGCAGGACCCCCGTCCGAGGGCTCAACCGCGCCTAACCCTCGCCTCGGAGTTTTACAACAAAAGACAACCACTTGGAAAGTGTTTTTCAGCTGGAGGATTTATCACTGGACGGGAAGAGAACAAAGGGGAGGGACGGTCTGAGCTGATGGACTCGGAGATGAGATAGCGTTCCTAATCTAACCCATCTCCCCATCCTTCCTTCCCCGTGCTCGGACGGACTGGGACTTTTTTCTTTCCGGATGATGTAACTGGTTTGTGACATCTCGGATTCACCGTCGCCGCCAACATTTTACTTTTAATTAACAGCGGTGATACCCGACGACAAGCGGCATCCTCGGCTTTTCTTCTCGCAGCCCGTTGTCCAGGTTTCGGTGAGGGGGCTCAGCTCAGCGGGACGTTGCGCAGAGCTCAACTGGCAGTTCCCCCGGCTTCGGTGAGCTGTGGTAAGGTTCGCAACCAACCTCTCCTGGGTCTCGTTACTCATAAAGTACTTTATTACTTTTCAAAAGTAACGTCGTTTGAACACTTGTTGGCTATTCTCCCACCAACGGCACTTTAACCGGAGTTAGCTAGCTAACGTTACACTTGTTAAAAAGTGACAGTTTAAACTTTTGCCACCTTCTGAAATACGATGAAGTTACAACTCGAATAACGACAGTGAATTTAAATATCCACATTTTTTTTTTCATGCTATATTTAAAATAGTAAATATAGTTTGATTGAGAAATAATTTTTTTCATTTTTTTTTTTTTTAATTTGCACTACCCTTTATTAGCGTTTAAACGGTTTAAACTGACGAAATGACGTAAATGTAACGTAAAGTAGCTACGTTACGTTACAGGAGGCCGAGCCGTTAACAGCCGTTGAACTATTTAGATTAAAATTTAATGGTTTAGATTTTTTTAATTTTTTAATGTATGGGAAAATAGCTTGTCTTTAGTCGAAATAAAAAGTATTTGAAACCAAAAAAAGGGGGTTACTGTAACGGGTTACCACTTTATAGATGTTCTGTCTGTGTGCCACACTAAAGAAACACCGTTAATTTAAACACTGTTTAAGTCTGGACTCTTCATGTTTGTTTAAAAAAAAATAATAATAATAATATAAAACAGATTTTTTAAAATAATTATTAAGGCAAGGCTCCATATCATGTGGAGATACCTGGGTTGATTTATTTATTTTATTTTATTTTTTTAGCGTCAGAGCCATATGGAATTGCTGAAAAGTGTGTAAAACAGTGGATGTGGGTGACCACCAGACACTTTTTATAAGCAGCAGGAGAAAACGATTTTGGTGGGTTGTAAATGACGTGACTGGTTGTGGCATTTTTAAAGAAGAGTGGAGCAGAGGCAGAGCAGAGGAGTACGGAGCAGACTTTTTGCCCCTTTTGCTCATCTGGGACAATATAAACTCAGTGCAACGCTGTTCTCTCTGCAGATGTTCAACAAGTTGTCTCTTTTAATCATTCAAACGAGTCATTGCTCACTAGCGGAGTAAATATGATGCCCAGGGTTTGGGTTTCAAGCTGCTTATCGCCAGGAAGTGGTCAATCCACCTCTGCAGGGATTCGCAGAGTTCAAGTTTCACATTAAAACCAGACATTATGTGACCATCAGATGACGTGAGAAGACTATGCCCTGAACAGAGTTAGCAGAGTGGTAACACGCTGTGGTTTTCTGCTCCTTTAGGTGCAGTCATGTGGCAGAGGATTCAGATTTGCTGCGCACTGTTTGCACTGTATTCAGCGGCACCGCCTGCACACATCAACCGTCTGGCGCTGTTCCCTGACAAGAGTGCCTGGTGCGAAGCCAAGAACATCACACAGATAGTCGGGCACACGGGATGTCAGCCTCGCTCTATTCAAAACAGGTCAGGATGAAGGCCCTCTCTGTCTCGCTCTCTCTCTCTCTCTCTCTCATTCCCTCTGACAATGTCTCAGTGCAGCTGAAAGAAATGAAAGATGCAGAAATGACTCGCTATCAATAAGTTACGTTCTCAGAGTCATGCCTCATTCAGTTTGTAGGAGTTGGCACTGACTAAATATCGTCGTAGAGAAGAGAAACAGGGATTTTAGTATGTCACACAATAATCAGACTGCTACACATGTATAGTATTTCACTGCCTTAAACAATCCCAAACAAATGACAATATCTCATCTTCGATTACGTGCGTGTTAAGTTAAATAAACACCAAAATAAAATTTGCAATTCAAATGTCATCTCTCAGTAGACGCTGTCTGTAAATTCAAGTAAGCTGTTGCTTCCTGCACGCTCCAAAAACTGTATTCAAAGTTGCAGATAATCACAGGCTGCGCTTACGTGGACAATGTGTCTCCAGACTAAACCAGCTAAACTGTTTACATGGACGCGAAAAGAAAAATGATCAGACAAGATACATGCCGAAACATCAGTCAAGTTTAACATTTTTGACTCATGCGAAGAGCTATTATCTGCTTATTAATCCGCCTGCTGGCTATATAACAGAAGAAGAGGAAGAAGACGTTCTTTAGTCCAACTTCATTGACAGCAGAAGAAAAAAAAAACATGACAAATGTCCCACATTTTCAGCAGCACCCGCCACCACGGTTGTGGCTTTCCTTTCAAACACTTGCTCGAACCGCTTGTTGTTTTTGTGCTTAATGTTTACCCCACATGGGGCGAACACAAGCAGAAAGAATGTGTTCATTACACCCGGAGAGAAGCGATTGGATGAAAACATTCACATGTTTATTTCCCTATTGAACAGGTTATCAAGAAGTTTACACCACCATCTTTATTTTTTAGTTGTTGATGTATTCTTTAAAACTCAGCGTGATGGGAATGTACAGAGATATTTGCCCTACAAAAATGTACAGGGCATCACCACCTACAAGTATCTCAATCAGAGGGAACGTTTCTCATCTGATTACATGAGGTATTTTTTCTGATTGTGCTTTTATTCAGATTCTTAGCATAATACTAGTGTCTGTGTAAAAACAACGATACATGTTCTTTAGATTTTTTTAGACATTAATAATAATGGATGATAATTACTGTTAGCTACCCCCACAAAAAGGCCCAAACC